>NC_141146.1:141930674-142260174 GCF_053477565.2 Lygodium microphyllum
CGAATAGGACACTCGGCCCCTGCAATTCAGACCTGTTGGGTCGAATTTAAATTTTTTCAAATTTTAACGTGTAGACCCTGAAACTGACCAAGAGACCATATAGAGCCGAAATCATATCATAGATCAATCATTGGGCTGAAACTTAGAGCAAGTAGTTCAAAATTTGGCTATAAACGGTCCTCCAAATTACGCATGGTGTTTACTATAACGGCCCTGCAGGCCAGGGGGGACTGCCCCCCCCCCCCCCACCCGACCCCCGCAGAGGGGGCTCTACCCCCTCCGCACCTCCCCCAAGTAGGTTGGAGAGAAAACGCGTGTCGTGATGGGTTCTCCAAATTGGACCCTAGTGTAGTAATGGCTCTACATGAGCATGGATTCTCACTTGCAAAAGAGCAACCAAAAGCCCATACCCGAATAGAGAGAAACAGAGACCCTAGAACCTCAATGGGCCAATCTAGCCAACAAGGGCAAAAAGACCACATTGCATCTAGTCAAAGCGGAAAGCAACAACATCAAGCTACAACAGCGAGGATGACTAGATATGACCGTCCTAACGATAGATGCACCTTGAATAGCACTGCACATGTGATCCAAGACATCAGTGGAGAATCCACATCTGATCGTGTAGTTGGGGACTCAAGAGCATTTGTCGGAAGGCTTAAATTTACAAGCCAAGACCCAGAAGATGAAGACATAGTACCACCTACTTATCTTAGGGTCAAACTCACCGCGAAAAGAGAGCATACCATCGATGCTCTGATTGATGAAGGAGCAGATTTCAATATCTTGACCTATGAAGCATGGACCCTATAGGCCAACTAGAGCTCACACTGACTAATGCAACTCTTAGCCCTTATGGGGGACACCCACAAGCACTCATAGGGAGGTGCAAAATCCTTGCGGCAATTGAAACTGAAAGCTTGCCTATCCTATTTCATGTTCCTCCAAACAATGCTAATTACGGTAAGGAAACCCTCCTAGGAAGACCCTTCAAAAGGGCGACCAAGTGTGAGGCTAACTATGTAGCACAGAGGATACACCTGACACTACCGGGTGTGAGGATACTCACAACCTTTAGCAAGGGTTGACCTCATCGAACCTCGAGGAAAAGGCAAGGAAGGTGATGACATAACAGTCAAGCCTACTAACTGGAAGAGTTGATGCAAGCACAGGTCGAACAATGAGAACTAGTGAGTGAGGCCATGTCTGAAACAAGAAGGTCAAGAGATAATGCCAAGGACAGGCTTTGGACTTACAAATATTGTAGAAGACCCCAAAAGAAGCCCAAGCCTTATAGACAAAGGCATCGATGGAGGGTCAGCACAACGCCGCGATGGATATCCAAAGCGTTGCTACGTGCTCAATGGTATTATGTAGGTAACCGATGGATTTGGGTGCCGAAACCCCCTGCTAAACCTCCTTTGTCGACTGAAGGCCAGATCGTATCAAGAGCAAAGAAGCATAGGAGGAGATCTAAATGAAAAACCAAGTCTCGAGTCAAAAGCATTGGAGTGATCGAGCCCCTCACGGTCGAAATCAAGAAACCAAAAGGGACTAATCGGAGGGTAGATCCTCAGCCTAGCGTGCTTGACAAGAAGTTATCAGATGTAATAATTAAGGATATACAAAAGCCACTAGTGCCCAAGGAGCCTTTGATTCCCCAAGAGGATAGCAGGCATCATAGGCACAACATTGCTCATGGCAAGGTTAAATGCTCAACAAAGCAAATGGTAAAATCATCTAATAGCCACGAGCAAATCTTCTAGCCAATGTCGGAGCCACTGAGGAGTCCCAAGTCTCCTGCACCCTCTTTCCCTAAATGGACATAGGAAGCACAACAACAGTCATCAAATGTAGCTGCTCAATCCCAATCTCTATCTCCATCTAAGCTTCCAAATGTCCAAGAGGTGGGACATGACACCATCGTAGCTCTCGGCTTAAGGATATGCTTGTGCAACCTAATGTGACTAGATCAACTCATGCTCAATCTACACAAGTGAATGCTCAAAGGGCAACAAAAGACACAACCACTTTCGATCGCCCTAGGGACTTGACACTGCAATCTACTAATAGTAGCCAGTCCACTGAAATTGCTGCTATTACTTCCAATCAGGGATCACAGTAGTCATAGCCCTTGGTCGTGACAACGACCCTTGCGGAATGTGTCCTTAGCAGTTCACCTGTGGAGGAGGTGCCGCAACCAGCATCCTTGACAACTCCAGCACTTTCAAAGCACCTAAAGCCTAGACTTGAGGAGAAACCTCTCAAAGATGTGGCCAAGGAGATGGCGCATCTGACCAATCAACCTAGCAAGGCTGTCCAGCAGGTTGCAGCTACGTCCCATGAGGACACACTAGAGAAAGAGAATGCTGAGGCCCAACCAAGCACATCGACGACTGACCTAGTTCAAGGTCCTGAGGCTTCAAGGGATACACCTCAATTGCCTAAGAAAAAGAAGAGAAAATAACAAAAAAAACAACGGCAATTGGAAGTGGCTGTAGACCCCAAGAATATTGAAACCAAGAGTACCGAAGAGCTGAGGAATAAAGCATCGAGACCATCCACCAATGAACCCATTGATGTCTCTTCTAATAGCGGTGAAACCTCATATACATCCGTGTATTCTGAAAAATCAAGGCAGCCATTACCATCAATGGTTGCTTGCAACACTCAATCCACTGACAACAGAACTCGCATTGACCAATCAAGAGTGGATACAACACTATCACAACAGGGTGACAAATTCATACCAGTCACATCTAAGGAGAACCATGACACAATAACAAAGCCTCAGAAGAAACATGGAAACCCTGAGAGCATAAGCAACCCTAGCGTTGACCAATCTTGCTCATCTAGGCCTGAGCTCCCAGCTATGCTAAAGCCTAGGGAAACTCCTATTACCTTGCATGAGATAGCAACTGAGCAAGCCCTCGTTGAACATAGAAGTGTCGTAGAATGCTTAACTGAGTTGGATGCTAAGCTCAAAGTATTCGCACATGTCTATGTCCTGGCAGACATGGACACATTCCTTAAGGAGCAGCTTGAAGAATACTTGCCATTTCCTCTATCTTGGGAAGAGCAAGAACATCTTGACGAGCACTATGACAAGCTCCTGCATGAAGCATGCGACTCACCTTTGAAGAGGAAACCGACAAACTACACTTAACTGTAACATTCAATGATGTCCTCTGCCAACCAAATCTCTTAGGGATAGAGCAACTAAAGTGATAATCGGAGGGTCAAAGTCAATTTGAGAAACATTGGTTTGAAAACCGTGTTGCAATGGCCAAACTAGGAGCCCAAATCATGACAATCTCAGAAGAGTGATTGGCCAAATGGCGGTCTCAAAGAGACCCAACCTATGTGTTGCCAACTACCTTTCGAGTGCTAACTGCCATTCAGGGCACGGACTTAGCTGAAACTAGCCAAGAGAACTCTTTGGTTGATAAGGTTCTCACTGAGGGGAGGAGCTACATGTTGCAAGTAGACTCGGACAAGATACCATGATACTTGACGTTGCAAAATACATGATGTTATTAAGAAGGTTGCCACGAGTATTGGATGCATGTGCCACACTCCAGTACAATTCTAAGCTCTACAATTGGTTTTTATCCTTGTGAAGTGACATGGATTCGTAAACATGTACATAAATAAACAATGAATTTTGTGACCTTGTATAGATAATATCAACACACACAAGCAATGATAGTCAAGTGCAAGGAGAAGAGTTGGGTTTGACAGACTAAGCTCCTCAGGTCCTCCTCTCACCACACATTTAGAAGTTGTGTGACCATTCTCGCCTCCAATTGGAGGGCATGCAACCCTCATTATTGCCATAGGAAGCCTTGACCAACATCTCTGATGGCGTAGATGGGGCACCGTCCCTTTCTATACACCTTTCCCCTTTGTTTGGTATATCCTTCCACGGATGAGCCTTGCTCCACTCCATGACAACCACTCTGTGCAACTTAGCATAAGCCAAAATCTGCTAATGGCTAGAGGCAAAACGAATATCATCATGGGGGCCATCCCTCTACAACAAACACTACATGCCTCACCTCTCCCCTCCTTATCATATGCACTTGATAACCCATTGTATGATCCCTTCCATGCAAATAGTTTTATCCTGCCTCAGGGTCTAATCCTTGGTTCGCATTTTGCAGGTCCCCCTATGGTAGCAATCATGGAAACATAGTGCAGCTAGCATGCAAGGGAGCTCTCTGCCGTCGGAGAGAGCATAAGATACTAGCGCCCCCACCAGAACGATACATGCCTACTCTAAAGAGGTACACGCCGAAAAGAGGCCCCAAACGACACCGCCCAGGACATAGGCCGAAAACCCCCCAAGCCAAGAGGACGAGGGCTCAAGGGAGCACATGGGGTGTGGCAACACCAGCCATGCAGGCTCCCACCAGATGCTCGGGCACCAGGTGCTCGAAAGAGGAGAGGGCAGCTCGAGACAAGCAGGAATTTGATGCATTGTTTAAAAGCATTCTGGAAACAGTTGCGGCCAGGGACTACACTATCCGGGTCCTGACCGACATATTCCCCACCCAGCCTCATAGGAGCCCCTCACCGGCACATCCTTAATCGCCCGACCACCCAAACTCACCCCACCTCGTACAAATAGAGTAGCCCCTATGATATATAAGCTGCTTAACAAAGTCCATCCTGCCATAACTTTTTGTCTTTAAATGGTTAAAGGGGCAGGCTCCCCACTTGTATACACTTTCCTTATCTACTACTAATATATGCCACATCTTTAACAAGCATCAGAATATGCATCATAGTCAACATCATAGGATTTTGATAAAGTAATATCTTGACATGATTGCATCTGTTCGTTGTACTTGATGCATGTGACTTGCATATACTCTCATGAAGTGACAAGTGGATGCAAGACGATGCAGGTCTTCGTGCGAATGTGTTCAATGCCCAAGTCACTGCAAGATCACCAACCTCACAAAGATATGCGGCAAAGCCACGCTGCCAAAAGCAAAAATCAACCTTGTTGATCGCCCACATTGCATGGCCCAAAGCATGATCTTAACCACTTTCTCTTTCTAGGTTACACTCTACACTGGGCACTGTTACCTCAATTGTACCAACATCGCACATTCCAAGGAGGGTTACAAAATCTCAAGTGTATCTCCCCATCTCAAACAACTACTTCTCTAACAACAAGGCTAGGGCACAATCATCACTGTAGTATCCATTTCCTGAGTCTTCGAAGCTCGACATCTCCCAACCCATTGAAAGGATGATAGCCTCAACATATTGTAATGGTTGTACTGAGGCTAGTCCAAAAAGAAAAAAAGAAAAAAGAAAGAAAGAAAGAAAGCAAGAAAGAAAAAAGAACAAGAAAAAGAAAACAAAAAGAAAACGAAAAAGAAAAAAAGAAAAAAAGAAGAAGAAAAAAAAAACAACGAAAATATAAGAAGCACCCACGATCACAACACAGCACCTAGGGGTCCTCAAATTAGGCATGTCTAGTGATCTTGGTCGGCTGGCTCCGTCCCTAGTCCCCTAGCCCTTTAACATCACCCACAACTATTCTGGGCACATCAAGGGCAAGACATACCCAGGGAGCTTGTCTCTCCTATGGTTAGACATGTCACCCTGACCCATTCGCATGATTCCCTCTTGCACTCTCTGCCTTAATACCATTGCAATCAATTGTGGTAAGCACCGCACGAATAGACATGAAAAGTACACTGTCCTCATCAAGTAAGTCCAATAGCTCCCAGCTACTGAAAGTGTGGTGTCCTTGTGTTCAATTATGCTATGTCGTGCAATCACAATGCAAAGGATATCTCATACACCTCCACGTATACTTCTTCTCAACATGGACAACTTTGATTCATCCACACATTGTTACGAGAAACCAACCCGTGGTCTTCTAACTACGTAACATCTAAGTATGCACGAGCACTCACATAATATCTGCACCAAAATATCTACACAGTTTGGGTCCTCAAGTGCAGGACAATACTCTCAGCTTTCTTAGAGTTTGACCTGTCTCCCAAACTAATTGAACTATGTCTTGTGCACAATAGAGAAGACTAGCACTACCCCTAGTAGGGAGAGACTACCTATGAGAGGTTTTCAATTGCAAGTATTGAAGACTCCAATGAAAGTGTCACTCGCTCTTCATCGACACCCAACCCTAAATTCTTATCCTTTATCATCCTGCAAGCCCGCCAAGAATTGTCATGTGCAGAATCCCCAATAAACCAACACTTGTGCTGGCCATCAGTGCAATCCCCAACAAAGAACATCCCTACCACCAACTCCAACAACCCTACCACCAGCCACCAATGTGCCCCCAACGACCTTCCTCCACACCACCACCAACACTCCTCCACGGCAACCACCGATGTCCCTTCCACCCACATCTTCAGTGCATGCCAAAGCTTGCTACCTATGACGGTGAGTGCCATGGGACTGGCACTCATCTAGGAGGGGGGTAATGTTAACCGATAGATGAACAAGGTGGAAAATTTGGAAAAGATAAAGCAGAAGACAAAGGCCAAGGCAAAGTGAAATGGAAGACAAAGGCGCACAAGGAAAATCTAGAAACACAAGAAGCACAGAAAAGTCCTAAATAAGGGAGAAAGGCGCACAAGGAAAAGCGCAAGTCAATACTTTTGTAAAAGAGCACAAGCGCATCATGATTTAATTTAAGGAGCGCCGGGCTCTCACCCGTGCAATTTGCAAGGGTAGATGGGCAGTAGGAAGGAAGTTAGTAAGATAGGAGGACAATGGGAAAAAGGGCCTAGGCCACGGCTGGCCATGTAAAAAAGGGGATAAGGGGATGACCGCCCAAAAGGGATTTAGGGTTTTGTATATAAAGTTGAAAAGTGAATGAGAAGCTCATTCTTGTGTGTGACCAAAAGTGGCTCTCCTCTTCTTCTTCTTCTTCTTCTTCTTGCTTGCTTGAGCTTGTGCGTGAGAGAGGGAGTGTGAGTGTGAGGGAGTGAGTGTGTGAGGGTGAGGGACCGGGGAGGAGAAGCTCTCCATCTTCTCCTCTCTTCTTCTCTTCTCTTCTCTTCTCTTGTCTTGCTCACGGCTATGGAGCTTGGAGCGTGGAGCTTGAGGATGGAGCTTGCTTGAAGCTTGCACTTAGATCATGGAGCTACTAGAGTGCGCGGGAGAGGAGGTAGCTCGATCAGCATAGAGGTAAGCTCACTACACCCATAGATATGGATGGTGCATCGGCTATGTGAGAGGTAGCCATTAGTGCTCGGCTTGGAACGCTTGAAGCAATAAGCGGTCCATGGGTCTTGGCGGTTGAGCAAAAGCTCTCACATCTTGAGACCCCGTTGAACGAGTGTTTGGGATGTTGGCTCTCTTCCAGTGATTGACTCTAGAGAGTTTGACTGCTCTCCTCTGTCTTATATGCACCAGCTGATGCTATGCATGACTCTGATGCTTTACATCCATGCACTGATGAGTTGTGCTTGCTTCATGAGAAGCATTCTTGGATTGCTCCATTGTATGGAGCTGCGAGATCGCTTATCTCCTGGATGTCATGGACTCAGGGATGCTTGACTCTTCTTTTACAGAGGTTCTCGACACTTCTTGCACAGCTCGCTTGCCAATTGGGTGTTGGGTGAGATGTCATGATTCCTCACCTTGTCTTTTTTTTTCTTTTCTTTGTTTTCACTCCCCAACCACATTGGCCTTTTAGTGGGAGGTTGTTAGGGTAAAAGGCCTCTGGGCCTGCTCATGTACACTATGACTGCCCATTCTTTATTCATATATAATATGATAGTGCAATAAGGCTGTCGATTCAGTTGGACAGCACCTACATTGTGTGTGCTCTTCTCTCCCGGATCTTCCTCTTCTCCTTCTCCACTGCCATTGCATCCCCTTCACAAGCTTGACTTGGGCAATAGTATACATGTCTTTATTCAATCGGTGGTTTGGCTTTAGTGTGGCATACATGGCACATATCACTAGCTACCTCTTGGGAGGATTTAGTTTGCTTTGGGTTGCTATAGTGGTTGTCTTTCGTGATAGTGGATTGGGCAATAGTATATGGATCTTTATTCAATTAGTGGTTTGGGTTTAGTGTGGCATACATGGTAGATATCACTAGCTACCACTTGGGAGGATTTAGTTTGCTTTCGATTGCTATAGTGGTTGTCTTTTGTGATAGTGGATTGGAGGAACTTGGTGTCGAGCAGTCTCGACACATGGCTCCCATTGGAATGCCATTGTTGTTCATGATGGAGGGTGTCAACACTTTCTCCTAAGGCTTCCACTCCTTAGCACATGTGCCATAGTTTTTTGAGTCAAGGGAACCTTCATGTTTGAAGTTGACGGTGGCACCTTTTTATTACTTGGTATTGGGGTATTTTGCCATGCTTTTCCTTTAACACATGGTCGGTTGTTATTGCTTGAAAGAGACACATGTTTGAGTTTCGCAAATAAATGTTTATTAAGGTCATGCCGATTTTTTGCACTCCTCACTTTCTTAGGTTTTGTCGGTTTGGTGGATGGCCTTTCAACCTTTTGTAGGAAGAGTAGTAGGATGATTTGGTCGGTGAGTGTTTTAGGAGTTTTGGGGAGCCAAATTCATTTTTTTCCCTCGTAGTACCCTTATGCTCACAATAGGGCTATGGGGGTCCATCGTGGCTTTGCATGTGTTTTCTTGCCATAACATCAACTCCTTATAATATGCTTATGATAAGAGGTGCGAGCTCTAATTGTCTCTGTGGGTGGAACTTTACTGGTGTGATATTTAATTTTGAAGACCCATTTATTTGAATTTGCAGGTGCTAATTTGCTCATTGGTCCAATTTTGATTCTTTTGAGCTGTTTTTAGGTCATCAACCTGTTTTTAACCCCCCTCACTAGATTTTTTGCAAGATTTGAAAATTGATGGCTCTATAGGTTGTGTGGAAGTATGAATGCCCTTGCTAAAAGCTGTAATGATCCTATCATTTCCTAGGGCCAGGTGAATGAGTATATTGTTGTTAGCCACTTCATTAATTAGTTGGTGCTATGAGTATCCTCAACCTTAAAGATGTTGGTGGTATGGGCTCCTCATCCTCAATATCAATCTTTGTGATGAAGATGGTTGCAGTAACAACATAGGAGGGTCATGCAGTGGATGTGCTAGTAGGTAGTATTTCTTAATGTGGCCCTCGTTGAAGAATCATATGTCCTCACCTTCCAAGGTTTGGAGCTCCACATTGTTGGTCCTACTGATTTGATGGACTCGAAAGGGCCCAAGTCCTTGGAACTTCACTTTCTTCTTATGGCCTTGGATGGAATACAACAACTTTCCAAGAGTAGAAGAAATGTCATCTCACATACCTCTCATCACGCAAGGGCCTGAACAAGATTTCAATGATTTGTTGAAGACCCTAGAAGAGCAAAGAGACCAAAAGGAAGAAGAAAGGAAACAAGGAGTACTGGCACTAAAAAAAGAGAAAGAAGCCTATGTCACCCTACAAAAGGCAATACACAAGGGATGTCTACGCTACTCTAAGGATGGAGATAGCAACACTAGTAAAGAGAAGAGCAGACAATGATAAGTACAATGAATTACTGTAGCAATATGCACAGGAGAAGGAGAGCAAGGAAGGAAGAGAGGCACAACACAAGGAAGCCACTAAAAACTAGGAGAACCTTGAGCAACTGGAAGACATGATGAAGCAACAAGAAGATCAAATTAATCAGCTGCAAACAAGAGGACAAGGAGGAGACCATGGAAATGAAGGATAGGGTGCTTTGTTGGAGGGGAAATAGGAGGAAGCCACTAAAAACTAGGAGAACCTTGAGCAAATGGTAGAAGAGCTAACGAAGGAGAAGGAAAAACTCCAATAAAACACGAGGGAGGAAACTACCACTCTAGAAGCCCTGACCAAGTGGTAAGACAGGGGATTGGAGCAAGCTAAAAAGAAAATTGAATAGCTAGAAGAAAGGAATGACAAACTCTTGTAGGAGCTAGTTTGTAGGCTTGGAAAGGCAAGACATGACAAGGAAGTGGCCTTGGATAGGACTGAGGTGGCGAAGAAAATAATGAAGATACATGGAACCTACATAAACTTTGACTAAACACGAAACCTATAGAAAAAGACACAATGGAAGGCCTTAAGAGAAAATTGTAGATGGCCAAAGAGGCACTTTGGAGCACTTTAGGACCTCTACCTTAGCTACCAAAGTGGGAGCTTATAAGAAATGAGGTGGTATGCGAGCTCAAGGTAGAAGGACTCTCAAATGAAAGACTAATTAGATTGGGCTTCATGGAAATAGAACATCCACCACCGTCACCTTTGCCACAAGAAATGGATGAGTATGGCATGCTAGATATTGAAGATGCCACTCCCCCTGACCAACCTACCACAATTAATAGATTAGTCCACTCCATTGAAGACATTGAGGGATCTAAAGTAGAAGAGTTTGGCAAGAATAAATGAGCTCAGAGAATGGCACAGAGTGACATCCCAAGAGGTGTCAAACACCCCCTTTCTAGAGGATGAGAGAAGCAGCCGCAATATGCTAGGAGGAGGAAATTGCTATAATGGAATAGGTAATACAAATAGGGAAGGCCTTGGAAAAGTGCTCGATTGATCAAAAACTACAAGACCCAAGGTTGTGGCACTTCAAAGAGGAGGACTATTGAAGTGACAAGGTTGGAGAAGTGCCTAGAAGGGTTCGGGGATTTGAAGCACAATTGGCTTGGATCTTAGAGGCTAGTAACATGGCATGGATGGCCTTTTGTAGCGCTCATTGGTAGAGAGAGGAAACCCCTCTTTCCTACCTTATCCTAGGAGGCATGGAATTGATTATGACCCTGACATCCATGGAAAATACCACGAAGCAATACCTTCATCACATTGCTTAAACCGAATGGTCAAATAATGACACAATAGGTCCAAATTTGACATGTCAAAAGCTGAATTCAACTTAGTCTTAAATTCAACAATATATGTCTCTTTAGGACCAACAAGTAGCATATCATCAAACCACAATGATTAGCGGCACATCACCCTCATGTCTAACATATAATGTGCTCTTAGTGGGACTATATTGAAAACAATGTGCATTCAAGTATATATGTATCCTCTTATACCAAACTTGAGGTGCTTACTTTAGACCATACAAAGCGTTTGGCAATCTCTAACTTTGTTTTCTTGCCCCTTCTGCACAAAACCAGAAGCCTAGAAACACAAACTTCCTCATGTAAATCACCATTTAAAAATGTAGTTTTGATGTCTAAATTATGTGCATTCCAAGAATTGTGTGTTGATAATGTGCAAATAATAGTTGTGATACAAGTGGGAGAAAAGGAAGAATCTGTGAGTACATGAATGAATAATGAACTATGGCCACACTCCCTCCTTTTATAGATAAAAAATAAAGGAGTTGACCTACCACAAAATAGGCTAACCAATTACCAAATAAAGAATAAAGAGAGTGCCGATAAATTAGGCCATGGGTTCTTGTGATATGACCACTTCTAATACCCTCTCTCAGAGCATGGGTGATCCAGCAATGAACAAGAATGCCCTAGATGCAACATGGATATTCTAGCAACGTGTACTCTATATCAGTAAGTAGGCACCTTGAAGAAGAAATCCAACTGCCATAATCCCTCTTTGAAAGAAAAATAGTTAAATAAGCTACCTCCTACCTCCTGTACCACACAAGCTCCATGGATAGCTTGCCATGACACCAAGATTCCTCCAATAGAGCATATGTATGCCCTTTAGGTCCCTTCATGCAAGACCACATGTACACATCATGCTGCTTGTCCCAACATGAGCTTGGTGCTCATACCAGTCCAAGGTTTTGATCACTAGAAGATGTGAAATTGATGACACACATCAAATCCACCAATAATGAAAGAGCATCAGCATGACCTCTCTCCACCCTTACAGTTGCCCCTTCTAACTAGGAGCATGTGAGGGCATACAACATCATTAGAATTGAGAAGAACCATCCAATTGAGCCATTGATAGGTCCTAAATGAACCAAGATGATGTAAACATGTATGCAGTCTCATGCTCCACCAAGCATGACCATGATAACCATCACACAAAGTAGCATAATGTATTCTATATCTTCCTTCTCTTCATATGTGATGCTATGTTGTACCATTCCATTTCTTCACCTTCATGTGCATGACCACCATTGTGACACATCCTAATGGAAGTAGAGACTCATCCACATGCTCAAGCAATCCAACACCTTCTTTGAAAAGCATAGTGAGAACCATAGCACTCAACTAAAGCCTTGTGAGATATGTTAGAATATTCAATCTCTCAATCATAAGGGCACCTCTATGATCATAAAGGAAGTGAAATGAGAAATGAAAAATATGTTCATGTTACCACAACTAGGAGAGAGTAGCAAAGGGAGTGTGATTAGCTTGCAACAAAAAAAATGTGAGCATAATCAAGCAATGACACATGCACACAAGTGATGCTCAAATGGATAAACACTCCACATATGAACAAACACGTGAAGGTGTCATGAAAAGGAGTAAGATCCACTATTGGCATGATTAAACTTCTATTAGCTCTACTAAATGTTGTCACCAAGTAGCCAAGTCAATATCACAGAAGAAATACAAAGGTCAGCCACCACTAGGAGCTCCCTGATCAATGCATATCAATGTTAAATCTAGTGGCCAGTATTTTCTTCATCCCAAATAACAAATTCTTAGTGTCCTAGATTGCAATAATTGCTTTCTAGCAACAACATGCATAAGTGGATGTAAGACAATTCATACACAACAACAAGTAGTGGTGCACTGTACAGTAATGGAAAGGTTGATATCAATAGACATGGACTCAAACTTGGCAGCAAATGTGCAAAGGGTGTAGCAAATGCAAGGGGTGGTGTCAATGACAAAATTAATAGCAACCAATAGATTACTTGAATATCAATGTCAAAATGTAGCCAATTAGAGCATACTAGTTAGCGTGGTGATCAAAGATGTCTGGCACACATCAATCATATGCGACCTATAGGAAAGAACCCAAGGCACAAGCAACATGAGATTAGCACAAACAATAAGATGGCAAGCTGAGTCAAAGACAACAGTCACATGCCAATGTCAAGGCGTACGTGGTCAACACTTATACATGATCTATATATGCAATAGAGTTAAGAAACACAAGTCAACTTGATAGAAGATCACAACCATGAAAAATTTCCATGGTTTTAAAAAAAAGTCTCTCTTAATAATCCTTAACATTTGATATCATGTTAGAAGAGCAAAAAACATGCAACCAAATAATGAAAGACACAAGATAAAAGAAAGAGACAATGCACAAGATGTAAGGGGAATAGAAATCCACTATGCCAAGAGTACAATGGTTGAGAGCTAGCTCACACACTTCACAAGCTCCCTCTCTCCACACCAAGAATTTGCAAGTAGCTAAATGGATAATGGACTATGGCTACACTCCCTCATTTTATAGATAAAATATAAAGGAGTTTTTTTACCACAAAATAGATTGGCTAATTGCCAAATTAAAAATAGACTACCTATAAATTAGGTCATGGATTCCTATAAACCACATGCAACACCCTTTTCCTACTTAAAATCCTTAACAATCAAATGTGCCTTTTATGCTAGCTTAGGGTGACTAGGGGTACTCTTCAACTTATACACCCACTTACATGGTAATGCATGTTTACCATCTAGAAAGGAAACCAAATACCATATGTGATGTTTTTTGCAATGAGTCAAACTTAGACTGTATGACCCTCTCCCAAGAGTGACTATCACCTTTATGCATAGCCTCCTCATATGGGGCTCACCAGAATCTATCGCCATCACATAATGCATAGAGGTCTCAAAACAAACATGAAAACGTGAAGCTCTAGCAAAGCATCACAAAGTTGATTGTGGGGCTTATATAGCCTGTCCTCTCTATTCAACATCATGATCCTACACAAGAAATAGAACTTGGGCCACTACATCATCATCACTAGTTATTGTATATCTAAGTGGGGCTAGCTATATTGTGATAGGAAGCTCCTCTTAAAAGATAATCTTGCATACCTCAACTACTTGCTCTGGTCTCGTATGCATCTTGTCCTTTATGGAAGATAACATCATAGCTATGGATAACCTTTGGAGCCTATGAATCCCAAAGGCAATAGCCCATCTCACCTACATCATCATATCCAAGAAAGATGCATTTGGTGAACTTTGGATCTAGCTTATTACATTTGTCTTTGGGAATAGGAAAAAAGCTTCATATCTAAAGACTCGCAAGTATGCATACAAAGGGAGATTTACCAAACATACCTTCTTTGTAACTCTAGCACCAGGAGTAGTGCATGGATATCTATTAATCTGATAAACTGTAGTAGTAACTAACTCAATCCAAAAGTATTGTGGTAAGCCTACTTGACTAAGTATACTGCATACTCATTTCTAATGAATACTTCTATTCGTGCACTCTTTAACACCATTTTGGGATGGGATGTATGGGGCAATCAATTGTCACTTAATACCCCTCTCATCACAAAACTACTCAAATACCTTAGAGACATATTCACCCCCATTGTTAGATCATTAACATTTCAATCTATGTCTAGATGAGTTCTCAACCATAGCAAGAAAGCATTAAAAGTGGTAACACCTCTTATTTTTGCTTAATAGAATAGGCCTAAACCTTATGCAAATAATTGTCAATAAATGTGAAAAAATACTTAGCACCACCTAATGATAGATAGGGCATGGAACTACAAACATCTAAATGTACAAGAGTAAAAAAAACAACTCACCCATACTCACATAGAGGCAAACTTTTTATGTGAGTTACAAGTTTGCCTACCATATAAACAATGATCACGAGTCAAAACATGAGTGGTCAAGAGGCAACAAATGCTACAAACAAGTGAGTACTTTTATTCCTTTAAGGGGCATATGCCCAAGACACTGATGCCAAAGAGATGCACGAGAGAGATCAGTCATATCCAAAATTTGACCAATAGATTTAGATATACAAGCAAGGAATCCATGCTGCTAACCTTGGCACCTTTAGCAAAAACAAGGTTACCACGTATAATCTTCCATGAAAAATCACCAAAAGACATATAATATCTATCATCATCCAATTGTTCAATTGAAATAAGGCTTTTAGTCCAAAGCCAAACATGACATACATCATGAAGCACAAATGGAGCATCAATACCAAACTGCAATTTCACATCACTTATGCAAACAATGTCACATACATGATCATCACTCAATCTGATTGAACTTGTAATAATGTGGTAGGTATAAAACCAATGATAATGCATGGTAACATGGAAGAAAGCCTCCAAATTAAGAAGCCAATATTGAGAGTAAGCAAACTGAACATCAAGTGATTGAGTAGTATTAAGTGAAATAGTAACAAGTATGTAATCATTAGAGCTGTACTCCAAGGCATTTATCTCTTCTATCTTAACATCGAACTTAGGGACAATGATGCTATCATCACTTACTATTATCATGCACTTTACCTTTGCCTTTTTTGTGCCTATCATTGCACATCTTATGGCATTGGCCATCTGTGACCTTGCTACCCAGAATAATAGCAAGTAAGAAATGACTTAGGACCACTGCACTTACTGCGTGATTGTAATGAAGCATTCTACCAAGAAAAGAAATCTAACTATAAACTGAAACAGACATAAAATAACAAGAAAAAATATTGCACCAAGACATCTTGCCATGTATTAATGATGAGAATTCCAACAATACATGATTGCCATGGCTGATGCTTCATCTAGCAAGAAGGAAGCTAACATCAAGAAAGTAAACAACAAAACTTTGTGAATGAGCCAAAAGATGTCTTCTCTTAGCCTCTTGCCTTCTTTATCCTAACTCCTCATCTCCAAAGTTAAGGGTACAAAAATATCATGATTCCAAAGTTAAGGCTGGAAATTACAAGGTATGGAATTAGCATGATTCCAAAGTACAAAAATATCAAGTTATTTTATTTCATGACAAACCATGTCGTCCTAAGATGGTTTTGTCCTCAAAACCAAGGATAAATGGACCAAATCCAAGACAATGATGAAAGTAATCATGTCCATGTAGCTCTGATATGATAGGAAAGCAGTTTCCATATAAGAGAGACCTTTATGTATACCAAACTGTGAGTAAACTGGTTGTTGTCCAATTAGGGCTGATTTACAAAAACTGTTATAACTTTTGATAGGGTTGTCCAAATGACACATATGAAGTATAGAAATGAAGTATACAATCCCTAGTATCACGTCATAATGTCAAAATCAATTTTTGATAAAGTTGGGACAATTTTATTGCCAACAGTAATATCTCACAGCAAGCTGTCCCTGCACAGTCTGTCATGTATCATCCTGCAATAACCAAGGAAAATCATTCACATAAGTGGATGGTTGCCAAGAATATTCCTCTATAGGTAGGCTCTTCCACTTAATGAGATACTCAGTAAGACTACGATTTCTGAGCACTTTTTCTCTCTTCCCAATAATACTTTCAGGTTCATATATGACAAGTCCTGCACATCCATTGGTGGCAACTCTTCCAATACTTGCACATTAGGTCCAACATACTTCTTAAGCTATGAAACATGAAATACATCATGCATTCTAGTGGAAGAAGGTAGTTGGAGCTTATAAGCAAGCTCTCCAACTTTGTCCACTACCAAATATGGTCCATAAAATCTGTGAGCAAGCTTATTGTACCCACCCTTCAATGAAGCATAGTGTGTCTTGGGCACTTTAAGAAACACCCAATCTCCAACTTTGAAGTCCAAATGTCTTCTCTTCTCATTGTCATAGGCTATCATTACTTCTTGTGCTTTCCTTATGCTATCCTTCCATTGTCTCATGAGCATCTCCATTCTTTCCAACTCTTTCTTTGCTTGGGGGTTGATATCTTCATGAAACAAAACTAATGGGATTCGGACTTTGTACCCATAAAGTGCTTCAAATGGGGACATACCTATGCTCATGTGGTACGTGTTGTTATAGCAAAATTCAACAAGGTGGATCCAATGATCCTATAAAGCTTGTGTGTCATGACAATAATGCCTAAGGTACACTTCCACCCAGTGATTGACTCTCTCTGTTTGCCCATCGATTTGGGGGTGATAGGCTATACTAGGAGTGAGAAAAGTACCCATAGAAGAGAATAGACTTCTCCAAAAGTTGCCCATGAATTTTATATCTCTATCCGATACTATTCTCATTGGCATACCATGCAGCTTGAACACACCTTTCATAAATTGCTCAGCCACTTGCCTTGCTGAATATTGTATTTTGGTTGGAATAAAGTGGCCTGATTTAGTCAATCTATCAACAACCACATAGATACTATTCCATCCATGACTAGTAGTAGGTAATCTTGTTATAAAGTCCATGGAAATGTCGATCCATTTTACCGTAGGAATAGGTAAAGGCTGAAGGAGTCCAACTGGCAATAAAGTGGAGTCCTTATTTTGTTGGCACTCCAAACACTTGGATATATGCTCCTTGACGCCCTTCCATAAACCCTTCCAATAAAAACTTTTATGGACCTTGTCAAAGGTCTTGAAAAGACCCAAATGACCAGCCATTGGTGATGAGTGCATCTCATGGAGCACTTTCAACTTGAATTTACTATTAGGAACCAAGTACACTTTACCCTCAAACCGTAAGAGTCCATTATGCACTTTGAAATTTGGAAATTCTTCATCATGTCCTTGCTATAATTTCTATTTAATCTGGACAGCATGCTCATCCAGCACATATTCTTCTTGGATGTCGTTTATCCAATCCTTATAAATTGTAGACACTATAGATAAATTGCATGCCCACATTCTAGATAACACATCAGCCACAACGTTATCCTTTCCATCCATATATGCTATTTCAAAATCATATGACTGTAAGGTAGCCAGCCATCTCTTTTGCTTGGGAGAAAGGTTAGGCTGTGAGAGAAAATATCTCAACACCCTATGATCGCTTTTGACTTTAAAATGTGTTCCATAGCGATAATGATGCCATTTCTTGATCGCATGTAGAATAGCAAGCATCTCTTGCTCGTACACATGCATCTCCCTCTCTTTATCATCGAATTTTCTGCTCTCAAATGCAATGACACCATGCTTCTGAACCAAAACACCCCCTAAACCTCTACCACTAGCATCCGCGTAGATGGTAAAAGTCTTAGAAAAATCAGGGCAAACTAGTATCGAGGCTGAAAAACAATTACTTCAGCTCATTAAAGCTCTTGTCGGTGATTTTGTCCCAAAAGAAGGCCTATTTTTTAGCCAATCGATAAGAGAAGCTGCAACATGAGAATAATTCTTCATAAACCTATGGTAAAAAGATGATAACCCAAGAAAACTTCTTAAAGAAGTGGCATTAGTTGGAGTAGGCCATTCTTTGACGCATTGCACCTTCTTAGGATCCACTTTGATTCCATCTTCTCCCACTATATGACCCAAGTATTCAACTTCCTTTGTCATGAATGAACACTTAGTTGCCTTGGCAAATAGTTTGTGCTTCCTCAATATATCGAAGACCTCTTTTACATGTTGTAAATGGTCCTATTTGTTCTTGCTATAGATCAAAATGTCATCAAAGAACACCAAAACTGTCTAAAATAGCAAGGGCTGAAGTATCGTATTCATAAGAGATTGGAATGTGGTTGGAGCATTGGATAAACCAAAAGGCATAACCATGAATTGATAGAGGCCTCTTTCCATCCTAAAGGTTGTTTTAAACTCATTCCCTTCCTTCATGCGTATTTGATGATACCCTGATCTCAAGTCAATCTTGGAGAACACCTTAACATCCTTCAATTCATCTAGGAGGTCATCTATTCTAGGTATTGAATACCTATGCTTGATAGTGACCTTGTTAAGATCGTGGTAGTCCATACACATGCGAAAAGATCCATCTTTCTTCTTTACAAGAAGGACCGAAGAGGCAAAAGGCGATTGGCTTGCCTTGATGAGACCCATTTCTAATAGCTCTTTCACTTGGTGCTCTACCTCTTCCCTTTCCACTTTGGAGATGCAATATGGTGGTTTGTTAATAGGCTTGGTGTTGGGTAGCAAGTCTTTTGGATGATCCGCTTCTCTTTTGGGAGGAAGAGAAGTAGGTAGCTGAAAAGTATCATCATAATCCTTCAGCAACTTGCAAAGACATGGATCTATGTCATTGGTAGGAGGAGAGGGCTGATCCTCATCATCAATCTTCAAAAGAAGAATAGTGAACATGCATGCCTTTGCATTTATCTCCTTTTTTATCTTCTTGGGGCTGATCACCTCCATTTTCTTCTTCTCAATACCATGTAGAATTACTTCATATCCACACCATTGAAATTCCATTTCCAGCTTGTTAAGATCCATAGTAAATCTGCCCAAAGATTTCAGCCAATTGCAGCCAAGTATAATGTCAATGGGACCCATTTCTAATGCAATCAAACTCACTGATGTAGTACACAATGGAGATAGAGTAATAGGAACATTTGGGCAGCATTGATTGCTATTTTCAAAGTCTCCATTTGCCACTTGGATTTTGAGGGAAGAAGGCATATCATGTGTACTCAATTTCAGCCCATTGAGTGATTTGGAATTGATGAAGCTATGTATGATGCCCGTATCAATGAGTATGTGAGCAGTCCTTCCCTTGATTTGGCCTTTGAGGCATAGGATATTGTCCCCTCTTGAACCACTCCATGCATCATTTGATATGGAACATAGCAAAGGATGTAAATCAGTCCAAGAATCATCCATGTAATGACCACCTGGATCAAAAGGAAAGCCATCCATTGGGTCATAAAACTCATCATGGATACACTCTTCATTTTCATGCATCTCTTCTTGAGTAGTAGAGCCTTCAAGCTGTGCAAGACTCCCCTCAATAGGTTCAGCATCAGAATCATCTTCATAAATCATGCTAACCTTCAAATTCTTAGTCGTGCACTTGGACTTATAGTCGGGTGACCATTTCTCCCCGCACTTGAAGCATAGTCCTTTGGCATACATTTCTTTGAGCTTATCATTAGACACATGCTTGCCCTAGATAGGGGCTAAAATTTTGTCACTAATATTAATCATTTTTCCATCAAACTTATTTTCAGCATTAAATCTGAAATTGCTGCCCTGCTTTGGTCCATAAACAGTGGGGAAAGTTGGTATCTTGCTGTAGGTATTGCTATGAACATTTATTGGCTTCCCACCATGCTGAAAATCAGTCCTTACATGCCCATAATGGCCTGATGTCTTTGGGAACTGTGTAGGCTGAAATAAATGCCCCGTTTTTGGTTGGAAACTCTTGTATTTCTGTCTATAACACTCAGCCAGTTGAATGGCAGCTTGCAAAGATGTAGGCTTCATAGATTTAACTTCGGATGATAAAGTAGACTCCAAACCAAATATATACTTGTTCATTTTAGCACTATTTGAGACTCCACGAACATACATTGAGAAGTTTAAAAACTGATTTGAATACTCTCTAACAACCGAGAGACCATGTTGCTCAAGGGCGTACCATTTCTTTTCCAAGCGCTCTTTTTCAATGGGAGAGACGAAGACTTCAATCATAGCATTATTTAGTGCTTCCCAAGATAAAAAGTCATGCCCAATTCTTGTCATATATCTCCACCAAGTATGTGCATAGCCTTCTAAATGAAGGGCTGCAAACTTCACTTTGGCATTTTCAGGCCTTGGATAAAGGGAAAAGTATATCTCTAATTTGTCAAACCACTCCTCCAACTCTGTGGGTGAAGGATTCTCTGATTTGAAATTTGAGATGACAATTTTCTCTTTATACTCTCTCTCATATTGAGGTGGCTGCCCATTGTGGTGCTGCTGTCCATTATGGTGTTGTTGTCCAAAAGAGTTACCAAATGAGCCTTGCCTAGGGAATTCATTATTCCAAGTTCCTTGTGCATATGGAGTTTGCTGTCCATACTGCATACCATAACCTTGTGGCTCGAAATAATATCCTTGAGGCTGAAAATAAGTGTTGCCCATATTGGAAGGTTGTCCATGGTACCCTTAATGTTGTCCATGCATAGGAGTATTAAATGGTGGTTGTTGTCCACTTTTTTGTTGAGGCCAACCATGATTGGATAAAGGGCTTTGTCAGAGAGAGAACTAGGGAGAGAGAAAGAGGAGAGAGAAGATTGCATAAGAGAGAGAAAGACTACAGGAAGAGAGAGAAGAAGAGTGACAAGGAGAGAGAAATACTAGATTTGGAGAGAGAAAGACAGGAAAGAAGGAGAAGCCATAGAAGCTGTGAGCAAGATTGGAGAGAAAGACTGTAATTGTATTAATGTGTCAAAAAGATGTAAAAAATTACATGTCCTCTCCTTTTATACCAATGTCAGTGTGACATGGCATAATATCAATGTTATTTACACTAAATCCTTATTCCCAGCTTCTTACAATCCATCCCTTCCTAAAAGTTTTTTGCCCTCAAAAACAAACCTGGAAATTACTAGAAAAAGATGGATAGAACAGAGTATTACTCTGTTTTTACAGCTTTACAAATGGGGAATGAATGAAATATAACCAACTACATGAGCTGAAATTGAAGAACGGAAGTAAGCCCTAGCTATATACATGATTTGGAGTACTTCAAAAGCATATGGAGCCATAAAGTCTTCACAAATAGTCTCAAAACAAAGTAGATAGCTTGTTGTGTAAATAGACCCTGCTGGACCAAATCTGCCATAACTTCTAGTAGAAGTGTCCAAATGGGACGTACCATATATCAAAACGAAGCTCTTGAAGAGTACTTTAAGCCTATGTAGATAGCTTAATTCTGAAAATTAGGCACGATAAAAACTATTCTAAAATAGCGTGCTGTCCTGAACCTGTCTGCATCATTACTAGCTCCATAAGCAATAGGCTTCAGCTACCAATGTATCCTTCAAGAAAGGAAACTCATCCAATATAGAATCAGGCCTCCAAGAAGCTTCTTCAAGTGGTAAACCTCTCCATTTGATCAAATATTCCACAATAGAACGTGATCGAAGCTTCTTCTCACGCTGACCTATAACAGCCTTTGGGATGTACTGAATAAGACCGTCTTCATCAATAGGTGGCAGCTCATCAACTATATCCACTGGATCACCATAATAGGGCTTGAGTTGACTAACATGGAAGACATTATGAATCTTTGTAGAAGAGGGAAGCTCTAGTCTGTATGCCAAATCTCCAATTCTTTTAAGGATTCGGTAAGGGCCATAAAACCTGTGGGTTAGCTTATTACTAGATCCATCTTTTAATGTAGAGTACTTGGACTTGGGCACCTTCAATAAAACCAACTCTCCTTCCTAGAACTCTAAAGGCCTCCTCTTCTCATCAGCATACATCTTTATTTGATCTTGAGCCTTCCTTAGATTCACCTTACATTGCTGAAGAAGGGTCTGCATTCTTTCCAACTCTTCCTTCCCATGAGGATTGATCTTTTCATTGAAGATGACTGTGGGTAAGGGTACGTTGTAACCATACAAAGCCTCAAAGGGTGAAACTCCAATACTAGCATGAGTAGAATTGTTATAAGCAAACTCAGCCAAGTGTAACCAAGAATCCCATGAGGTTTGGACATCATAGCAAAAATGGCGAAGATAAGTCTCCAACCATTTATTAACTTTTTCTGTCTGTCCATCAGTTTGAGGATGATAAGCCATAGATGGAGCCAATTTAGTGCCCATAGATGTAAATACGGCCTGCCAAAAGTTACTCATAAACTTTGAGTCCCTATCATGGACAATCACCTACGGTAATCCATGTAGTCTAAAAATCTGCTCCATAAACTGGCTGGCCACTTGAGAAGCAGTAAACTGAATCTTGGTTGGAATAAAATGGGATGCCTTGGTGAGTCTGTCTACCACCACATAAATACTATTCCATCCCTTCTTGGTAGTAGGTAAGCCAGTAATGAAATCCATAGTAATATGAGTCCATTTACCAGTAGGAATAGGCAATGGCTGTAACAAACCTCCTGGCTTATGGGTGCTGTCCTTATTCTGCTGACAAGGTATACACTTTATAACAAAGTCCTTGACATCTTTTCACAATCCTTTCCAATAAAAGCTTTTACTAATCCTACCACACGTCTTGAAAACTCCTAAATGTCCAGCTAGAGGTGAAGAATGTAGCTCCTCCATAATTTTCCACTTAAAAGAAGAAGTAGAAGGAATTACAATCTTGCCTTTCAACCAAATAAGGCCATTTTTAAGCTGGTAATGCGAGTTTTCTTCCATAAGACCTTGCTGTAATTTCTAAAAATTTTGGCTGAATTCCTCATCTAGAAGATAAGCCTCTTGTAATTCTTCAATCCAGTCATTATGCAATTCTGTCATAGCTGAAACTTTGCAGGCCCACATACGAGAAAGAGAATCAGCCACTACGTTATCTTTGCTCCTTGTATGAGTGATGTCAAAATCATAATTCTGTAATGTAGCTACCCAACGATGTTGCTTTGGAGTAAGATTGGACTGAGTAAGGAAATACTTAAGTACCCTGTGATCACTATGTACTCTGAATCGACTGCCATATAAGTAATGGTGCCACTTCTTGATTGTATGAAAGATAGCCAAAATGTCATGGTCATAAATATTCATGGCCATTTCTTTATCTGTAAGCTTACAGCTCTCAAATGCAATTACTCCATGCTCCTGAAGCAAAACAGCCCTAATGCCACGGCCACTAGCATCACACTGTATAGTAAATTCTTTGGAGAAGTCCGGGCATACTAAGATAGGAGCAGAGGTAAGGAGTTCCTTTAACTGGTTGAAGCTACTATCTACAAAAGCATCCCAAAAGAAAGCCTCCTTCTTCAACCTATCATTCAAAGGAGCTGCAATTGCCACATAATGCTTAATAAATCGGCGATAGAATGAAGATAAACCAAGGAATCCTCTAAGAGAGGTAGTAGTAGTAGGCGTTGGCCAATCTTTTATACATTGCACCTTCTTGGGATCAGCCTGTATTCCTTTTTCACTAACAATATGTCCCAAGTATTCCACTTCAGTCTGCATGAAAGAACACTTCTTCTTCTTAGCAAAAAGCCTATGATGTCTCAATACATCAAAAACCCTCCTCATATGTGCCAAGTGATCCTGTAAAGTCTTACTATAGATCAAAATGTCGTCAAAGAACACCAAGACAAACTGAAAGAGGAAAGGTTGTAAAATCTTATTCATCAAGCTTTGGAAGGTAGCTGGAGCGTTTGTAAGCCCAAATGGCATCACTAAGAAATGATAGAGCCCACGATCAGTCCTGAAAGCAGTCTTGACTTCATCACCCTCTCGCATACGAATTTGATGATACCCTGACCTCAAGTCAATCTTCGTAAAAAATCAAGCCCCCTTAAGTTTATCAAGCAAATCATCAATCCTGGGTATAGGATACCTGTTCTTCACTGTGATCTTATTAAGATCCCTATAGTCAATGGACATTCTGAAAGATCCATATTTCTTTTTGACTAACAGGACTGGGGATGCATAAGGTGAAGAACTTGGTTCAATGAATCCCATTTCAAGAAGTTTCTTGATTGGCTTGGCTACTTCCTCTCGTTCACACTTTGATAATCTGTAAGGTGGCTTATTGATTGTCTTTGAATTGGGCTCCAAGTCAATGGGGTGATCTACTACTCTCTTAGAAGGCAATGAAGTAGGTACCTCAAACAGATCTCTATACTCCTCAAGAAGAGCTGTCAAGGTTGGATGGTTTGTTGAATTATTGGGCTGATCTTGTGTTTCTTTATTCAAATGCAAAACAAATATTTGTGAATGCTTCTTGTACTCTCTTTTGAGTTGTTGAATGGTAATAAGCTGAAAATCTGATCTACTAGGAATTCCCTGTAAATGGATAAGATGTCCATTGGAGATAAACTCCATATACAACTGTGAGAAATCCATAGTGATCTTGCCTAGTGTCATTAACCAATCACAACCAAGTACAATATCTATAGGCCCCATTTCCAGAGTTATCAGGTTTACCTTGGCTTCAAAATTTTCAGCCAACTGTAAAGAAACATGTGGGCATATCTGTGTACTAATTTTCTCTTCACCATTAGCCACTTGAACTCTAATGGGCTGCTGTAAATCTGTGGGAATACAATTTAGCTTATCCATAATGGACTTATTCACAAAACTATGAGTACTACCACTGTCTATCAGGATAAACACTGGCTTTTCACATATGCTTCCCTTCATACGGAGTGTATTAGGGCTCTTAGATCCTGTCCAAGCATCCATAGAGATAGAACAATTAGTGGCAGCAAGCGGCTCATCACAAGTCCCACCTGGATCAAACGGAACGCTTCCATCTGGATCAAAAGGAAAAGAGTCGACTGGATCATAAAAATACTCATGCCCAACTTCCTCCTCAAGATCTTCATTTTCAGCATTAAGTGCCATTGCATTAGCTTCATCCATGTCATCCTCAAAATCTTCAAAAACCAACATACTCTGAAGCTTGGGTTTGACATTTTTGTATACACACTTTGAGGCATGATCAGGTGTATACTTTTCCCCACACTTTAAAACACAAGCCTTTCTCCTTTCTTTCTTTATAAAGATCCATAGGAATAGATTTAGGGTTTGAATTGGCTGAAATGGATTTAGGTTTGTTGTCCCCCTGTTTGAAATCAACTTTTGGACTGTTTGCTATCCTGAAATTACTTTGAGGTCTAGAAGCATTAAATGGAGGATAAGTTGGTATCCGTAAGCTCCCATTTGGCACATGATTACTGCCATAAGTGTTACCAACTTGCCCCTGCTTTAATACAATCCTTGGCTGTCCAAAACCAGGCTAAAATGAAGATTCTTTTCTATACTTTCTTCCATAGCGCTCCGCAAGCTCAATAGCCTTAAAGAGGGAAGTAGGATTTTGTGCCATAACATCAGCTGATAAAGATGGCTCCAAACCATACATAAACTTATGAAGCTTAGCCTCATCACTGATGTTTTCCACATACATGGTCAGGTTGAGGAATTGGTTAGTGTACTCTCTTACACTTAGGCCACTTTGTTCCAAACCATTCCATCTCCATGCTAATTTCTCGTTCTCAAGAGGAGAAACAAATACTTTAGCCATAAGTGCCTTGAAAGCTTCCCAATTCTCTACAAGTATGTTTTCTTTTTTAATATACCTCCACCAGGTATGGGCAAATCCCTCCAAATGTAAGGAAGCAAAATGAATCTTCATGTCATCAGTTTTAGGGAATATGTCAAAGTAGGACTCCATCTTAGAGGTCCACTCCTCTAAATCAGATGGTGAAGCTGACTGACCATTAAATTTGGCTAGAACAATTTTGTCCTTTAGCTCTCTTTCATGAAAGGGTTGCTGTCCCAAAATAGGCTGATCATGATTACCATGTATGGAACCTCCAAATTGAGACGGAAATCTTCCAACAGGTGGCTGAGAATTACTATGTAATCTTCTTGTTGGTAGAGCACCCCTAGAAATTTGAGTATTCAGTCCAAAAGCTTGAGAATTGGCTCCATTCAAACTGCCCAAATAGTCATCATGCCTCTGTGAAGCCTCTCCTACTTCATACTGGCTATTTGGAATGCCTCTTCTTCCAATAATTCCATATCCATGACCATTTTGGTTAGATGGCTGAAGTGGGACTGAAGGGTCACTGTTTGAACAAGCTTTCTCCTTATCTTCTTTTGGTCCCATTTGCATTTGCATCCATTGAGAAAATTGTGCCATAAGTTGAGCATTAGATTCCACTAACTTATCAATAGAAGCCTTTGTTTGAGTCGTTGAATCCACCAAATTTTCAATAGAAGACTTCGTTTAATCAGTAGATAAAACCATTTGCTCCATTCTTGATAAGATGGCCTCATGTCGTTCCCTATGTCTTTGTTCATGGATGCACAAAGTATTATTAAGTATACTGACTTCTCCTTGTTGTTGAAGCTCTTCAGGGCTCTCTTGAGGTGTATTATCCAACATGGAATCCCTGATTTGCTAAGCATAATCTTCCTGGACCTTATTCTTACCCTTATGTCCTGCCATAATAGTGCAGTCCTGCAGTACCCCCTGTCAGAAAAACGGCTATAACTTTTGCTAGGGAACTCTGATTTCAAAATTTTTTAGTTCAAATTGAAGCTAAGAATGCCCTCTTCGAGATGAGCTATAGAATGCTATAACAGATTTAGGATAGAGAATTCTGTAGCTGGATTTCTGAGTCTGAACTGTCTAGGCATGCACCCTGTCTAGACTTGTAAGTGCCCTGTTTTGACCCTGTAGTGCAAGATAGTAACCCCAAATGATTACCAAACCATGTAAAAGGGTGAATAGGACCTGTGGGTACCCTGTAGTACATGCACCTGTACTTCAGTAATGAAGGGTGTACCTGTAACCACCTGTAAATACCTTGTAAATGCCCTGTAAATTCCCTATTCTACCCTGTTTTTGACCTGTAGGTACTTGAGCCTTTGGAAAGTCTTCAGTCTTCAATTCTCCACTCCTTGTACCTGTGTGAGGGATAAAACGGCATGGCAGGCTCCCTACACGGACTCCGAATCACCGAGAGGTGGGCAAAGTTCCCCTCGGGTCGGTTGGTTGCACCCCTTCGGGATCTTTGATAGTGAGGGAGGGTCACCTCTCTTTTGTCCCACTATCTCCCCTGGTATCCACCTTTTTCCTCGCTGGGTATATCAACACGGCAGAGGCTAGTATTCTAATCAATCAGCATGAGATGCATTTCTAAAATATTCATTCAGCCTTTCATGAGATGCAATTGAATGGAATCTTGAAAGTTTGGATTAGAGAAGGGTCTTACCAATGCAATTCAGTGACTCACTGATTGCTAGTACATACCCTTTTACAATATTTCAGCTTGGGTAAAAGAAATTCAGCCAATCAATGGATTAGAGTAAACAAGTTCATCAATCAATAGATTCAATCAATGGGATTCAATTGTTATGCTAGAAATTTCAGATTGAAGCCTCTAATTCACTGATTGGAACTAGTATCCATAAAGCAAGTATTGCATTCATGAATGGATTGATTCAAGCAAAGGTTGGCTGAAATTTGATGGATATTATTCAATTCTTTAATCTCTCAATCAAATGGATTAAGCTCAACAATTGGATTAATGAGAGAGATTAAGAATTGAAGAAGAGTACCTTTGACATGGTTGATGATGACTTGATCAATCTTCATATGCTTGATAGAGCCTCCGGTTGTCCAATGTTGGTAAAATAATCCCCAAGACTTGTGTATTCAGTACTTAGGAACAAAACTTGAAGCTTCAAATGCTTGAAATTGAAGCATTAAACCCGTTTTTCCCCAAATTTTTGCTCCATGGAAGCTCTTGAGCTTCAATCTTTAACCATTTCATGCTTAATCCTTGCAATTTGTTGAAGAATCCTTGCTAACATGATCCCGCAGGCTAAAAGGATGAAGAATCTTCAAGAAATTGTTGAAAAATGGAAGGTCGGGCTTAAGCTTTCATGGCTGCCATGGACTGTTCACCTAGGGTTTAGGAAGAAGCTGAAGAACCTTGAATAGGGCTGAATATCTCCATTTCACTGATGGTTTATGCTTGCAAAGGATCAGGGAAAGTGCCAAGGGCTGTGGAAGAAGCAATCAATGCAGAGAGCAGGCTGGAATCAGCTCGAAAATTGCACTATAATTTTTGGGGCTGTTCCTAGCTCCATGGCTGAGCCAAGATGAAGCAATCTTGTGCTCATTCTGAAGCTCATGAAGAGAGGGATCTATTCCAGGAGATTCTTGGCCAAAAAGATCAGCAGTTTGAGAGAAACGAGCAGATCTTGATATTGAACTTCCATGAAACCTGCAGGAAACTCGAGGAAAAGGGAAAGAGAACTCCCTCTTTTCAAAGTAACCACAGTTTGTTCCCAAACTAAGCCCGGTTAACTCTTCTTTACCCTAATTACCTCCAATTTTGCATGAAATTTAATGATGACCTGCCATTTAAGCCATCCTCCGCCATATCTGACCTTGGATATCTCCAGATGTAGTCTCTTACTAACTGTAGTGATTTGCAGCACTCCACTAGTCACTATCTTGTACAATTTTTGTCTGAAATTGATTTTGATAGAGGAAAATAGGACTGAAAATAGAAGAAAAGAATGGATCAAAGACCAATGCTCTAATACCGCTTGTCAGATAGAGAACTAGGGAGAGAGAAAGAGGAGGGAGAAGACTGCAAAAGAGAGAGAAAGACTGCAGGAAGAGAGAGAAGAAGAGTGACGAGGAGAGAGAAATACTAGATTTGGAGAGAGAAAGATAGGAAAGAAGGAGAAGCCATAGAAGCTGTGAGCAAGATGGGAGAGAAAGACTGTAATTGTATTAATGTGTCAAAAAGATGTAAAAAATTACATGTCCTCTCCTTTTATAACATTGTCAGTGTGACATGGCATAATATCAATGTTATTTACACTAAATCCTTATTCCCAACTTCTTACAAGCTTGACCTATTAGGTTGAACTTGAGTATAAGGATTGTGTTGTTGCTGTCCAAAGGAGTTTGGGGCTGAATTCACATGCCCTTGTTCATGCCCACCAATATTTGGTTGAGGATAGAATTGTTTATATAATGGATTGCAACTGTGGATGTCCTCTTCATGCCCACAGCTTGCTTGAACCCTATCATATGGATCTTGCCCATGTGGCTGAGAATAGGCCCTTGATTGATGGGGCTGAATAAAATCTTTAGCCTTTGACGATTCCCCAATCTCAAATTGTCCTACCACCTTTGGAGTAGAGGGTTTGGAACATTGGGACCAGCTGTAGGCAACATCTTTTCACTAAAGATAGCTACTAACTTGTCAATACCCATCCTCATACAGTCAAAGCCTAATTTCATCTCTTTAGTATCATTTGAAGTTGTTGTAGGCTGTTAGAGTTCATGGAAGCATGGGACATCTCAACTCCATTCGTTGGTTGATTGACAGGAGAATGAGTGGAGCTTATATCAACCTCCTCATTCTCATAATGCATACGGTGTATAGCTTCTTGAGGGGTTTCATGTTCATGTTCATGTTGGTATTCTCTCAGTTCTTCATTGATGGTCTCCAAAATAGGATCCCTTTTCTTATTTCTTGCCATGAGTAACTTCCTGTCCTGTATATACAACATAATAAAAACTCAAATATCTTGAGTTCTAGTGCTCCGAAAAATGAACTCTTTGGCTCTATTTGAAGCTTGAGAAGTCCCCTTTCTAACGAGCTATCAAGTGTTAAAAGTAGTTGAATAGAGAAAATTTTATAAATAGTTTACTGTAGCTGTCTAGAAATTCCTATAACATCTGCCAATACTAAAAATAACCTCCAATTAACAAATGCCAACAATAGCATTCATAATGCTCAGCATAACTCTGTCCACATTTGCCACTTACATTGCATTATGTTGCCATACATTTGCTTTTGCATCATGTAATCCCATGCTGAATATACCATGCTGAAGGCTAAATTCTTGTTCCCTTGATTGGTACCAGCACGTGAACTTAAATGTGTGGGATTTGAGACTTGAGGGGTGTGCAAATTTCCCTCTCAAGCCGGTTTGTGCTCCCCTTCAAGGTCCTTGTCAGTAGGGGAGGGTCACCTCTCTTTTGTCCTACCAACTTGCTCGGCATCCACTTTTCCTCGTGGGTATATACATGGTAGCTCAATGCTAGGCTCTAAAAATCAGCATGAAATGAAAAGAATTTGATTGCCCTTTTATGATATGCGCAAGAACTCGAATGGAATAGGTTGAAATTGAAATGGGGATAGGTAAGGAATAACCTCAGCAGTGACTCGATGCTTAACAATTCTTATTCCACTTACCATTGGGTAAAATTTCTCATGTCAAAGAAATTTATTAAAAAAACAAACAATTCAATATCAAGGTTAGGTAAATGAAATGAGAATTTGAGACACTTGGAAGTGATTATTTCAGTGAATGAGAGTGATTATGCAATGATCAATCACTAAGAGAGCTCTATGGATTTCCCATGAAATGCATTTGATAGAATGGATGAGATTCGTTATCATTTTAATCCCTTTTTCATCAATTAGACTTAGCTCAACAAGAGGATTTAAAGAGAGATTAAAATATGATTAGAGTACCTCTTAAGCTTGTAGGAGAAGAGTGTTGCTGTTGATGAAGGAATCTCCTAGAAATAGAGCTTGACTTTAGCTTCAAATCCATCCAAGAATTCCCAAATTTCAAGAATGCTCCACAAAGAAATAGGCCTCAGCTTCATTGATTTCCATGGTTGCTCCAATAGCTTCAAGAATGGGTGATGTAGGCAAAATTCTTCTTCTACTTGTCGTAGAGCTTGAAGGACCAATGAAAGAAGCTCCAATGTAGTGTGTAGACTCCAAAATTTGAAGAGAGAAGCTAGAATTTCAGTGACATTGAAGGTACATGCTATCCATTACCTTTCTTGATCAATGTTGGATCAAAACTCTCCAATGTTGGAACAATGTTGATGAAGACTTGAGGGAAAATGCTTGATAACACTTTGATAAGTCTTCTTGCATAGATGGTGACCCATGGTTGTCACAAGAGTAAGAAGAGCAATAAAACTTGGTCATTAATCTAATCCGCTTCAATGAATGATGGAGAAGATACAATTGCTTGAAGAGAACTCTAATCTTGAAGATCCTTCAAGATCCATGAGTGATCATAACTCCATGAAGCTTCAATGGTCTTCAATGCTTAGAGCTTGTTGTAGGTGATACAATGTGGTCTTCAATCTTGATGTAGATCAAGAGAGATGTTGTGAAGCCTTCCAATAGTGCAAATGACTTCAAGAACTAAAGAAGAACCCTGACATTGAAACACTTATCAATGCCTATGCTGTCCACAGTCTTCTATCTTCAAGAAGATGACCAACCTTGCCAATGTTGGTCTAATAATGCATAATGTTTCTTGCCATGAGTAAGAGGATGTTTCAGGAGTTGCCAAAGATTGAAAGCCCCATAAAATGAATTATTAAATCTGGAAATTTTCACTACTGCAAATGACTGTCATGTTTAGGGTTTTCAAGAAGAAGATGAGAGCTCAAAATGGAGAGCCATAGATTGGAAGAGACTTTATGTGAATCTTTAAGGGCCTTAGACAAGCTTTAAAGAGCTTCATACCACGAATTTCATCATGTATGGTAGGAATCTACACTATTTGTCGTTTCTCTCTGTGATGTCTACTGGAGAAAGCTTTATTGTCTGCCATTCATTATCTTCAAGACATTGAAAATGCATCACCTCACGCACTAGTGACTGTGCAAGAGGACAACAGTGTAGTCGTTGTGCAGGAGGACAAGACGTTGAAAATGCATCACCTCATGTAGTAGCCACTGTGCAGGAGGACAACAGTGTTGGAGTTCCTGCGCCTCTTACTTTCAAGCATCTTGATAATTCTAGCTATCATCAAGCAGTTTACATTTGCCAGCCATCACTTGTGAGAGCTGCTATGTCTAGAGGATCACACGTGAGTCCTGAAGAACTCGAACTCCTTTTCTTTTGACTACGGCGATTTGGATGATCTCAAGGAGGAAGACGTTTGGGAAGACCACTGACATGATAGAGACCCATAAGAAGAGATCAATCAATCCATCGCCATGGATTCTTGAGGCCAGCTTGAAGAGAAAAGGGAAAAAACCCCTGTTCTTGAAAAGTAACTCAAGTTTGAACCAACTAAGTCTTGTAACCTTCGTTTTGTCCAATTTACCCCAAATTTTGGTCCAAAACTTGGTCACGATTTGCCAAATTGGTTGGAGTCTGCCATTGTCCACTGGTTCATGCCAAGAACCTCCATCTTAGTCACGGTTTGTAAGAGTTCTGCATGTCAGGCCACAGTTATGGAAGAACTAACTCTTGTTGCATGAAAATGACTTCTGATAGGATCTAAACTAATGCTCTGATACCAATGTAATGAAGCATTCTACCAAGAAAATAAATCTAACTATAAACTGAAACAGACATAAAATAACAATAAAAAATATTGCACCAAGACATCTTGCCATGTATTAATGATGAGAGTTCCAACAATACATGACAGCATTCTACCAAGAAAAGAAATCTAACTATAAATTGAAACAGACATAAAATAACAAGAAAAAATATTGCACCAAGACATCTTGCCATGTAATAATGATGAGAGTTCCAACAATACATGACAGCCATGGCTGATGCTTCATCTAGCTAGAAGGAAGCTAACATCAAGAAAGTAAACAACAAAACTTTGTGAATGAGCCAAAAGATGTCTTCTCTTAGCCTCTTGCCTTCTTTATCCTAACTCCTCATCTCCAAAGTTAAGGGTACATTTACATAGGCAAGGGTTGAATTTACAAGGGCTGGAAATTACAAGGTATGGAATTAGCATGATTCCAAAGTACAAAAATATCAAGGTATTTTATTTCATGACAATGATTGTCTATGAGACTTAGACTTGCCCTTGTTGGGTTATGAGTCTCTACCATGATTATTATTTCCTTTTCCACCATGTCTGTCTCTCTAATTGTAAGTACATAAGAAGTACAGATTGCATCAATTGTTGAGACCTAAAACGGGCTCGACACTAGCTCTAAGGCTCTAATCGTGCTTCTATACTCTCCAAACAACCTCCATGACCTCAGGCCAAGAGCGTCTAGATAATGCAAAATGATATATCTATCAAATGTATTTGTAGACATGAGTTTCTATCCTGACTCCAAGCAAAGGGGGTATCCCATATATGTAGGTGACTAGCACCTTGTCATACACACAAATAGAGCCACCCCATCTGATTGTTATGGCTCCTACTGCTCTCCTACACCCTAGGGTTTGGCCCTAGGATGCGTCGTCTCAAACATAAATAATAAAAGTGACAAAATCCTATCATAATACATATAATGATCCAAGAACCTCACTTAACGTCTCCCCAAAGATCATCATACTATCCTATAATAAAGGAACTTCACACCCTCAGCGTAGGCCACAACTAGTCATACAAGTGCTATGTATCCAAGAGTTTCCATTTTAATTCCATGTTCAAATGCAAATGCAATGTGTATGACTCATTGTGCTCAAACAATTTCAACTATAAATCAGCCATGTGTTGTGCAAAAATAGCATTTTCATGATTTCATTTCTCGAACATTATGTTGCATTGCAAAGGGACAGTATCGAGCTAACCCATACTACTATTCCTCTTCAAAATTAAATAAACCAAGGCCTATATGCCATAGTGTTCAATAAAATCATAACTCATTCAAATCTTATCTCTTTTTAGTCTTTTTTCCCCTACCGTTTAGATTTTGCTTCCACGCATAGATGTAAAAGACTTTTGTCATCATTTTTTTGTATAAGTAAGCAATAAATACACACTTTTCACTGAGACAAATCGTCATGCCCTACCCTCATTATACATCCACATGTACTCTCTTAGTTTTTTATTATTATTTTACACATCCACATATACTCTCTTAATTTTTTATCATTTTTCATGCATTGAAACTAAATTTTTTCTATTTTTCTTTTAAAAGAATATTTATTATTATTATTTATTTTATTAAACACATAATATTAATTTTTCTTGATTTTTTAGATTTATGTGACTAATATGGATTGTGATCCATGAGCATATCACTTATTATTCCATGCAAACAACATTGAAAAAAATATGCACAAAACCAACGTGTGCTTTATAACATAGTATGAAGGGGATTGTAAGGGCTCTTACTTGTAAAAATGATTGACGTTAAAAATTCTACACAAAAGGATGAAATAGCATGCACAATACTTGCAGTGTAAGTAGAAGCCAAAATGAACCCAAATAAAAAATCTAATGATGCCAAGCCCTTTTGGGCTTATCCACAATATTTGTTTATTTGTGAATGCTTGCCAAATCTTGTCCCAATTTGAGGAAATCACATGGAGGGTGTTGATGACTCTACCCTAGAGGCCAAAGCCTACATTGATACCAATTATTGGATTTAGGATTGCAAGTACACAACTTGTAGAATAAAAAGCTTGAGAGAGCACAACTCAAAAGTGTATTGAGAGATATCAATTGAGTAGATAAGTATTCTCTAAAAGTGAATATGCATATATTCAAGGCTGAGGAAAAATACCTACTAAAGAGGACAAAAGCGCCCCTAGTTGTTGTAAGTGTGTTCACACACATCACTACCAAAATATAATAACACTCCATGCACGTACTAAGACATCTTTTTATAAAGTTTTTTCCTTGTTAGAAGTTCGAAGCTTTCTGCAAAGCTTTGGGCTTACTCCCCTATCTGGATTGACCTAGTCCACTAGGTACAACACTTCCCTATACATGATTCCTAGCTCTCGTTCACCGTATCACTCCTAAGTAGAATTTGTTATTGTCTTCTTGTAATGATGTGTGTGAGCACACTTACGACCATCGGCACACTTTTTCCCCTCTTTAAGAGGTTTTTTCTACCATCCTTGTATATACATATTCACTTTTAGGGCATACTTAGTCTTGTAAATATTCTCTATTGAGACCTCTATACACTTTGAGTTATGCTCTCTCAAGGTTCTTCTTCTCCAAGCTATGTGGCCTATTCTAGATAATGCAACTTAAAAATTAGAAGGGGTCTAAAGGCTTGAAAGACTATTGATCTAAAAGGAATCTAACTCGAAAGGGGGTGCATAAGCTTGAAGGGACTTTGTATATAAAGGAATACATATTAAAAAAGATGTTCTTTGGAAATGCATATTTAATCGCATTTGTGTTGTGCTTAAGGAAGTGAAATAAACCTCGTGTACAAGCCAATTAAGGGAGAAGGTTTTCTAATATCTCACAATATAGCATATCTTACTTAGAGAGTTAATGCTTATGGGTGCAATAGGTAGGAAGTGCATGGATGAAACCCTCATGGTTCCAGCCTAAGGAAGGGTGGATGCAACATTCATGACTCCATCCTAAGGATGGGTGGACCCAATAAGCTAGGGCTAGGAAAGATGACTAGTATCCAAGTTGAATGTTTTAGTAGAGCAGGGTGTGACCATGTAAAACAAAAACTCCATTTTTGCATTAAATTTCACATTTCAGGTTTTGTGATTTTAATCTTTTTTATATAAACGACTAAAAGTGACTAAGCTTTTTATGATTTTAAACATCAATAAACATGATTCAAGTATTTTCAGCATGTTCCATGATAGACACAAGATATATGACATAATATGCAATAAATCGAAATAAGGGAGCTGAGCGTATTGTGATCCAAGTAGAATAGGGCATTGGCCAATCTCGATACCCAAAAACCTACTAAGCTCTCGTGAGGCAATATGATTTTCTTTTTTTCGCTCACTTTTATTTTTGCTGCAACCATCCTCATATTCTTTTTGGAAAAATGCCACCCCTAGAAAGACAAGGCATTCGACTGCCACCCAGGAACCTACTAGGCCTCTGTAAGGCAACGAACATTAGCTCTTTGAAAATTTTCTTTCTTTTGATTTTCTTATTTTAAGTGTTAGAACCCCTTTTTACACACCTCGGTATGATATATATTGCAAATATATTTATCATTTGCCTCTTTTATTTATCAAGCTTCCTTAGTTGCCTCATAACTAATAGGGATTCCTAGAACTAACTTCCTAGTAGGCTAGAAGGACAGGGTCACTAGGACTACCCTCTGAAACAACTCTTTATATTCCTGACAACATCTTCACAAGAGGTGAAACCTCCCCAAACATACCTAACCTAATCCTAGGACTTCATGCCTTGACTATCAATCCTCAATAAAAGAGAAAAATCCCCAAAATACACATAAGACATTCTGCTTTAAGGAAAATAATTTGGAAAGAAAATATATCACCTGGACTAGCCACAAAACTGTCCATACAGCAATTGGCTCCCTCCTGGTGTTCCTTCAAACCTGTCTAGGTGCAGCACTAAGACAAAGAACTATTAAACACACCTACACCAAATAAACACATGGCCCTCTTGGCCTAACGAAATATGACATTTCACTGTAAAAGAAATGGCTCTCTTGGCCTAACAAAATCAACCATAAAGCACACCTTTCATCAACATACTACTAAAAGCAAACCCTTGGTCCCCACATAAACCCTACTAAAGCACAAAACTAGACCAAGGGGATGGGCTACTTGGCCCTACACTAAATGCATCAAATAAGTACTTAAGCCCCTTGCATAAATGGCAAGGGAGTCCAATGAATATGTCGTTGAACGATCCGCTAAGTCCATAAAAGAATAGGAAGATGGTCAATCACTATCTGACTCATAATCCATACTTACCATCGGCGGCCAAAATAGGAGATCTCAACAAGCAATCCCTATAGTAAACCTTGGCTGATATCAAAAGACAATTGTGAAAGCCCTTTAGGACCACAATTGAGAAAGACATTCTCAACAAAGGCATAATTAGCCAAGAAGTCAGCAAAGAAATTCCACTAATGGCAGATGGCAAGTCATTGTCTCAGAGATCTCAAGGATGTCCAAGGCTACACAATGGTTCATCGTTAGAATGGGATCTCTCACACTATAGATTCCATTCCATTAGTTAATCACTAACTGCAAGTCACCTTTCACCAATAATCGATGAATACCACTACGTTTGATTTAGCCCCATATGATAATCCTTATGTTTCACCATGTTATTAGTAAAAGTGATACCTAAATAAACTCCCATTCTCAAAACCATTCGATGAGAGGGGCATTTATGACAATCCCAATACTTGCATGCTTAGCAGGTCCTTGAGAAGCTGCATCAAAATATAATGTGTAAATGAAGGCTTCATTGACGTACCTTGCCATGACAATCAACCTATTCATACTTATGATAATCAAATTCTATCGAGAGAGAGTGTGTGTATGACATGTACAACCCCTCCTTCCTTACTAAACTCAATGGGGATGCAAGTAAGAACACAATGACAATGATGGCAATAGACTTGAATGTCCCATGTGAAAGATCCATCTTGCCACTTAGTAATGTGACAATCCTTACTCTACTAGATCACTTTGCCTTGGTGGTAACACAGCCTAAATATGGATGCTCAGGATAAGGAATAACTTTTCCCATCCAATAGTTTTGGTACCCTTTGTAAGTTTAAGTTGAATCCTAAAGGACCTGCAAAGGCACCATGTGCGACGTTAGTCCCTATACATAATAAGGCTTCAATTTGTTGAAATTTACTTTAGTTTTGAAATCTACCCCTTACAAATCCGCTAAAAAATAGCTGTAGAGCCATTCTTTTCTATATGAACAATCTTATAAGGGCCATTCTTCTTGGGTTCTAACTTGCCAGGGAATAGCTCACGATAGGCATCATAATATAGGACCAATCAACCCTTGGCAAATTTATATTTCCTAGCACAAAGATCATGAAGCATTTTCATCCACTTCTTCCCTACTTCCTGATGTAACAAGGCTTGTAATCTAATCTCATCAAGATATGTAAGGGAAGTGAACCTTTCTTGCAATGCTTCCTCTTCATCCAAAGAATGGTTTAAAGTGAACCTATCATAGGCAACTCAATCTACAAAGGTTAAAACACACTCTTTCCCATACACTAATTTGAAAGGGGTGTGGCTTGTAGCTCTTTTAAATGTTGTATTATAAACCCAAACAATCACATACAACTTTTTATCCCAGTCGTGCTTACCTTTAGATAATACTGTCTTAGATAAAATCCCCACAAGCTACTTATTGGTACCTTCTACTTGCTCCTTTGCTTGGGGGTTGTAAGGAGTGGTCTTATTATGTTTACACTTTAGAGCTTCTATTAAAGCCTCAATCGCTTTATTCGAAAAATATGTCCCATGACCAGACACAAGCTATTTAGGTGGACCAAAATGGCAAACAATTTGCTCCAAAATGAAACTAGTCATCTCCGTGGCATTACCTTTCATCGTAGCATAGGCCTCAAACCACTTCATAAAATAGTGTGTCACCACAATGATATAACGCTTTCATATAATAGACGAAGGATGCACATGTCCTATGAAATCAATGCTCCGCTTCTCAAAGGGCAAACCAAAATGGGATTTAGCATCTTCTGACAATTTTCCCTACCATCATGTCTTTGATAGATATTACAATGCATCACGTATGCAAAAGAATCCTGGAAAACCATTGGCCACCAATATCCAACACGTAAAGCTTTCTGAATGGTAAGTCATCCAAAAAAATGAACCCCACATGTTGAATCATGGCATTCCTCTGAAATGAATAGTACCTCATCAAGCACCATGCAATGACGATACACCTCATCCACTCCCCCTCTGTACAAGAGACACCAGCTATAATGGAAAAGTGAAGTGCTTGTTGTTTAATCTTCCTCCTCTCAAATTTAGAGAGAGTTTTTGCCGAGTTTCCTGTGGATAGATAATGTGTAATTGATATATACCATGACGGGATGCATCAATCTTGCATAGAGCCTTGCAGTCACTAACTAATATCATCCCACTCTTCCTTAGGCTCACCAAAATTTACTAAACATTCAACAATACCTTGTAATTTTTGTGGCTTACTTCGAATCTCATAGTCAAACTCTTGAAAATATATTAACCATTTGGCAAGGCGATCAAGGGTTGAAGCTTTTTCAACAATAATCGTAGACCCTCAACCTCGACGAAAAACACTACCTTCTCATAAAGAATGTAATGTCTAAACTTGGTGGTGAACACCATAACCAAATACACTCTTTCTAAATAATTGTCATGGAGCTTTGAAATACCTATTTTTCAACTTGCAAAAGCAATCGGATGATAAAGCTATGCCTCCCAAATCTGGGATAGGCAACAATTGATACTATGCCTTGTTGCAGCTGTAATGATATAAAAAACCTAACCTCTCGTTGGAGCTTTTAACACTAGTGTTTGGATAATTCCATCTTAACATCCTCAAATGCCACTGCACATGGTTCAATCCATTTGAAAACATGGTTGTGCTCTAGGAGATTTGTCAAAGGTAATGAGCGCTCAACCAATGCATTAATGAATCGACCATAATAGCCCACAAACAAAACAAAGCTATGAAACTCCCTAGGGCTAGTGGGTGGGCTCATGGCCACAATTACTACTACTTTCTCATGATTAGTGGCAATGCCACCTGCACTCACAACATGACCAAGCAATAAGCCGTAAGGGACCTCGAATACACACTTCCAAGGGTTTAATGCTATGAAATACTCATGACAACGCTTAAAGCACTTACGTAGGACAATGAGTTGTCTATCACAAGTTTGGTAGTTGCCCCCAAATCATCTATAAAAACCTGAAGTTTTTTTGGGGAGATATTGGCAAACATCTTGTCAGCAATTCTTTGCCAAGACCCAGGAGCATTGCATAGACCGAAAGCCATGACACGGTATGTAAAGGTACCAAAGACTGTCATGAACGTCGTTTTCAACTTTTCCTCCTTAGCTATGGCCATCTGATTATAGCCCCAAAGCAATCCATAAAGGAGTACATTTCTTGCCCTGCCAATTGGTCTAAAATCTGGTCAATGAAGGGCAAAGGGTAGTAGTATTTTATTGTCTCCTTGTTCAGCTCCTTAAAATCTACACATAGGCGGATTTGATTGTTCTTCTTCTTTCTTATCACAATTGATGAACACCATTTGATATGTTCAACAGGAAAGATCAGACCTACCTTCCTTAGACATATCAATTCCTCAAAAAGAGGCTCTCTTATCTCAAAAGGCATTAGTCTAACCTTGTGCCTTGCTAGCTTACTACGTACCTTCTTTCAATGGGATTGTATGCATTGTGATAGAAGGGGTATTCCCCTTCAATTCATCATAGCTCCATGAAAATATATCCCTAAACTCTTGTAGAAGCGATACATAGTTTGCACGCTCATCATCAGATAATATAGTACTGAGTTTGATTGGACGGGGATCATTAGGAGTCTTAAGATCCCACTCAATTACATCGACATCATGTATCCGATCTTTTGCCTCTATCGGCTCATTCGATTACCCTTGATACACTTTCTCCACTCATGTATCCGATCATTTGCCTCTATCGGCTCATTCGATCAGGAGTCTTAAGATCCCACTCAATTACATCGGCATCATGTATCCGATCTTTTGCCTCTATCGGCTCATTCGATTACCCTTGATACACTTTCTCCACTATGGAACCCTCATCAAACTCACTGGAGCTCGAAGTTCCAATGGGGCAAAGGTGCCCTCAAGTGCCCCCCATTCAATAGTGGGAGGTGGTGACCTTCTATTTAGTGGGCATTCAAGGTAAATATCTAAAGTCATTCTCCTCAGACCATGCCCAAAGATCAACCAATCAACTGGGATATCTACCAAGCAATTAGAGTGTAAAGTCCATAGCCGTCCTAGCAGCAATTGATAGCTTGGTCTCCTAGCAAATCAAATAACAAGAAAATCAAGAACACACTCAATATGCGCTACTATTACGTGTATTTGACAAACTATTCCTTTGGCCTATCTTAAACTGTCATTGCCACTTTTAGGATAGTTGTAGCATCCTTTTGAATGGGTAAACCAACCCTCTCTAGTAAATCCATCTGCATAATGTTAACTAACAAGAGCCCTAGTCTACCACAACATTTTCTATCAAGATGCCATCAACATATGCATGCATCCTAGGGCAATGTTTCTCCACATGTTCCCACCATTCATTGCCCACTCGATTGACACCATCAGGTTTTATGACATAATCCATTCGTCGGATTTTCTTGAACTCCTTGTGAACATTAGGTGGCAACTGTATTAATTATAGCAAGTTCACATCTAGTTTGACTTCGCATAGAGCATTTGCTAGATCGAACTCACAGAAGTTTGCAACAACCCTTTTTTCTTGCCACACCATTCTCTCTTTCGGCTTTCTGATAGCCTTAACAACCTCCTTCGCTTTTGACTTCACATAGAGAATTTGCTAGATCGAACTCACGGAAGTTTGCAACAGTCTTTTTTTTCTTATCACGCCATTCTCTCTTTCAACTTTCCAACAGCCTTAACAACCTCATTTGCTTTCGACTAAAGCTTGCTCTTAACCACGGGCTCCTCAAAAACACCTTTAGATTTAAGAGGACCTGCTCACATGTTGGCATTTGCAACCTTCTTGTCAGCCACAATAGACCTAGGGTTAGATTTTCTTATACTAGGGCCATCATTCTGAACCTCTTTCATTTTATGGCCCCTAGTGACCACTCTTACATTGTTAAAGGTTGAGTTCCCATCAATTGGAAGTATCTCTACCAAACTAACCCCATTGGGCACTTCCTCTAAGGTGGCTTTTCCCCTTTGTAAGATTTTCTTAGGGTCCTCCCCTTGAGGATTCGCATCATTTGATCGATGTTTCACTAGCCCAGGTTGTTGACTACCTTGCCAGAGTGAACTAACTCTACTCCAACACGTATTGGCCATATGCCCTAACTTCCCACATATATTGCACTTCATATGAGGGAAATTCCACGGGAGGTGCTGACCACCACACCACTTACAACTAAATCTTGATGGACCACCCTCTTTAGGGCATCAACTTCCTACTAAGTTTTACTACTTCTTCAGGAAGTTTATGTCTACGACTATTTGTCTATATTGTTCAGTTATCATGTCAGTATAATACTTCATCATGTCCTTGACTTCCTCAAGAACATTTGATGCACTAGACTTATAATCGTAATCATCCACTTGGTGTCCCAATGGCTTAACCACCTAGTTAAGTATTGGTGATTGATTAATTAGCATCACATTGGGATTTATTAATGGGCCCATGTGGCTAGCCATTAGCATAGTAGCATTAGGAGGAGCTGGCAGTATAGATACATTTTATCTAATGCCTCCCCTTGCATTAGGGTCTTTTATAGGTGGACTTATCACACCTTGACCTCCACTAGCTATAGGTAATGCCAAATTATTATTAGGACCTAGACTTGAATAGGGATTTTCCCTAGATGCGTAGGCCACTTGTAATCATGACTCTATCTTCTCCACTCGTGTAATGACATTATCTATATTAGCAAGAGGAACACTATTCAATTGCACTTGGATGTTGAAATCCAATCCATGTAGGAAATACTGTAGTTGGGCAACATGTGGAATGGGAATAGAGGCTTGCAATTTGCGAAACACCTCCTTCAATTTCTTGGCATAGGATCAAGCATTCTCATGAGTCTCTTAACATGTCACATTCAAAACATGTAACCAATATCGATCACATCTCTCAGGGGCAAACTCTCTTCGAAAGGCCACAAAAAATAGATCTATCGTAGTTATGGTTCTTTTGAGCCATGATACCACACTGCAACTCTTCCTTTCAAAGCCATGTTAAAGAACATCATAAGATGTCTTTCATCCCGAATCCAACAATTAAACATTAACTTTTAGAACTCACTAATATGGATTTATGCATCCTCCTCTACTAACCCATTTAAAATGGCTAGGGGAAAACCAAGCGCTGGTAAATCCACTGTTCTTGTAGGTATTGCAATTGGTTGCACCATCATGACGACTGGGTTTTCTCTAGGGATTTGTACCAAAGGGGTTATACTCTAACTCAAAGTAGACTGAATTTTTGAGGAAAGGAAAATGCTAGAGCTTCCTCCTTTCCCTGATGGGCTAATTGGGATATTAATTGAATCAATAAGACCTCTCACTCTTAGTGAGATCAGATTGATGTGCTTAGGAGAATACCTCCTAATGATGTCTACTCTCTATCTCACCCTTTCAGCTCTTTCTTGTGATTGAATCTTAGCTTGATGGTTTCTATTGGAATATACTGGATCTATCTTCACCCTTTTTGGCATGCACTAACTAACTAGGTCCTTGTTAGTCGAGGTTCAAAAACTGTCACTTATTAGTGGCTCCTAAAAAATGCACCACATTTCAGGACATAAAACATGCCCAACATTGGCTTTAAGGCTCTAGCTAGGCTTCTATACTCTCCAAAAAACCCCCACAACCTCACAGCCAAGAGCATTTGGACAATGCGAAATGATCTATCTATCGAATGCGTTTGTAGACATGAGTTTCAAACTGTAGTCCAATGTATTGCCCATCCTGACTCCAAGCAAAGGGAGTATCCCATACATGTAGGTGACTAGCACCTCATCATACATATAAAAAGAGCACCCCCACACATTATTGTGGCTCCTACATCTCTCCTACACCCCAAGGATTGGCCCCAGGAGGATGCGTCATCTTGAACAACATGAAGAATGAACGTGACAAAATCTTCTCATGATACACATAACGATCCAATAATATTTCAACCTCACTTAATGTCTCCCCAAAGATCAGTGTACTATCCTACACCAAAGGAACCTCACACCCTCAACATAGGCCACAACTAGTCATACAAGTGCTATGTATCCAAGAGTTTTCCTTTTGATACCATGTTCAAATGCAATTGCGACGTGTATGACTCATTGTGCTCAAATAATTTCAACTATAAATAAGTCATGTGTCATGCAAAAATAGCCTTTTCATGATTTCAAAATGTTATGTTGCATTGCAATGGGATAGTAGGGCGCTAACCCATGCTGCTATTCCTCTTCAAAATTAAATAAATCGAAGCCTAAAAAATCATAAGTCATTCAAATCGTATCTCTTTTTAGCCCTTTTTTTCCTACCGTTTAGGTTTTGCTTCTTTGCATAGGTGTAAAAGTATTTTGTTGTCATTTTTTCATATATATAAGCAATAAATATGCACTTTTCACACATAAATGGAGGTAGGATGAGAAAAATCCTCATGCCCTACCCTCATTATACATCCCCATACACTTTCTTAGTTTTTTATAATTTTCCACGCATTGAAGCTAATTTTTCCATGTTTTTTCTTTTAAAAGACTATTTGTGTGATTTTTTTGTTAATTTAAACATAAAATACCAGTTTTTTTATTTTCTAATTTATGTAACAAATATGGACTCTGATCCATCAACAATCTCCATGTGAATAACATTGAACCCATGAAATCCAACAAAATCCCATTTTCGCATTAAATTTCACATCTTGGATTTTGCGATTTTAATCTTTTTTATATAAACGACTAAAAGTGACTAAGTTTTTTTATGACTTCAGACATCAACAAATATGATTCAAGAATTTTCAACCATGTTCCACGATAAACACAAGAGATACGACATATTTTGCAATAAATCAACACTTATGCTAAATCCCACACACGTGACACATCGTAATTCAAAAATTGGAGCCACTGACACCATCACAAAGCTGCAGACTCTCATAAGCAAAGAGGGAAGAGTGCATCCTAGCTGAAAAGCTATAGAAGAATGTACTTGCTCACTTTCAAACCAATTAAGTCTCTTTCATGCAATTATGGTTTCACTCTTACTCTCTTCTTCTTTCCCCTATATTCCACTGTTCTTTCCTTGCTCAACCATGTTCTGTAACATGGTATTAGAGTCTCTTTCCTCAAGGCTACGAGGTAGAGAGCCATCCATTGCAATGCACGAGGTGAAGAAGCTCAAGATAAGAAGGTGTTTCTCAAGAGTTTTAAGGCTAAGGATTGAAGCTTGCAAGGGTGTGGAGTCAAGAATGTATACCTCCCTCATTTGCTTGTCATATCTTGATCCATGTCATTATGAAAGAATGAGAAGGCTGTAGTCATTTGAGTGCTAGTTTCAAGCCCAAATCAATTGTGTGTTCTTGGGGGCTATTACCAAGCAAGGGGGCTACTTAAACCCTTTGCTTAGAGGGGTTGCTTGGAAGAAGTAAGGGGATAGCTTCAAGACACAAGCTTAGGGTATGCTTCAACAAGTTGGGGGTTTGCTTTCTTTGTCAAACATAAAGAAGGGAACAAAGATTGATTTGTGGTGCCCAAGAGGAATCTCAAAGCTCCACCAAGCTGGTCGTTTGTTGTTAGAAGACATGTTGGAGCTTAATGATGTAGTCACAAGTACACCTCAAAGGCTTGGCATGATCCATGACATTTGGAAAAATGGCTACCTTGCATTCATTATGTTTCTTATTAATAAGTTTTTAAAAAAACCTTAGCTTAAACCTTATTACTATGGTTTTAAAATTTTATGTATATAATCTCTTTTTACACTTGGAGTTTAACTAGTTTTCTTTAAATCTTTGTTCACACTATCTTATACTTAGTAGATATTTGTAAACTATTTTCAAGTTAGATATCTATGAACAGTTTTCACACTAGTTTATCAATTTCCTATCTTAAACTAGTTTGTAAAAAAGAAGAAGAGACGATTATATATGGGATCCTATTGCCCATAACCCTAGAGTTAATCTTTCTCTTTCCTACTCTCATAATTAGAAATCATGTACTATTAAACTAAAATTGCTCTCAAGTAAGTTTTTTTCTTATTTGTCAATCTTCATTATAAAATATGAAAAATCCCACTTTTGTAACTTGAGTTAAACATTGCCATGCGAGTCATTGGTAAGACTTCTCTATTCCCAAAACATCTGAAATTGAAATACCTTAAAAAATCAACAACAATAGTTTACACTTGGAGAATGAAAACCATGTATCATCTAATGAGAAAAGATCTCTAGGAAGTATTCAAAGAACTCGAGGCTTGTGTGATGACCCAACATGGAGAAGAAAAAATAATAAGGCACTTGGGATGATAGCATGGGAATTGTCAAATGATGTCCTACACCACATATCTAAGATTACAAAAGCAAAAGAAACATGGGATGAGCTAGACAAAACCTTTGGCTTCTAAGCAAAGAACTCCAAGATAAATCTTTTAATGGAAACTTTCATATTGGATTGAAACAATTCTAATTCCTTGACCTCATTGATAAATAAATTTAAAATCTTGAAGGTGCAATTGGCTTCTATTAAAAAAAACATTGAATAAGATGAAGCAATTGCTACACTACTAAATAGTGTGGAAATTTTTAGGAAAGCATATGAGCAAGTGGTATCAACCTTGAGAAATTTTCCATGTAGGAAACTCAACTTGGTGGAAGCTACTCTTATGAGCAAGAAAGCAAACTCAAAGAAAAAATCCAAGAAACTTCATTGAGCCCATAATATTTCAATCTATAGCAAACGATCTTCACATATTGTTTACAGGACACGTGGGAAAGCCGGATATAAAGAGCAAAACTATTGAAACAAAGGGAAATCCAAGTGTAAGTACTACAACAAATTCAAACACATTGAGAATGACATCTAGAATAAAAAGCCAACTATGTACAATAATCATGTAATGAAACTCTTCTCTAAATAGTTGTACTACCTACACTTTGGTGAAACTACATGAGCTAAAAGGCCTTGCAACCATTAAGAGGGGGGAGCTAAGATCCTTAAGTGCATTTATCTAAAGGGTAAACTAGTGCTAGGGGGGGCGGGGGGGGGGGGGGGGGGGGTATTAACGTATATGGTGCTAGAGGCTATGCAACAAGGACACGTAAAGTATTGTATCCCATAAGCAAAGAGGGAAGAGTATATCCTAGCTTAAAAGCTATAAAAGAATGTACTTGCTCACTATCAAATCTATCAAGTCTCTTTCATACCATTATGGTTTCATTCTTATTTTTCTTCTTTCTCCCATAGTCCACTATTCTTTCCTTGCTCAACCATGTTTTGTAACAAGGGGTTTGTTGTGAAAGGCAAGGAGTAATTGGTGTATAAGCCATATAAGAGCTTATATAGTTCGAAACAAGCTCCCAAGGGATGGTATCATAAATTTGATATCTTTATGCGGTCTTTCGGGTATATTAAGAGTGAGATTGATTACTGATGACTATACATGACGAAGAAGGCTAGGGATGGTAGCCTTATGATCTTGCTTTTTTATATGGATGACATGTTAATTGTTGGGAAGTCAGTCATGGATGTGGATGATTTAAAGAAAAGGTTGCATTAAACCTTTGACATAAAGGACTTGGGGAATGCTGGTTACATTCTCGGTATGCACATTATGCGAGATCAAGACAAAAAGATATTATATTTATCTTAAAATGAATACATTGGAAAGTTATTGGAGTATTTCAATATGAAGAGGGGGAAAGCTATCGATGTTCCATTGCCTCCATATTTGAAACTTAGCCAAGAGGACAGCCCCAAGTCAAACACACAAAAAGCTGAAACGGCCAATGTTCCATATGCATCTATAGTTGGTAGCTTGATGTCCACCATGGTTGTTATATGTCCATAGACATTGCCTCTATAGTAGGAATGGTTAGTAGGTATATGGAAAACCCTTGCAAAAAAGATTAGGAGGCATTAAAGAGTATAATGAGGTACTTGAATGGGACTAGATCTATGTGCATATGCTTTGGAATGAGGTACTTGGAATGGGACTAGATATGTGGATGCCGGTTCTATAGGGAGTGTAGACTCTAGGAGGTTTGATACATGTTTTGTCTTCACTTTCATAGGTGGTGCAGTCTCTTGGATGTCTTGATTGCAGCCATGTATGGATTTATCTACCATTGAGGCAAAGTATGTTGTAATCACTAAGGCATGCAAGGAAGCTATATCACTTACTCGTCTAGTGGGAGATTTGGACATTGTAGGGGAGTTGCCTACATTACACTATGATAAAGTGCCACAAAATTGGCATGGAACCTTGTCTTTCATGCAAAGACAAAGCACATTGAGATGACGTATCTCTTCATCATCATGGAAGTTCTTGAGGATAAGCGCATTGAGCTTGTCTAGGTCCATACCAATGATACCCTATAGATCTTCTCACAACAAAGAGTTTACCTTCTGAATGCTTTGCACATTACAAAGTGTCGATGGGCATTGGATAACATCTTCACTTTCTTTTTATACTCCCATAAAGGTGAATTGGCCTTTAGCTGGGAGATTGTTGGGGTAAAGGTCAATGTCCTATGGCCAGGAGGGCATGTCTTGTAAATGTACATAATGTACAATCATATATAAGTGAAGATAACAAATAATAAGGATATAATTCATTTTGTACCCATATAACTCTCTTATGTTCTTCTCTCTCTCAATCCTCTTACATCCCATAGCTTGTACATCATATTCCACCATTGCTTCCCTCTCAAGGAGGGAGGGAGGAAGGGGGAGAGGAAGGGAGGGAGGGGAGGAGAAATGGGCAGAGGGAGAGAGAGAGCCACCATAATTGAAGTATATGCCACACTCTTACCTTCCGACAACGAGCTTCCTCTCTAGCAAGTCACATCAAGTGAATGTGGCATGCATGGCATTCCTCTCCCCTCCATTTTCTTTTTGGTTTTCTCGAACGATTTCTTGTTGTAGTTGATGTAGCTACAACAAGAGGGGAATAAAGGTTGTTTGAAGAGAGGAGGAGAATTGATGATTAAATGCATTATGGCACATATACAACTAAATGTATTATTGCAGCCATACCTCTTTCTCCCTTGTCCCCACATGTCGAGAGAGAGAGAGAGAGAGAGAGAGAGAGAGAGAGAGAGAGAGAGAGAGAGAGAGAGAGAGAGAGAGAGAGAGAGAGAGCCTAATTCCAACCACCCTACATAAACTTTCATGGCCTACCTATGGTCGGAATACACACATAAGCAAGCAAAGGTCCTAGTGTAAGTTGAGAAGGAGAGCATGCTAGATGCACAACATGCTTCTTTGGAATAATGACATAGATATACACACGGATGGAGATGTGTAGTGTGTTGCTGCTATCTCTCCAAGGTTCACCATGAAAGGGGGGTGATGAGAGGCTGCCACACGTGCACCTCTTCATAACCTTCTAATAATACATATTATTATTATTATCTTTTATATCTATTCTAAATGTGATAGAAAGGTTACCGAACCTCTTTTTTCAAAACAGCAAAAGTGTTCCCAAACCTAAGGAAACTCTCACCTTTTTTTATTGTCATATTTACAATCATGGCTATATTGGCACTCTTATCAATATTAAAGTTGACTTTCAAAGAGTACTCTTGTAAGTATAGTGTTTGGGATAAATGCTCTGAGAGTTTGTAGCAACTGTATATTATGGTTCGTATTCATAGTCAATTGTCCCTTCCTACAACCGGCAAAGACTAACTTGTAGCCTTTATTTTTGCATGTAGGACTTGATTATCTCAAGTAGGGCATTCTTCAAGGTTATCTTTAAAAAAAAAAGGAATTTTAACTTTCTTTTTTATGTCTTTCGAGAGCATATTATAACACATATTGCTTAATATATAAATGTGAAAAATTATTACGTGAACTTAAAACTCAAAAATCTCTACTAAACTAAAAGGATAATCCATATTGTTAGGAGTCAGCACACTCAAATTTAACTCGTTATTTGAGGGTAGAATCCCAAGATAGTAGAGTCGATAACTCTAGGACCCTTAGGAAGTATCTAGTCTCTAGGGTAGAAAGACATTTGAAAACTAAACTAGAGATATCCATTTTTTATTATACATAATCTATACTATTAGTTAAGGAGAGGTGGGGGACGGGTGCCATGTGGCAGCCCCCCACCTCCCCCACAAGAAGAAAAAGAGAACGCGGGGACGGGTGCCATGCGTCTAGCACCCGCCCGTGCCCGCAAAAATCGCGCCCGTCCCGATGCGAAGCGCCGGGGCGAGTCTAGGCGCGAGCGCCTAGTTATTAAATAATAGGAATGATAGTTTTAAAACCATGGGGAGATCCAGACGTGTTAAAAAAATTCACTGCCTAAAGTCCCAGCCGAACAGACCCCGGCATGTCATGTGAGCCCCCATTTGTCATATGCTCACATCCGAGAAGCACTCCAGTTTGCCTACACAGAGCTAACCTGGTTGCTCATGTGCACAGGGTACGAAGATTTTGTCCCGTGGTCATTATCATTTGCCCTATGCAGAACATTTTGCAGCAAGTCGTGTCTAGCCAAGGTGCTATTCATGCCGGAATCAGCGTGTGGAATGGTAACCTCTGTGAAGCGAGTGACAGTACTCCATTGAAGGTTCAGCATGCTTCATCAAAAGGTTATCATTCCACAAAGGTATCTCATCAAAAGTTCAAGGCTCATCCACTATCTCATCAAAGGCTATCACTTGAAGGTGCGTTTCATCAATTGAGGGTTCAGCATGCTTCATCAAGGTTCGTCCACTTTGAACAAGGGCAGCAATGGTGAAGAACCATCTAATGCACTTTGAGGTGTCCAAAGAAGTTGGACTGGCTGAAGCTGTCGCTTCGTTGAACTATCAGGCCCATAGAAATGTGCCCTTCTCTACCTTTGTCGCTCTTGTGAAAGATTGTGGGGATCAGAAGGCTGTCTGGGAGGGCCGACTGGTCCATGGCCAATCCATCAGACATGGTCGTGCACAAGACATATACCTGGGTAACCTGTTTGTTGATATGTATGGGAGATGCGGGCTCTTACCAGACGCCCGGGCAACATTTGATAGAATACAAAGAAAGAATTCTTTTTCTTGGAATATAATGATTGCCATCTATATCCAGTATGGTCATGACAAGGAAGCCCTTGGACTTTTCAAGGAAATGCATGATGGGTCTGTATCAGCCGACAAGCATACATTTTCGTCAGTCCTTACTGCATGTGCAAGCATGGAAGCTCTATTTGCTGGCAGGTGCATCCATGCTAGCATTGTTGAAGCAGGGGCAGAGTTGGATAGTTATATCAATTCTGCCCTAGTTAGCATGTATGGAAAATGTGGCAATCTAAATGATGCACACAGCCTATTCAATAAGCTTTCTAATTTTGATCTGGTCTCTTGGAATGCTATGATCACAGCATATGTGCAGGAGGGCCATGATGTTGAAGCTCTTCAGCTCTACCAACAAATGCAGCGGCAAGGTGTGAAACCTGCACTAGTGACTCTTTTAAGTATTTTGGGTGCATGCCAAGGTCTGGCTGCTCTTGCAGAAGGCAAAATAGTACATGCTGCCATTCTGGAAGGAGGTTCTGAATCGAGTATTCTCTTGGCTACAGCACTTATAAGCATGTATAGTGCTTGTGGGAGTTTGGAGGATGCACAGGCTGTGTTTGAGACAATGCACCAACGTGATACAGTTTCCTTGAGTGCAATGATAACTGCATATGTTGAGCATGAAAAACATGAAGAGGCACTAGGCTTTTTCTGGCAGATGCATGCTGAAGGAATAACTTATGACACAGTCACTTTTGTGTGTGTCCTGAGTGCATGTGCCAGCCTTGCAGCCCTAGCACATGGCCAGCTGGTTCACTCTCATGCTATTGAGCTTGGTCTTCCATCAAGTGTGGTTATAGGGAATGCTCTTCTCAATATGTATGGAAAATGTGGTAATATTGCAGATGCAAACGTGATGTTTAACAGCATTTGCTTGCCTAATGTAATCTCTTGGGCTTCTATGATTGAGGCTCATGCTTGTGCTGCTGATGCCGCAGCAGCATGGGAGTTGTTTACAAAGATGCAAGAGGAAGGGTTGACTCCTAATGACATCACTTTTGTGAATCTTTTATCTGCATGCAGTCATGCAGGCTTGTTGTATGAAGGCAGAGAATGCTTTGAGTCAACTACTCTCACTTATGGCATGGAGGCAACTCTTCAGCACTTCGTAATCATGGTTGACTTGCTTGGAAGGGCTGGTTGCTTAGACATAGCTGAAACTGTCGTTCAGAAGATGCCGATCTGCCCTAGTGTTGTTCTATGGGAGACCCTACTCAGTGCATGTAGGTTTCATGGTGATGTTGAAAGAGGAAAGTTTGCAGCAGAACAAGCAGTTCTATCAGGTTCACAGGATGCTGCAGCCCATGTACAGCTGTCCCATATTTATGATATGAGGAAGCTGCAAAGGCACGGGCAGAATTAGAGGGTCAAGCAGAAGCCAAGGTTTGATGTGAGACCAAAACTAATCACATTCTGATTTCTTGTGGTGGCGAATGTATTTTTTGGTGTCTAAATGCATAGCACAGAACTTTATTTCTTTCCCTTTCACCTGCTCCAGTATGGTAAAGCGTAGTTGGCCTAAGGGGAGTGGAGCTTTTGTGCATATGAGAGGAGACCTTTAGAGAGACTCAAGTTGGGATCCAGGGAAGTGGATTTGGAGAGACCCATTCCAAGGTAGAGCTCTCAACATCCCATTTTTTCATTAGAGCTTTTGACATCCCATTTTTTCATTGTACGACTAGTTTGGGTAGGATTAGGATGATGTTGAGATTCAGACATGGTATTTTTCAGTCTTGTCTAGCAGAGTTCTGGAGGACATTGGAGGGCACCTTCAGGCTGAGGAAGATCCTTCTAGCTGTTGGCACTTAAAAGTGAAAAATTGTTAGTTGCTTGGAAGAGGGTATTCATGTGTGGTTGATGCAGATCTTCCTAGTGGTTAGGCTATTGCCACAAAGATGTAATTTCGCGTTGTTCACTGCTTTGCCCCTTGTCACGCAACCAAGGTTGCAAAATGGAGTGCAACAACTCACAGCAGTGGCATGTGTCTCCTTGCATGTTATTTTTGACTTGGTGAGCTGCAAAATGGCATTTTTGACCAACATATACTCCTATGGCTCTTGATGTGACCAGTGCTTTGGTAGTGATTGGCGGGCTTCTAGTCAGTGGTGGGTGGAGATTTTGGTGGTTTGCTGCACGTGCATCTTAGTTAGGGTGTTTCTTGAAATGCGGATGATGTGGATCTCCCTGATGGCTCAGCATGGATTGGTGACATAGCGTTGGACCGGAGACCTAGTACCTTACTCATGACTGGCTGTGTTGATGGTGGATCTGCATTGGTGTTTGCCAGACAATGGAGTTGGCCTCTTTCCTCCTAGCAGTGCTGTTTGGTGGAATTGCAAATGTGGCTAGCCCTCCTCTTCTTGTTGCTAACCTTGGTGTGATTTATTGCTACTCTTGCACCTCTTACAGCAGTGCAGATTTAGTTTTTGTATGGTTGGATGTTCCACGACCTGCAACTGACATGGCCAACTGGCCTGGTATTGTGGGCAAGGGCATAAAGAAATGCTAAGGGATATAAAGAGAAATGGAGAATATATGAAATAGGATGAAAGAGTCTCTAGAATGCTCAATGAAGATGAATGAGTATGGGAATCTAGATAATACAATGGGGGCCTCAAACTTTCATGTTTCAAGGACCGGGGATGAGGTGAGCTGAAAGATGTGTTGGAGATGTTGATAACAACTTTGATACTGTGCTTTACTTGACGGATCTTGAACTGCAATAGCAGCAATCTATCAGCGATGATGATGTCATGGGCAGCATAGGAGGGAGCGAAACATAGTCTTCTGGGAAGCAAGATCATGATGCACCTGGGTGATGGGACTGGCAGAGGCAGATGATGTTGCAAGGGAGCACGTGAGGCAAGCCATGTGTGCAAGGTCATCACATATAAATTGTATATTTATGGTCATGGGTAACAAGTCATTTTCCTCTTGCAAAGGCTGAAGATGACATTAGTCCAAAGGTGTTTCAATAAGTTGGGCCTGATTTAATGGATTAAAAAGCATGTGGGAACACAAGTGTCGGTTGCGTGTTTGGGTGAACTTGATGAAACAAGGCTGATGGCAATTGCTGGGATCATTGTCATAGCAGCCAGAAACGTTAGAAACGTTTAGAAACGAAACGTCAGAAACGTGTTTCGGAAGTTTCTTTCAAGACCCCCAAAAAAAAAAGTCTCCCCTCCACCCCTCTCGAAAACCCCATATTACTTGAGGTTGTGAGAGAAAAAAGACACAATATTACAATATTTTAGACCTTCCATGATTATAAAACTCAGAAGACAAGACTAGTCTATTGGGGCTTAAAGATTGTCTATGCTTAGTCGCTTACATTTACTTGTACTTATTGTTTGCACACTTTATATATTATAGGTGGCAATTGCCCATCATTGTCACTTTATTCTTTATTCTTTCTATGACAATAGAACAAGGACAGATAGGTCACACATTGTGACTCTTAGAGTTCCCACACACCATCTTGCTCTCTCTTGTCTAAATCTCCATGACTCTTGCTTCTCTTTTGCTTTCACTCTTGCTTCACCTTTCAATTGGTATCAGAGTGAGCATTTAAGGACAATAGAATAAGGAAAGGTAGATCACATATTGGGAGTGTTAGAGTTTCCATACACTGTCTTGCTCTCTTGTGCTTGAACCTCCATAGCTTTTGCTTCTGTTTATGTTTTCACTCTTTGCTCCACTTTTCAATTGGTACTAGAGTGAGCATTCGAGGAGCATCTACATTACATTCAAGTTGAGAAAATAACTTCATTTGAAGCTTTCACGGTAGCCACACACAAAGGTATGCATCAGTCTCATTATTCTTGAATGAGCTCCCTAACTTTTTAGTTAATTTCTTAGCCTTCTTTAAGGTATTTTTGAGTGCCAATAGTTAGGCAGGAGAGCAAAGAACAACTTACACTTTTCAATGCATTTCAAGGTTTGCTTCCTACTTGTCTCATTTGCCTTAATTTAGCCTACTACTCCTGTTGATCATTGTATAACATTTTGTGGTTCTTCCCTGCTTCTTTTAGCTTTGTATCCCACATCATTCGAAGAGTTTTGGACTAGTCATTGCTCTACGATTTAGGGCAGATTGATGTGTACTATTTGGATAACAAGCATTTGATCGATTTATGCACTATTGATGCTTATGGGGCCTATTTGTTGTGCTCAAATGATGCGTTGATGCTCAGAAAAGACTTTTGGATAGATTAACTCTTGATTAGCTAAGTTATTATAGGGTTTATTGCCGTAAGAAAGTTTGGATAGTAAGTATTTATAGTGAATGTTTATGTCTTTTATGCCTACACATACTTCAGGGATGCTACATGTATGTATTGATGCTTGGCATTGATTCTTTTGCCCGGATATGCTTACGTTGAGCTCTACATCTTGGATTTGAGCTTGGTTGGTTGCATTTGGGTAGTGGCTACTTGTAGTGAAGTTTTATTGGTTACATGCTTGAAGGCTTATTGTAGGTATATGCTCTCGAATGTATTACTTTATATCATTGGGTACCCAGATGTTATGAGGTTTTATATATTGAGCTTTGCTTGGCTTGGATATTTTGAATTTGCTTCCGTGGGAGCACTTTGATATTTTTTTGTAGAGCTTGGACTTGAGTTAGTGGGAGACTCTTACTTGCTCATGCACATATATTCTGTTGGTCATGATCTACATTGCTCATGTAGACATTGATGACCATGGCCTAATTTAGCTTTGGTTTTTCCATGTGATACTCCCCCTATCAAATGGGTTTGTAAGCTTGGATGCATTCTTGGTTATATACTTGAGCTTCACTGTTTATATTCAATGGATTAGTTGCAGCTTGACAAATCTTTGTTGCTTTTGGGAGACCTTGTATGCCCAGTTGGCTTATGTACTTGCTACTTTCTTGTTTGGGATTACATCTATATCTTTGATATCTTTGGGTCTTTGATAGTATTTGGTATCCTAGTGGTTTATGCTCTATTTTGCATTGCTAGTTGCATAATATATCTCGATTGTTATATGGATATTCCTAGCAGTGGGAGCTTTGTCTTTTACTCCTTTGTCTACAGTTGTACATTCATTTATTGTACTTTTGTGACCAACAATGCTAAACATTTAGTTTTAAGCAATTCTTTGAGAGTAGACACTTTTATTATGCACTCCAATGCTTTTTGCTTGTGGACAACAGTACAATGGGCTTAATCTTCTTCCAATTGTATCCTCTTTGGCTATGTTTTGGGACTGATTTGCAATTATTACAGCATGCCATATTCTCTTTGATTTGCAAACATCATGGTAGTTGTTTCAAATGCCTCCAATAACAATGTCATCTTTAATATTGAGAAGTTGGATGACAATAACCATAGATTTGGTAAGTATTGGAAGACTCAGATTTGGTAAGCATTGGTGCAAAAGAGGCAAGTTAGGCCATTAAAAATCAATAAAATAAAGTCAAAAAATTGGGATAGAGATGATTGGGATGAGCTATGCAAGTCCACTATTATAATGCCTTTGTTTAAGCGGGTATAATTCAATGTTACTTCAATTGAAGGGGTTGGTTATGGTTTATGAAAAAAGATATGTGATCTTTATGACAAGCAGAGTCCCACCTCACAATTGCATTGGTTGAAGAAGCTTCTTTGCATGGAGGAGGGAACTCCTATTTGAAGAAGGAGATTGTGGACCTTCACATGAAGAAGAGCACTCTTATGTCCACTCATTTGAATGAGTTCCGCTCTATTTTTAGCCAACTTATCTCACAAGGTTTTCAATTTAAAGATGACATAAACTCTTCATTCTTGCTTGTCACACTACCTAATTCTTGAGATATATTCTCTGTATTGTTTTGAGTACTAATCCTCCTGAAGATGGCTTTAAATACTCCAATGTAGAGAGTGCCTTGCTTACAAAAGAAGTGAATATGAAGAATATTGATGAGAGTTGATTTTAAGGTAAAATTTAAAGTAAAAAAGTGATTTGAGATCCATACAAGTGGTGTTTTTGGTGAAAAATGTGATGATCATAGATCAAGGAGCTAGAGTTTTCCTTTCGACATCGGGAATCCAATGCAAGTGTTCGTTCATCGATCGGAGTCTGTTTGACCCCCCATTTAATGACTGCAAGGTGTGGCATAATAAAGTAGCTACTTGATCTGGAAGTCGGAAAGCAAGTGACAAAGACCCAAGGTAATAGTTTTTGATGGTAGGAAGCTGCTCGCCTAGTTGGATCGTGAATTCGAGGTCGTTTGCCCCTCCATTTGGATCGGAATCACTTTCGAACAGTGTGAATGTGATGGGGTCGAATTATTATTATTTGCAAGTTATGTGTTAATTAAGCTTAAGAGAGTCAAAATATCATGAAATTCAATGAAGGGAAGGGGACATCATTTTTTCAACACCCGATTTTTTTCTTAAAAGACATTTTTTGCATATTTAAATTGTCCCTTCTTCTCATGGGGTTGGGATCCCTAATTTCTTCACTCCATATTGCAAGAAATAACAAGAGATTTGATGCATTGTATGAAAAGTTTAATTTTTTGTATTTTTCTCTTCTCTTTCTCGCACCATAATTGTTGTTCATGTTAACCCTTAGACGAATAAGGTGGAGAATTCGGAAAATCTAAAGCAGAAGACAAGGCCAAGGCAAAAGTGAAACGGAAGATGAAGGCACGCCAAGAAGAATTTGGAAACATAAGAAGTGTAGAAAAGTCCTAAATCAAGAAGAAAGGTGCATAAGAAAAGGCGCAAGTCAATACTTTTGTAAAAGAGCGCAAGGCGAACCATGATTTATTTTAAGAGTGTCGGGCTCTCACACGTGCAATTTGTAAAGGTAGATGGGCGATAGGAAGAAAGCTAGGGAGATAGGAGGACAATAGGAAAAAGGGCCGCTGGCCATGTAAAAAAGGGGATATGAGGATGACCGCCCAAAAGGGATTTAGGGTTTTGTATATAAAGTTAAAAGGTGAATGAGAAGCTCATTCTTGTGTGTAGCCAAAAGTAGCTCTCTTCTTCTTCTTCTTGCTTGCTTGCTTAAGCTTGTGCTTGAGAGAGGGAGTGTGAGAGTGTGAGGGAGTGAGTGTGTGAGGGTGAGGGACCATGGTGGAGAAGCTCTCCATTTTCTCCTCTGTTATTCTCTTCTCTTCTCTTCTCTTATTTATAGAGGTGAGCTCGAGCTCAACTGCCAAGACCCACCGACCGCTTATTGTTCAAGTGTTTCAAGCCGAGTACTAATGGCTATCTCTTACATAGCCGACGCGCTATCTATCTCTATGAGTGTAATGAGCTTACCTCTGTGCTTGATTGAGTTGCCTCCTCTCTCGAGCACTCTGGTAGCTCCACGATCTAAGTGTAAGTTTTTGTAGAGGCGAGCTCGAGCTCAACCACCAAGACCTACGGATCGCTTGTTGTTTAAGTGTTTCAAGTCGAGCACTAATGGCTACCTCTCACATAGCCAACACACTATCTATCTCTATGAGTGTAGTGAGCTTACCTCTGTGCCCGATCGAGTTGCCTCCTCTCTCGAGCACTCTAGTAGCTCCATGATCCAAGTGCAAGCTTCAAGCAAGCTTCATCCTCAAGCTCCACGCTTCAAGCTTCATTGCCGCAAGCAAGACAAGAGAAGAGAAGAAGAGAGGAGAAGACGGAGAGCTTCTCCACCATGGTCCCTCACCCTCACACACTCACTCCCTCACACTCTTACACTCCCTCTCTCAAGCATAAGCTCAAGCAAGCAAGAAGAAGAAGAAGAAGAAGAATAAGAAGAGAGCTACTCTTAGACACACACAAGAATGAGCTTATCATTCACTTTTCAACTTTATATACAAAACCCTAAATTCTTTTTGGGCGGTCATCCCCTTATTCCTTTTTTTACATGGCTGACTGCCTAGGCCATTTTTTCCATTGTCCTCCTATCTTCCTAGCTTCCTTCCTATCGCCCATCTACCTTTACAAATCGCACAGGTGAGAGTAGTACTCTTAAAATAAATCATGGTGTACCTTGCGCTCTTTTACAAAAGTATTGACTTGCGCTTTTTCTTATGCGCATTTCTCCTTGATTTAGGACTTTTCTACACTTCTTATGTTTCTAGATTCTACTTGGCATGCCTTCCTCTTCCATTTCACTTCTGCCTTGGCCTTGTCTTCTGCTTTAGTTTTTTCAGATTCTCCACCTTGTTCGTCTAAGGGTTAACATTACCCCCCTCCTAGACGAGTGCCAATCCCATGGCACTTACCATCGTGGATAGCAGGCTTTGGCATGCACCAAAGACATGGGTGGAAGGGACTGCTGTGGTTTGCCTTGGAGTTTTGGTGGTGGTGCGGATGAAGTTGGTTGGTGGCATTTTGTTGGCCTAATTGGTTGGTGATAGAGTTGTTAAAGTTAGTGATAGGGCTGGTTTTTATAGGGAGTTATACTCATGGGTTGTCATAGGTGTTGATGTTCTGGGGATTCTGCGGCAGATGAGGATCCTTTGGTGGGCTTGCAAGATGATAAAGGATAAGAATTCAAAGTTGAGTGTTGAAGATTTGATGACACTTTTGTTGGAGTCTGCAATACTTGCAATTGAAAACCTCTCATACGTAGTCTATCCCTAGGCGTAGTGCTAGTCTTCGTATTGTGCACGAGATGCAATTTGATTAGTTTGGGAAACATGTCAAACCCTAAGCAAGCTGAGAGTATTATCCTACACTCAAGGATCCAAACTATGTATATATTGTGGTGCAAATATTATGTGAATGCATGTGCATACTTAGATCTTACGTAGTTAGAAGACTAGTGGTTTGGTTCCTCGTAGCAATGGGTGGATGAAGCAAGGGTTCGATGGGGTGGAAAAAATTGTCGATGTTGAGGAGAAGTATACTTGAAGGCTTCTTGAGATATCATTTGTGATTTTGACAACATGATATAGCATAATTGAGCTCATTAATGCCTTAGTTTTGGTAGCTACTGGCTACTTGTAGTGGTTGAAGAGTACAATGTACTTTCCATGGTCTTTCATGCCTTGCTTACCACTGTTGATTGCAATGGCACTGAGATAGAGTGCGAAAAAGAATTGTGCAAATGGTTTAGGGTGACAGGTCTAACCATAGGCGAAGACGAGCTCCCTAGGTATATCTTGCCCTTGATGTGCCCTGAACAATTGTGAGGGATGTGTAAAAGGGCTAAGGGACTAAGGACGGAGCCAACCGACCAAGGTCACTAGATATACCTCATTTGAGGATCCCTAGGTGCTATGCTGTGATCACGAGTGTTTTTTTCTTTTTTTTCTCTTTTTGTTTTCTTTTATAAATAAATTGGGATAAAATGAATATAATCAATGCAATATATTGAGGCTATCAACCTTTCATTTGGATTGAGGAACGTCGAGATCCAAAGGCTGTGAAAAATGGATATTAGATGGAGAGGTACACGCAATATTTTGCAAACCTCTTTGTAACATGTGAGACATCGGTACAGTTGAGGTAGCAACTGGAGTGAGAGCGTTGCTCCTACCCAGATGTAGAGTTTGGCCAAGAAAGAGAGAGTAGTTGATGACTATGCTTTGGGCCATGCTCAAATGCAATGTGTGCTTTATGTAGGGGTGACTTTCTCTTCCAATAGCAGAGCTTTTGTTATGGCTCTTTTTTCTTAGTATTTATGTCGCTTTCTCCATGATGGTTCTTTGTGGGGTTGGTGGTCTTGTGGTGACTTGGACATTGAATGCTTTCGTACAGAGACCTGTGTCGTCCTGCATTCACTTGACAACTCATGAGAGTACATGTAAGTCATATGCTTCAACCACCATAATGAACAAGTACAGCTCAAAGAGACATCGCTTATCTGTATCCCATGGTGTTGACTTTGATGCATATCACTTGTGCTTGATTATCATTGCTTGTGTGTGTGCTTGCTTTACTTTTTTGGTATTGTTTGTACACAATCACAAAACTCATTGTTTATTTATGTACACATTTATGAATCCATGTCACTTCGTGAGGATAAAAACCAATTGTAGAACTTAGGATTGTATTGGAGTGTGGCACACGCATCTAGTACTTGTGGTAGCCTGCTCAATAACAACCAATATTTTGCAACATCAAGTAGCATGGTACCTTGTCCAAGTCTACTCGCAACATGTAGCTCCTCCTCAATGAGAATTTTATCAACTAGAGAGTTCTCTTGGCTAGTTTTGGTTAAGTCCATACCCCAAACGACAGTCACTCGAAAGGAAGTTGGCGCCACATAGGTCGGGTTTCTTTGAGACCGCCATTTGGCCAATGCTCCTCTGAGACTGTCATAATCTGGGCTCCAAGTTCTGCCATTATAGCATGGTTTTCAAACCAAAATTTTACAAATTGACTACGACCCTCTAATCGTTGCTTTAGTTGCTCTATCTCTAAGAGATTTGGTTGGAAAAATGCTTCATTGAATGTCACAGTTAAGCGTAGTTCGTCGGCCTCCTCATCAGAGATGAGTTGCATGCATTCATGTAAGAGCTTGTCACAGTGCTCGTTAAGATATTCTTGCTCTTCCTAGGATAACGGATATGGCAAGTATTCCTCAAGCTGCTCCCTAGGGAATGTGTTCGTGTCTGCAATGACGTAAGCATGTGTGAATAATTTGAGTTTAGTCTCCAACTCGATCAAGCACTATGTGACACTTCTATGTTCTATGAAGGCTTGCTCGGTTGCTATCTCATGCAAGGTTTTGGGAGTTTTCCTAGGCTTTAGCATAGTTGGGTACTCAGGCCTAGATGAGCAAGATTGGTCAATGCTAGGATTGCTTATGTCCTCTAGGTTTCCATGTTTCTCTTGAGGCTTTGTTGATAATTTGTCATAGTACTCCTCAGATGTGATTGGTATAGTTTTGTCATCCTGTTGTGACAGTGTTGTATCCACTCTTGATTGGTCAATGATGCAGGTTCTGTTGTTGTCGGTGGATTGAGTGTTGCAAGCAACCGTTGATGGTAATGGTTGCTTTGACTTATAGAACACACAGATGTGTCCGAGGTTTCACCGCTATTAGGAGAGATGGGGCGTTTGCCGCTACTTGCAATTGCCGTTGTTTTTGTTGCTTTCTTCTATTTTTCTTGGGAAATTGAGGTGTATCCTTTAAAGACTTAGGACCCTGAACTAGGTCAACCGTTGATGTGCTTAGTTGGGCCTCAACATTATCTTTCTCTAGTGTGTCCTCATGGGACATATTTGCGGCTTGTTGAACAACCTCACTAGGTTGTGAGGGTACAACTGCCTCTCTTTGTGGAGATTCTAGCTCTTTAGCCAATTCTCTTTCGTTTAGCCGCTCATCCAATTGCATTGGTAGTTGCCCTTGGTCGAGGGGTGTTTGCTCTAGTATTTTGTTCTTACCCATTGTTGGAACATGCCTCCATTGCTTCTTATCAATGCAAGTGTTGTGTTTAGAGCTGTTTTTCTCTTACTCAAGAGGTTTGGGTGACTCTAATATAGAATCAAGAGATAGTCTAGGATTCTTGTCAGGTAAGCTTGGACGAAACTAGCTGAAGAAGTCAGGACTGTATTGATGGGAAGCATAGAGATCTAGGATTGGAGGGTCTTGAGTGAGGCAAAAGACATATGCGCTAACATCAAGTACCATGCTCCCTACTCCTAGCCTGCTAGCCACATGTAGATCTTCTTCAAGAAGCAATTTATCGTACAAGGGATTTTTTTGGACAGTGGTGGCAGAAAGCTAGACCTCATGGACCATTGCCAACACTCTTAATGAGGTCGAGGCAATGTACATGGGATCATGTATTGATGTCCAAAGGGCTTTCCTTTGCTCAGTGAGTGTTGTTAGTCGGTGGCCAATTTTGGCTACCAAACTCTGGTTGGAGTACCATTTTTGCATAATATTGCCTTGTCTTTTTCCTTTTCGTTTGATTGCTTCAAGATTTTCCTTATTTTCCTCACATTGGGCAGTATAGAGTAAGGGTATCAAGCGCAATTCCCTAAATGTGGCCTTTGGGATGTCCTTTATGACTTCTTCAGCGACAGCTACATAGTGGGAGCAAACATGTTGTTGCCCATCCCAAGTCAGGGGTTCAACTATGAGCTTTGTGTGCTCTGGTGTTGGCCTTCCAATGTCCACATGGACATATGCACATGTGATGGCTATCAACTTTTGATTCAAGCTTCATCACGTACTTCATCTTTGGTTTGTTGGGTTAGATGCACCATCTCCTTGGCCAAATCTTTGAGAGATTTCTCCTCAAGCCTAGGCCTTAGGTGCTTTGGAAGTGCTGGAGGTATCAAGGATGTTGTTTGTGACACCTCTTCCACATGTGAATTACTAAGGACACATTCCGCAAGGGGCATTGTCACGGCCAAAGGCTATGACTACTGTGATTCCTGATTGGAAGTAGTAGCAGCTAGTTCAGTGGATTGGCCACTATTGGTAGACTGTGGTGTCAAGTCCTTAAGTAGATCACAAGTGGTCGTGTCTTTTGTTACCCTTTACGCATTCACTTGTGCAAATATGACATCAATTAAGCTAGTCACGGTGGATTGCACAGGCATATCCTTAGGCTGAGAACTAAGGGTGGCGTCATGTCCCGCATCTTGGACATTTGGAAGCTCAGATAGAGATAGAGATTGGGATTGAGCAGCTGCACTATAAAACTGTTGTTGTGCTTCTTGTGTCTGTTTAGGAAAAGAGGGTGTAGGAGATTTGGGACTCCAAGGTGGACTTGGCACTGACCTGAAGATTTGCGTGTGGCTATTAGGTGATTCTACAATTTGCTCTATTGAGCAATTAGCCTTATCATGAGCAACGTTGTGCTTGTGGTGCTCATTATCCTCTTGGAAAGTCAAAGTCTCATTGGGCACTAATGGTCTTTGTGCACACTCAACGATTACATCTGATGTCCGCTTGTTAAGCACGCTAGGTTGAGGATCGACCGCTTATTGTTTCAAGCGTTCCAAGCCGAGCACTAATGGCTACCTCTCACATAGCCGACGCGCCATCCATATCCATGGGTGTAGTGAGCTTACCTCCATGCCGATCGAGTTATCTCCTCTCTCGCGCACTCCCGTAGCTCCACGATCCAAGTGCAAGCTTCAAGCAAGCTCCACGCTCCAAGCTCCATTGCTGCGAGCAAGAGAAGAGAAGAGAAGAGAAGAGAAGAGAAGAGAAGAGAAGAAGAGAGGAGAACATGGAGAGCTTCTCCTTCCTGGTCCCTCACCCTCACACACTCACTCCCTCACACTCTCACACTCCCTCTCTCAAGCACAAGCTCAAGCAAGCAAGAAGAAGAAGAAGAAGAAGAAGAAGAAGAGGAGAGCTACTTTTGGCCACACACAAGAATGAGCTTCTCATTCTACTTTTTGGCTTTTATACATGCCCTACTTCTTGGGCGGTCATCCCCTTTTTACATGACCGGCCATTGGCCTAGGTCCTCTTTTCCTATTTCCTTCTTATCCCTCTTGCTTTTTCTCCACCGCCCGTCTATCTTTACAATTTGCACAAGAGAGAGCCTGGCACTCTTTTACAAGATTTCAGGGTGTACCTTTGTATTTTAAAATGCACATTTTTCCTTTTGCATTTGCCTTGGACTTTTAAGGTTGCCCTTGCTCTTTTGGCCTTTTCTCCTCTTCTTTCTTTAGTTGGGCTACCTTTTTTTCGCCTTTGCCGTATGTCTTTTTTATTTCCTTTTGCTTTCTTCGTGTTGGGGTTAACATTACCCCCCTCCTAGATGAGTGCCAGTCCCATGACACTCTTCGTCGAAGGTAGCATGCAGAGCTTGCACCGAAGACGTGGGTGGAAGGGATTGTTGTGGTTTGCCTTGGAGTTCTGATGTTGGTGCGGATGAAGGTCGTTGGTGGCACTTTGCTGTTCTGATTGGCTGGTGATATGATTGTTGTAGGTGGCGATAGGGCTACTCTTTGTTGGGAATGGTCACTCATTAGCTGGCACAGGTGTTGGTGTTCTCGGGATGCTCATGGTGGATTCTGCTCGTGATGATTCTCTGGTGGTCTTGCATGATGAAGGACAAGAGTTCAGAGTTGAGTGTTGAGGTAGAGCTGACGGCTCTTTGGTTAGAGTCTTTAATACTTGCAATTGGAAAACCTCTCATGTGGTATCTCCCTAAAGGGTAGTGCTAGTATTCTTATTGTGCACAATACATATTTTGATTAGTTTGGGAGACAGGTCGAACTCTAAGCGAGCCTGGAGTATTGTCCTGCACTTAAGGACCCAAACCGTGTATAGGTTTTAGTGTGAATATTAAGTGAATACACGTGCATATTTAGGTATTACTTAGTTAGAAGACTGTCGGCCTGGTTCCTTGTATAGCAATGGGTTAGTGAAGCAAGGGGCTAAGTTGATGGAAAAATTTGTCGATGAAGATGGGGAGTACACCTGAAGATTGCTTGAGACATCATTATGGTCTTGTCAAGGCAATGTAGCATAATTGAGCTCCTTGATGTCTTAGCTTCTGGTAGCTAGTGGCTACTTGTAGTGCTTGAAAAGTATGGTGTACTTTTGCATCGTCTTTCATGCCTTGCTTACCACTGTTGATTGTAATGGCATTGAGATGGAGTGCAAAAGAATTGTGCAAGTGGTTCAGGGTGACAGGTCTAAACAAGGCGAGGCGAGCTCCCTAGGTATGTCCTGCCCTTGATGCGCCCTGAACAATTGTGGGGGATGTACAAAGGGCTAGGGGATTAGGGACGGAGCCAACCGACCAAGGTCACTGGACGTACCTAATTTGAGGACCCCTAGGTGCGGTGCTGTGATCGTATGTGCTTTTTTTTTTTGGGTGAAAAAAATGAATACAATCAATGCCATACATTGAGGTTGTTAGCCTTTCACTTGGATTGAGAAATGTTGGGATCCAAAGGCTATGAAGAATGGATATTATAGAGATGATTGTGTCACTAGCCTTGATGTTATAGGAACTGTTGTTGAGATGAAAAGATACACTTGAGATTTTGCAAATCTCTTTGTAACATGTGAGACATTGAACAATTGAGGTAGCACTTGGAGTGAGGTGTGTAGGACAAGGGCAGAGCATCTTGCGAATTGAATCCTGGATGATGAAGAGACGTTCGCCCTTGTTGAGAGCGTGGCTCCTGTCCGAACATAGAGTTTGGCCAAGAAGGAGGAGGTAATCGATGATTATGCTTTGGCCATGCTCAGTTACAATATATGCTTTCTGCAGAGGTGTCCTTGGGTTCTCATCCAGTGGCGCTTTTGTCATGGCTTTTGTTTGTTGGTATTCCTGTCACTTCCTCCATAATGGTTCTTTGTGGGGTTGGTGGTCTTGTGGTGACTTGGATATTAAACACTTCTAGACATTGACATGTGTCATTCTGCATTCACTTGGAAAGGCGTGAGAGAACATGCAAGTCACATGCTTCAACCATAATGAAAATGTCCAGCTAAACAAGACATCGCCAACCTGAATCCCTTAATTTTGACTTGATGCATATCACCTGCACTTGGTCATCATTGCTCATGGGGTGTGTTGGCCTTTGCTTCTTTTGGTATTATTTACACAGTCACAAAACACATTGTTTATTTATGTACATGTTCATGAAACCATCTCACTCCATGAGGGTAAAAATCAATTGTAGAACTCCGGATTGTACTGGAGCGTGGCACATGCATCTAGTACTCGTGGCAGCTTACTCAATACCGATAGATATTTTACAACATTGAGAGCATGGAACCTTGTCCGAGTCTACTGGCAACATGTAACTCCTCCTTAGTAAGAACCTTATCAGATAGAGAGTTCCCTTAGATAGTTTCAACTAAGTCCTTACCCCAAATGGCAGTCAGCACTCGAAAGAAAGTTGGTGCCACATAGGCTGGGTCTCTTTGAGGCTGCCATTTGGCCAATTGCTCCTCTGAGACTATCATGATATGGGCTCCTAGTTTGGCCATTGCAATGCGGTTTTCACACCAACGCTGTTCAAATTGACTTCGGCCCTCTGATAGTCGCTTTAGTTGCTCTATCTCTAAGAGATTTGGTTAGCAGAGCACATCATTAAATGTGACAGTTAAGCATAGTTCGTTGGCTTCCTCGTCAGAGATGAGCCACATGCATTCATACAGGAGCCTGTTATAATGCTCGTCAAGATGTTCTTGCTCTTCCCAGGATAAGGGAAATGACAAGTAATCTTCGAGCTGCTCTTTAGGGAATGCGCCCATGTCTGCCAGGACATAGACACGTGCGAACACTTTGAGCTTAGCATCCAACTCGGTTAAGCATTCTGTGACACTTCTATGTTCAACGAGAGCTTGCTCAGTTGCTATCTCATGCAAGGTTCTAGGAGTTTGCCTGGGCTTTAGCGTAGCTGGGGGCTCAGGCCTAGACAAGCAAGTTTGGCCGACACTAGGATTTCTTATGCTCTTGGGGTTTTCATGTTTCTCCTGAGGCTTTGTCATTGCGTCATGGTTCTCCTTGGATGTGATTGGTATAAGTTTGTCACCTTGTTGTGACAGCGTTGTATCCACTCTTGATTGGTCAATGCGAGTTCTATTGTCGGTGGATTGAGTGTTGCAAGCAGCCGTTGATGGTAACAACTGCTTTGATTTTTCAGAGCACACAGATGTGTCTGAGGTTTCACCGCTATTAGGAGAGGTATCAATGGGTTCATTGGTGGATGGACTCGATGCTTTATTCCTCAGCTCTCCAGCGCTCTTCGTCTCAATGTTTTTGGGGTCCACACCCACCTGCAATTGCTGTTGTTTTCGTTGTTTTCTTCTCTTTTTCTTGGTCAGTGAAGGTACATCTCTCAATGACTCATAACCCTGGACTAGGTCAGCCGTTGATGTGCTTAGTTGGGTCTTAGCAGTCTCTCTCTTTGGTGTGTCCTCATGGGACATACCCGTGGCCCACTGAATGGCCTCACTAGGTTGTGAGGGTACAACTGCCTCTCTTTTTAGAGAGTCTAGCTCTTCAGCCAATTCCCTTATGTTTAACTCCTCCATCCTAGGCTTTAAGCACTTTGGAAGTGTTGGAGTTGTCAAGGATGCTGGTTGCGATGCCTCCTCCACAGGTAGACTAGTAAGGACACGTTCTGCAAGGGGCATTGTCATGACCAAGGGCTATGACTGTTGTGATCCTTGATTGGAAATAGTAGCGGCTAGTCCAGTGGGTTGGCTACTCTTAATGGATTGCGGTGTGAGGTCTCTAGGGCGATCAGAAGTGGTCGTGTCTTTTGTTGCCCTTTGAGCATTCATGTGTGTAGGTCTAGCATGAGTTGATCTAGTCACATTAGGTTGCACAGGCATATCCTTAGGCCGAGAACTATGGCTAGTGTCATGTTCCACCTCTTGGACATTTGGAAGCTTAGATAGAGATAGAGATTGGGAGTGAGCAGCCGCCCTTGACGACCGCTGCTGTGCTTCGTGTGTCCGTTTGGAAAAAGAGGGTGTAGGAGAGCTAGGACTCTTAGGTAGACTGGGCACTGGCTGAATGATTTGCTCGAGGCTATTAAGCGATTGTGCCATTTGCTTTGTTGAGCGATCAGCCTTGCCATGAGCAATGTTGTGCCTATGATGCCTGTTATCCTCTTGGAAAATCAAAGGCTTTTTGGGCACGAATGGCTTTTGTGCACACTCAATGGTTACATATGACATCTGCTTATTAAGCATGCTAGGCTGAGGCTCTTTCTTTCGAACACTCATGTTTGGTTTCTTGCCTTGAGACCTGGAGTTTCTCTTGGATTTCCTCCTGTGCTTCGTTGCTTTTGATGCAATCTGGCCTTTAGCTAATAGAGGTGGTTTAGTAGGGGGTTTTGGTACCCAAATCCATTGGTTACCTGCGTAATACCCTTGAGCACGTAGCAACGCTTTGGATATCCATCATGAAGTTGTGCTGATCCTCCATCGATGCCTTCGTCTATAAGGCTTTGGCTTCTTTTGGGGTCTTCTATGATATTTGTAAGTCCAAAGCCTGTCCTTGGTATTGTCTCTTGACCTTCTTGTTTTAGGCATGGCCTCACTCATTGGTTCTCGTTGTTCGACCTGTGCTTGTATCAACTCTTCCAACAGGTCCTTGCTCTCGTTAGTAGGATTGACTGTTATGTCAGCACCTTCCTTGCCTTTCCCTCGAGGTTCGATGAGGTCACCCTTGCTAAAGGTCGTGACTATCCTCACACCCGGTAGTGTCAGGTGTATCCTCTGTGCTACATAGTCAGCCTCACATTTGGTCGCCCTTTTGAAGGGTCTTCCCAGGAGGGTTTCCTTACCATATTTAGCACTATTTGGAGGAACATGAAATAGGATAGGCAAGCTTTCAGTTTCAATTGTTGCAAGGATATTGCACTTCCCTATGAGTGCTTGTGGAGGTCTCCCATAAGGGCTAAGCATTGCATTAGTCGGTGTCAGCTCCGGTTGGCCTAGTAGGGTCCATGCCTCATAGGTCAAGACATTAAAATCTGCTCCTTCATCAATCAGAGCATCGATAGTATGCTCTCTTTTCGCGGTGAGTTTGACCCTAAGATAAATAGGTGGTACTATGTCTTCATAATCCGAGTCTTGGCTTGTAAATTTAAGCCTTCTGACAAATGCCCTTGAGTCCCCAACTGCACGACCAGATGTGGATTCTCCACTGATGTCTTGGATCGTCAATACAGTGCTATTCAAGGAGCATCCATCGTCAAGACTGTCATATCTAGTCATTCTCGCTGTTGTAGCTTGATGTTGTTGCTTTCCGCTTTGACTAGATGCAGTCCGAACGCAACATGTATGTGTTTTTGCAGTGTGGTCTTTTTGCCCTTGTTGGCGAGATTGGCCCATTGAGGTTCTAGGGTCTCTGTTTCTCTCTGTTCAGGTATGGGCTTTTGGTTGCTCTTTTGTCAGTGAGAATCCATGTTCCTGTAGAGCCATTACTACACTAGGGTCTAATTTGGAGGACCTTTCACGGTGCGCGTTTCCTCTCCAACCTACTTGGGGGAGGTGCGGAGGGGGCAGAGCCCCCTCTGCGGGGGTCTGGAGGAGGCAGTCCCCCCTGGCCAGTAGGGCCGTTACGGTAAACACCATGCACAATTTGGAGGATCATTTATAGCCAAATTTTGAACTACCTGCTCTAAGTTTCAGCCTAGTGATGAATCTGTGATGTGCCTTTAGCTCTACGTATCCCTTGGGATCAATTTTGGGATTTAGGTGCGTCAAAATTTGTGTTCTAGATACCTGTGTGATTTTGACAGTTTTCTGTCCGATTCTCAGATGTCCGATTTTCAGGAGTTCGATTATCAGAATTGGACGTCTAATTTTGGGTTGGTCCGATTGGCCCAGTGGTCCGATTTTGGTCACGTTCGATTATTGCAGTGGTTCGATTCTAGGAATCGGATCGGATAGGGTGGTCTGATTCTAGTAGTTGGACGGTCCGACTTTGGGACTGGTCCGACTCTGGGTCTGGTCCGATTTTGGGACTGGTCCAATTCTGGCAATCGGATCGAAAAGGTGGTCCGATTTTCGGAGTCGGACGGTCTGACTTTCGGAGTGGTCCGATTCTGGGACTCGGACGGCCTGGTCTGACGGCCTCGAAACGACGGCCCGCGAGTTGCGCGCGATGCCTCTAGGTCAACGTCTACTCCATCGAATCATCCAACGCCTTCCAGATAGGTGCAAAACACTACAAGGAAATGCCAGACATGCCTGGAATCACTGTGGTGCTCAAATCAAACGGCACTCCAAGGATCTGCGCCCCTATTTCCCTGTTTTAGCCTGTTATACAGCAACAACAGAAAACCCTACTGTTTGCTTCTTTTTCTTTGTTTTTTCCTACTCTAAATGCATACAAATCACAGAATAATCACCTACACTACTCCAACATGCTTTTCCAAATCCAAAAAACCAAAACCTACTTGCTAAGGAGATCGAATACATTTTCAAACTCCCTTGCTTCCTACCTATCTACCTCAAGTATCGGTTCGGGGAAAACCCTACTTCAATGCTCTATTCGAAGCGCGTAAGCGCTCAAGGCTTGAATCCGTTAGTCCTGGCAACAGAACCAAAATGTGGGAGCTTTCGCTTGACTACCAAGACCCTCGGACTGCTTATTGTTTCAAGCGTTCCAAGCCGAGCACTAATGGCTACCTCTCACATAGCCGACGTGCCATCCATATCTACGGGTGTAGTGAGCTTACCTCCATGCCGATTGAGTTACCTCCTCTCTCGCTCAGTCTGGTAGCTCCACGATCCAAGTGCAAGCTTCAAGCAAGCTCCATCCTCAAGCTCCACGCTCCAAGCTCCATTGCCGCGAGCAAGAGAAGAGAAGAGAAGAGAAGAGAAGAAGAGAGGAGAAGATGGAGAGCTTCTCCTTCGGTCCCTCACCCTTACACACTCACTCCCTCACACTCTCACACTCCCTCTCTCAAGTACAAGCTCAAGCAAGCAAGAACAAGAAGAAGAAGAAGAATAGGAGAGCTACTTTTGGCCACACACAAAAATGAGCTTCTCATTCCACTTTTTGGCTTTTATGCATGCCCTACTCCTCCTTGGGCGGTCATCCCCTTTTTACATGACCGGCCATTGGCCTAGGTCCTCTTTTTCTATTTCCTTCCTATCCTTCTTGCTTCTTCTCCACCGTCCGTCTATCTTTACAATTTGCATAGGAGAGAGCCTGGCACTCTTTTACAAGATTTCAGGGTGCACCTTTGTATTTTAAAATGCACATTTCTCCTTTTGCATTTGCCTTGGACTTTTAAGGTTGCCCTTGCACTTTTGGCATTTTCTCCTCTTCTTTCTTAAGTCGGGCTACCTTTTTTTCACATTTTTCCTACGTCTTTTTTATTTCCTTTTGCTTTCTTCGTGTTGGGGTTAACAGTCAAGTCCTTAAGCAGATCACAAGTGGTCGTGTCTTTTGTTGCCCTTTACGCATTCACTTGTGCAGATAGAGCATCGATTAAGCTAGTCACGGTGGATTGCATAGGCATATCCTTAGGTTGAGAACTAAGGGTGGCATCATGTCCCGCATCTTGGACATTTGAAAGCTCAAACGGAGATAGAGATTGGGATTGAGCAGCTGCACTAGAAAACTGCTGTTGCGCTCCTTGTGTCTATTTAGGAAAAGAGGGTGTAGGAGATTTGGGACTCCAAGGTGGACTTGGCACTGACTTGAAGATTTGCTTGCGGCTATTAGGCAATTCTACCATTTGCTCTGTTGAGCAATTAGCCTTATCATGAGCAACATTGTGCCTATGGTGCTCATTATCCTCTTGGAACATCAAAGGCTCATTGGGCACTAATGGTCTTTGTGCACACTCAACAATTACATTTGATGTCTACTTGTTAAGCACGCTAGGATGAGGATCGACCTTTCGAATAGTCATGTTTGGTTTCTTGCCTTGAGACTTGGATTTTCATTTAGGTTTCCTCCTGCAATTCTTTGCTTTTGATGAGATTTGGCCTTCAGCTGAAAGAGGAGGTTTAATAGGGGGTTTTGGTACCCAAATCCATCGGTTACTTGCGTAATACCTTGAGCACGTAGCAATGCTTTGGATATCCATCACGGCGTTGTGTTGGCTCTCCATCGATACCTTCGTCTATAAGGCTTGGGCTTCTTTTGTGGTCTTCTATGATATTTGTAAGTCCAAAGTCTATCCTTGGCATGGTCTCTTGACCTTCTTGTTTCAAGCATGGCCTTGCTCATTGGTTCTCTCTGTTCAACATGGGCTTCTATGAGCTCTTTCAACAAGTTCTTTCTCTTGTTACTAGGCTTGCCTAATATGTCAGAATATTCATTGTCTTTCCCTCGAGGTTTGATGAGGTCACCCTTGCTAAAGGTTGCGATTATCCTCACACTCGATAGTGTTAAGTGTATCCTCTATGTTACATAATCGGTCTCACACTTTGTTACCCTTTTGAAGGGTCTTCCTAGGAGGATTTCCTTTCCACGATCAGCAGAATAGGAAAGCTTTCAGTTTCAATAGGTACAAGGATTTTGCACTTTCCTATAAGTGCTTGTGGGTGTCCCCCGTTAAGGACTAAGAGTTGCATTAGTTGGTGTGAGCTTTGGTTGGCCTAGTAGGGTCCATGCTTCATAGGTCAAGTTATTAAAATCTGCTCCTTCATTGATGAGAGCATCGACACTATGCTCTCTTTTTGCGGTGAGTTTAACCTTAAGATAATAAAGTGGTACTATGTCTTCATCTTTCGGGTCTTTCCTTATAAATTCAAGCCTTCTGATACATGCCCTTGAGTCCCCAACTGCACAACTAGATATGAATTCTCTACTAATGTCTTGGATCATCTATGCAGTGCCATTCAAGGTGCATCTATTATCAAGACTGTCATGTCTAGTCACCCTCGCAGTTGCAGCTTGATGTTGTTGCATTCTGCTTTGACTAGATGCAGTCCGAATGCAACCTATACATGGTCTTTTTGCCCTTGTTGGCTAAATTGGCCCATTGAGGTTTTAGGGTCTCCGTTTGTCTCGTTCGGATATGGGCTTTTGGTTGCTATTTTGCAAGTGAGAATCCATGCTTGTACAGAGCCATTACTACACTAGGATCTAATTTAGAGGATTTGTTATGGCATGCATTTTGAAGTACTTGCTCTAGATTTTAGCACAGTGATAGATCTATGATGTGGTTTCGGCTTTATATGGTCTCTCAATTAGTTTCAGGGTCTACATGTTAAATTTAAAAAAAAATCAAAATTCGGCCTAGTAGGTTCGAATTGCAGGGACTGAATGTCCGATTCAGCCTGTCCGAATGGTCGAGGGCCAAATGAGAAAGGGCCGAATGCAATTGATCCGAATGTCAAATTCAGCCAGTCCGAATGTGGTTGTTCGAGGGTCGAATGGCCAAACGGTAGTGGGCCGAATCGACTGGGCTGAGTGCTGAGTAGTTCATCAGAATGGGTTCGGGGACGAATAACTGAGGGCCGAGTCAGGTGGGCCGAATGCAAAGTTGGTGTCTGAAAATGGTGAATTCGACCGGATGGAATGTTTGATTCACGAGTCCTAAGTGTCCAAATGGTGGTGGGCCTAATGGCCGAACACAAGAGGGCTGAGGGCCGATTCTAGGACTTGGCCCAGAATCACTGTCACTTGGACGGACCAAATGCGGTGCAATTTTGGCCGATGCAACAATAAATCACTCGAATCACACGATTTAGGTCATGGCTGTGGGAGATTTTGCTCAACTGACAAGACCTACGGACTGCTTATTGTTTCAAGCATTCCAAGTGAGCTCTAATGGCTATCTCTCACCTAGCCAATGCGTCGTCGATCCTATGAGTACAGTGAGCTTACCTTGATGACGATATGAGTTGCCTTCTCTCTCGCACATACCGATAGCTCCACGATCCTTGATGCTAGCTCAAGCATCCTCAAGCCTCCTCAATCTCCAAGCTCCATCCACCATAGCCGCGTGCGTAAGAGAAGAGAAGAGAAGAGAAGAGAAGAGAAGAGAAGAGAAGAGAAGAGAAGAGAAAAAGAGAAGAGGAGTGATGCCAGGAGGCATATTACACGGTGGATTCCATGCCACGGTGGATTCCGTGAGGTTTTACGGTGGATTTCATAAACTTTGTTGACCGGGGCTCATATACAAAGTGGATTCTTTGTGCGAAAAGTTGATGGGGACGCTTATCCTTTTCGGGCATTTCATTAATTTAGTTTGTACATGGGTGATTCCATAGTGGGTGATTTTGCAAAATACATATTAAATTAATAAACGTTTATGAGTTTAGAATGCGCACTCGTGATAAACTAAGGTTAGGATTGATTTCTAACCAGTTGATTTATTTATGTAGTTGAAGACTGCTAGGTATTCACTTTTGTCGGTTTAATTATATTATTTTACTAACGATTGTGAATGCTTCAGTTGATGTGTAGAGATAGCAGCAGTGGCGGAGGAAAGCATTGGAGGATAGCGTGTATTCGAGTTATCACTTATATTTTGATAGGCGCATATCTTAGGCATGGCGCCTATATTTTGTCGCGCCTATTTATTAAGGCGTTGGATATTTATTTATTATTTTGTATACGCATGGACGCACGATAATGATATTTGTATTTGGACATTGTATTGGGTATGCTTGACTCTTTGGGCGCCCGCCCATTAGCTTTATTTCTATTTTGTACTAAAGCAAACTCAAAAGCCAAAAGTGTGCTATTTTGTAATTTGGGCTATTATTTGAGCTTGAAGATGATTAATACATGAAATACATGCTTTGTGGAGTGCTCACACAAGGCATGGGGAGAGATTGTACCCAATTGGTCTCTTGTTCATGTCGTGCATGCTTTCTACCTTGAGTTTTGTGCAAAAAGTAGAGTTCTTTTGTTCTTGGGGACCTTCCGACGCTCACTACGCGAGCATACATCATCCGATCTGTGCACTAAGGAGATGGTGAAGAGCTTCACCCTCTTGATCCCTCACTCTCATACACTCACTCTCTCACACTTTCACACTCCCTCTCTCAAGAGCACACACAAGCAAGGAGAGGAGAAGAAGAGAAGAGCTCTTGTTAGCCACACACCAAAAGAATGAGCTTCCATTCACTTTTTGAACTTTATATATACAAACCCTAAAAACCCCATGGATGCCCATCCCTTTTTACATGACCGGCCATTGTGGCAAGGTCCCTTTTTCTAATTCCCTCTTCTTGCTTCATGCCCTAAGCCTATACCCATCTATTCTTTTACAAGTGGCACAAGAGGGAGCCTGGCGCTCTTTTACAAAAGTTTTTAGAGTTTTTGAGGCGCCTTTTTTTAAAATTGCTCTTTTTGCCTTAGTTTAATGTTAGAGGCTGTCTCTACGCCTATGCTCTTTTTCCATTCTTTTTTTGTTTTTTCATTCATTCTTTAGTCTTCTTGACTGGGGGTTAACATTACCCCCCTCTGAGATAGGTGCCAATCCCACGGCACTCTTGGTTGCTGTTGGGGTTTAAGAGGCCATTGGCGAAGTAGTCGTGTGAGGGTAGGGCCACGTGTCAACGCGGGTGCTCGTGGAAGCTTGGTAATAAGGTTTGTTGGAGAAGCCAAATAGATAGCAAGTGGATGATGGGGGCCTCTAAAGTCGATGGTTTGTTGCCTTTGTGATGCCTGGAAGAAAAAGGTGCGGTGCTCTACCTAAGGGGGTGTTGATCCTATTGTGTAGTGTATTGTGTACGTGATGGTAGAATGGGGAGTTGGGTCTAACCTCAGGCTAGTCTGGGTGATGTCCCACACTTGAGGACCCCATTCGTGCAAAGGGAGGTGCGGTGCAAGGAGCTTAGGGTGATAAGTCAAACCATAGGTGAGTGGTACCCCCCTAGGTATGTCCGGTCCTTGATGTGCCCTAAGTGTGAAGTGGGGGAGCACAAAGGGCGAGGGGGTTAGGAGTGAGGTCAGTCGACCAAAACCACCAGGCATGTCTAGCGTGAAGACCCCTAGGTGCAGTGATTGTGCTTCATGTGGTGCTAAGTGCTTCTGTAAGTGAGTTGTTTTGTCCATTTCATGCGTAATGTTCCTCTTGCTCTTTCTTGGATGCTTATTCATTTTTTTTCCTTCCTTTTTTTTTGGGAATAGTATTACACTAGTAGAATGACAGCCTGTGCCTAATTTTCCTCGTCTGATTTAGGTCGAGAAGGGGGTCGGATGGATTTGCTAAAAAATTGATGTCTTTGCATGTATCTTTTGAGATTCATGCGAATGTGGAGGGAGGTGGTGGAGAGGGAATGGTTGCACCTAGTGAATTGGCTGTCGTTCATATCCTCTAGGAGAGCTGTTGAGATATCGAGCTCCACTCATGATATGCCAGGGTGACCGTTGTGCATTTATGTCACTGACTTGTTAGTTGCAGATGCGGTTGGTACACCGCCCATGAATAATAGCTAGATGACAACTATACTTATCTACTCTAGTTTGTGGCTTAGTTAGTATGCCACCTTAGTTAGTTGAGTTTGGTTTGAGACCCATATATATGGTTCTTCTATTTCTATGTACGTGAGTTCTTTTGGCTTACACAACTAAGAAGAGGAAAACTATTTTCAGCCTCCACTTGTGTGTGTATTCCCCCATTGTGTAAGCAAGAAAGCTACAAGTGAGACTCCTTCCTTCTCTCTCACAATCTTGACATGGTATCAGAGCCTTGTTTGTGGTGAGGAGCTCAAGAAAGCAAACCAAGTTCACGGTGTTCTGGTAAGAGGACCAGTGTTGCTTTCATTTTTCTATTTTGGGAGCAAGTCTTTGCAGGTAGCACAGCCGGAAAGTGCAAGAGTGCATTGTCTCAGATAGAGATGCCCTTCGCGGTGTAGCAAGAGGGCAGTATATGCTGCGGGTAAGGGCTTTAGCCCTTGGTTTCTCTGTTTTTTTTGATTTGAGGCCATTTCGGGGCCTGTTTTGGAGGCGGAAGTTTTCCGCAAGCACTCAGAAAAAGGCTCTGTTTTTTACTGTGCGACCATTGTTCTACAGGTCAGTGAAAAGTTACCGTAGAAAGTGCATTGTATGCCTGTGCAGAGAGACATTGGGAGGTACATAATCATCCTTGTTGCCTGTTGATGCAAAATCGTCACTAGGAAGTGACTGTGTGGTTAAATACCACTTTCATCAGTTTTGCAGATTTTCCCTTGTGAGGCTGAAAAAGCTATGGTTGAAAAAGAAACAGGCCTGCAAATAAAATGCCTAAGGTCAGATGGAGGGGGAGAGTACCTCTCAAATGAGTTTGTAAGGTTCCTGCAGGAGCATGGCATAAAGCAGCAATATTCATGCAGTCATATCCCACAACAAAATGGAATTGCAGAAAGGAGAAACATGCATATTGGAGAGGTATCTCATGCCATGCTCAACGAAAAAGACCTGCCAGATTTTTATTGGGCTGAAGCAATTGCTACAGCAGTCTACATAATGAACATGACTCCCACTGCAGCAATACATGGCATGACTCTAGAGGAGAGGTATACTGGTAGGAAACCAGATATTTCTCATTTGAAAATTTTTGGTTGCATTGCCTATGTTCATGTGCCAGATGAGTTGAGATCCAAGTTGGATCCAAAAGCTGAGAAGTGCATCTTTATTGGTTACTCTCTGCACAACAGAAAGGGTATAGATGCTATAACCCTTCTACTCGTAAGTTTACAGTGAGCAGAGATGTTGTTTTTGATGATATGAGTAGCTGGTATAAACTAGTAAATGTGATTGATAATGTAGATGCACAAAATGGTAATGCTGCATAGAATTCACAGCAGCAGTCACAAGATATTAGTGGACCTGGAGTGTCCTCTAGTAGTGGTTCACATTCTTCGCCATGGATAGGCAGATTGAGATCAGGAGAATCTTCTCAAAGTAATGCAGATAGTGGTATGCAGGTATCACGAAAAGGAAAAGAGAAGGTAGATCAACTCATGTTTGATGTAAATGCAGGTCATTCTTATGTGGATGGTGAATCTAGTGGCTCAGAATAGAGCATTGATGATGAGTTGGGTATTCCTTCTGTTGTTACACCTGGAGTAAGAAAGACCAGGGATGTTTTGAGAGCATCTGGAAGTGAGCCTACTTTGCTCAGGTCTACCAGAGCTAGGTATCATGTGGATAGGCTAAAATATGATGGATTTACAGCCATTCACTATGTCTATATAGTCAAAGTGATACAGGAACCAGAACCCACTTCTTTTGAGCAAGCCATGGGAAAAGAAAAATGGGAGAAAGCCATGGATGAAGAAATGGATGCTTTGGAAGCAAATACTACATGGGAATTGGTACCTTTGCCTAAAGATAAAAATGCAATTGGTTGTAAGTGGGTTTATAAGGTGAAGCACAATGCAGATGGCTCTGTGAACAGATACAAGGCAAGATTAGTAGTCAAGGGGTATGCACAAACATATGGCATTGATTATGAAGAAACATTCAGTTCGGTTGCAAGGATGGCAACCGTAAGAGCAGTCATTGCTATGGCTGCATCAAAGGGATGGTCTTTATATCAAATGGATGTAAAGAATGCCTTCTTGCGTGGTGATTTGCAAGAAGAGGTCTATATGGAGCAGCCACCAGGTTATGTGCATGCTATTCATCCTGAGTTTGTTTGCAGGTTGAAGAAAGCCTTGTATGGCTTGAAGCAAGCATCTAGAGAATGGTCTGACAAGATAGGACAGTATCTTGTCACTATTGGCTTTCAGATTTCCAAGGCAAATTTCTCACTTTATGTGAGAAAAATAGAGAAAGGTATTATGCTGCTTGTCATTTATGTTGATGATTTGATTATCATAGGTGATAGTGATGAAGATATCCTTCATGTGAAAATGCTATTGAAGCAAAAGTTTGAGATGAAGGATTTGGGAGAGCTGCATTATTTCTTGGGCATTGAGGTGATTAGATCACCAAGTGGGATATGGCTCTTGCAGAGGCAGTATGGATTGGACATGCTGTCCAAATATGGGATGACATGCTGTAAGTCTATTTCAGTTCCTTTGGAGCAGAATATGAAGTTGAGTGCAGATGCAGGTGAGCTTCTCGAAGACCCTACTATATACAGATGCATAGTAGGAATTTTGATTTATATGACTATTACCAAGCCAGATTTGAGCTATGCTATTGGATTGGTAAGTCAGTTTATGCAGGCTCCAAGGAAACCGCATTTGGATGCGGCTAGACGCATATTCAGGCATGTGAAGTCCACATTGCAGTATGGACTATTTTATGAGACTGGGATTCAGATACAGTTGCATGCATACACTGATGTTAATTGGGTTATTAGTATTTCTGATAGGATGATCTACCAGTGCATATGTGTTCTCTTTTGGAAGTGATGCAGTCACTTGGAGCAGCAAGAAACAACCTACAGCTGCCTTGTCGAGTACAGAGGCTGAGTACAGGGGTGCAACAATGACTGCATGTGAGGTAGCTTGGTTGCATAAGCTACTTTATGATATGCATCAGTCTACAGATGGGCTAGTTGTCATTTATTGTGAGAACATGAGTAATATACACTTGGCAAATAACCCAGTCTATCATGCTAGAACAAAGCGCATTGAGGTGCATTATCACTATGTGTGAGAGAGAGTTCTACTAGGTCTTATTGATCTAGTTTATGTCGGCACAGAGGATCAGGTAGCTGACATATTTACGAAGGCATTGGGCGCAAAGAAGCTGCGCAAGTTCAGAGTCCTGCTTGGTATATTGGAATTGGGATTGAGCTCGAGGGGGAGTGTTGAGATATCGAGCTCCACTCGTGATATGCCAGGGTGACCGTTGTGCATTTATGTCACCGACTTGTTAGTTGCAGATGCGGTTGGTACACCGCCCATGAATAATAGCTAGATGACAGCTATACTTATCTACTCTAGTTCATGGCTCAGTTAGTATGCCACCTTAGTTAGTTGAGTTTGGTTTGAGACCCATATATATGGTTATTTTATTTCTATGTACATGAGTTCTTTTGGCTTACACAACTAAGAAGAGGAAAACTGTTTTCAGCCTCCACCTGTGTGTGTATTCCCCCATTGTGCAAGCAAGAAAGCTACAAGTGAGACTCCTTCCTTCTCTCTCACAATCTTGACAAGAGCTAGGCAAAAAGAGGGGAGAATGCTAGCCCTCATCATTAAACGCGCCATGGCACAGCTGTCGATGGCGTTAGGGTCAAAAAAGAGGGAAGGCAGGCCACATTCTTATGGGGTCGGGTCCTGCTTGAGTAGTAACTTAAGTAACCTAAGATAATTACAGGTAGTTACAAAGGCTGGATTGGGGCATGAAGAGAAATCCGCGAGGAAATGCGTCATGGAATCATTAGGCTTTTCGAGTCGAAGAGGAGGGCATGTTCAAAGGAGGCAGCATTGGAGTTGTAAATGATAGGAAAATCATGACGCCCATGGAGGGTGGCAACAAAATCCACACCTACCCTATGAGGGTACGTCATGAATGTGGGGTCATTCCTCTCATAGGGTAGGGTGTTACAAAAAGCCATCTAGGCGAGCATGCTAATGCCGCATACTCGCCTCCTCCATAGGGGTTGGCAGTTGTATCCCTATACAGTATGTGGTATTTCAAACACCTTATCTTGCCAAAACTCTGCTTCTTCCTTTTCCCATAGAGTGGGGGTCCTCTCCCTTTCTTCCAGCCACTTCTGTCCCAGTCAGTTTCCAATCGTGATCACCTCCTCCATCATCTTGAGCGGTAGGACCCTCCGCAGGCTGTTGGATATGAGGAAGCTGAAGGTGAATGGGTCTTTTTCTCTTTCCTGCTGCTTCCAAGTCACCAGCTCCATGTGGAATCCAGTAGGGAGGTCATCGGGGCACGGTGGGAGGGGTGTAGATGGTTGCATGACCGGTTTGGCTCTTAGTTGCTTCTTGGTTTCTTCAATTAACTTTCTCTGTCTCTCCCTTAGTGCGGCTTGTCTTTCCGTAGATGGATCAACCTATTGCTGTTCTTGGACATGCGGCGAGGGGGATTGTGGGATCACCTCTTCTGTGAATCTCCCCATAATAAATTCAAGCTCAGCGTCCTCCCCCTCTGCTGGTCTTCTTGTTGTGCTCCTTCTTCAAAGCCCATTGCGTCCATTTTTTGGGGGGTTAGGTCGGCCAGTAGCACGTATTTCCGTTGCTCTTCTAGGCTCAGCCTAACCTCCACAGGTTGGGGTGGCATCTGCAGGCCTGCATGCAGGGCTTTGCGCGCGATGCTCAGTTTTTTCTGTACCAGCTCCAATGACTCCTTTCCCTGTGGGCGGGTCGTGTCTAGTAGTGTGTTAATGAAGGCCTTTTGCTGGGCACTGAAGGCTGTTTGGGCGGCGTCTACTTTACTCTATGAGAGGATTTTTTCTTTCTCCACCAAAGCGAGGCGCCGTGCCAGTGTCTTCACCCTTTTTTCATTCTGTGCTGCCCATTCCTCTACTCTCTTGTTCATTTCTTCCATGCTTTCTCCCTGCTTCTGTACCAAGGTTATGAGCTTCTGCTCTTGGGCTTTGAGTTCCCTGCTCATGTTCTCGTGCTCTTTTCTTTCCAAGTGTAGCTGATCAGTCATAGACTCGATTTCCTTTTGCTGCTTCTCCCTCTCCTCCTTTCTCTCCTCTTCTTTGGCATTCAATTCCTCCATCATTTGCTCGATGTTGGCAGTTTTCGCCTCCAATTCCCCATGTTGCATCAGGAGGAGCTTATACTCTCTCTGCATCTGCACCAATTCTTGATTCTCATCCTTGAGCCGCTGCTTGTAGCTCCATGTCCTCCTTGGCCTTTAATTCTTGTTTGAGGTCAAAGATTTGTCATTGCTGCATGGTTATTGTGCGGGTTTTTTCAAGCTGGAAAGCAGCTACTGACTCCTTTTCCGCCACCAACTCAGTCACAGCCATCTTCTTTTCCTCCTTAGCCTTCTCCAATTGGGAGAGCAAATCAGCGACGTACTCATCGTAATTGGCTAGTGGCATCACTGTTGTGTGGATTGGGGTGGTCGAGGCTTTCACTCTCTGATGCTTCTGGTCCTGTCTCGATTCAACATATGCAACTGGTCTCTTTTGCCCCGTGGCCGTGGTGGTCTTCGTGCTCTTTCCTTGGGCCATTTCTTTATTGATAAAATATTGCATCCAGGCCATGAATTCGGAGACCTCCACGCTAGTGGGGATGCTAGGGGTGAGGATGGCTAGTTTGGTGGGGGGACACCATGAGTGTGGGGATAGGATGGAGAAGGGCCTTGCCTTTGCCTTCAAGGATAGTGGGCGGCGTGACTTTTGGTACCTACGTGCTAGAACTAGGCCCTTCTTCCCCAGCGGGCTCTAGGCTCCCAGATCATTAGCCTTGCATTGCTGCTCAATGCACCGTCGTGTGGCTTCGGCCAAGTCCTCCTCCTCCTTCCTTCTTAGTTCCTCGTCTTCCTCAGCAGTTCTTCTTTGCCTTTCTTCTTCAGTTTTTCTGTACTCTTCCTCCAGTTTCCCTTTTTCTTCCTGTTCTTCCCTTTTCCTCTTCTCGGCCTCCTGCTTTGACACCTTTTTTGTCTCGTTGACTTCTTCCTTTTCTTTTTCTTCTTCTTGTTTCTTCTTATTCTCCCTCTCCTCGGCCTCCTTGAGGGATTGTCTTTTTGCCTTTTCCAAATCCTCTTTCTCCTTCTTGCGGCCTTCATCCGGCTTCTTTTTCTTTTGTGCCGTCTTCTTTTTGGGTTTCTTGGCTTGCTTTTTGCCCAATTTTTTTTCTTGTTCCTACCCTTCCTTATCAGTCTCGGTCCAGTCGCTAGACCTCTCTTCGTCCTGGTGAGGGGGTGACCTGTCAGGCGTTTCTCCTTCCCCTTCTTCTGCATCTTGTGTCTCCTTCACTGCCTCTTGGATGAGCGCAATCAAAAGGCTTCCATAGGCAATAAACGAGGCCTTGGATGAGGCCTTCTTTCTTTTTGTGGCCTTGGAAGCTGGGGATTCCCCTTCTACTGTGTACTTCCTAAATCTAGTGCTTTAGTCGCCTGGTCGATGGTTTTACGTACATAACCGTTCTAGTCGACTTCATGCAAGGTGTGAGCCACTACGTTCTCCAGCACATGCACGCTGATTCGATGCATTAAGGCATTGTAGCGCTAGCTAGAGAAGAGCGCATGTACTGGCTTTGCTTGCAGTCTGGCTTTCGCATCAAGAATGTCTTGGAGGCTGATGCCGTCATTAGTTAGCACATCTTCCTTTTTCATTTTCAGCATGGCATACACATCCCTCTTCTGCTTCTTCTCTATCTTTGGCTCCAGTCCCAACAGCTTCTCCACCAAGGATGGGTTTAAGTGAACCTGTACCTGTTTAGTATTTCCTCCCCTTCCTACCGTGACGGTGCCGCACTCATTGTCAGGGTCGTAAGTCCTAAAAAACTCCACACACTTTGTGTGGTGAGGTTCTTGTGCAAATTTCTCGAGGTACTTGGTGAGGTTGCATTGTTCGATGACTCTCTTGGCCGCTTCCTCCTTGGCCACCACACCCTCTACGTTGTGAATGGTTCGGAACTTAAGCTGGTTGTAGGCGCAGCTATCAAGAGTGATGCGGTATTGTGCTCTTTCCTCCTCCGTGAACGGAAGTTGGTGGGCGCGGTCTTACTGCAACATCTTTTGTTCCTATCATAATTCCAAGTTTCCATTAGTGCTTCCAAATTAACAATTCACAAGAAAAGCCATAGTTAAAAAGAAGGACTCTATATCTTTATTGAATGAAAGCATTAAATCCCATCCAATGTAGAATCTTCCCTTCCGACTTTAACTTTTTGCCCTTTATTTCAAAGTTCTCTTGCCATTTTCCTACCTTGCTCGTTGTTTACGTGTTCATGCATTTTGCTTGATTTTCCTTGGTTTTAATTTGATTCACCTCACCCCCCTCCCCTCCCAGTTTGAGAAGAATCCTTCCTAGGATTGAAGGTTTTGGAGGTCAAGGACATTCTGCAATGGGCCTAGGAGTTACCGGTGTAGGAACCAAGTGTAGAAATTGGGGTTGTACTCTAACTGAGCTTCGCGGTCTAGATCAAAAGGTCGAGTGCCCATGTGTGTAATGTAAGTGAGAACATCTATTAGAAAGTCACTGGAGGCGACACAGCTAGCAATATGTAGCTCTTCCTTAGTCAGTATGCGATCGAGGTAAGGGTGTCCCTTGATGTGCTCTTCCAGGGGGCAGCCACGAAGAGTGGTTAATACTCTATATGAGGTTGGCGCGACATAAGTGGGGTCATACTCTACTATTTTGATTGCATGGCGCTGCTCAGCGTTTGTCATGACTCAGCACCCTTCTACTTCCCATTGCAACCTAAGAGTGTACTAGTGCCTCAAGAACGGGGATTCAGTCTTAGCAAGTTTGGATAATTCTGCAATTTCTTGGTCGGTGGTGGCAGAAGTGGTTTGCTGATCATATGACGTGATGAGGTGCTGTTTGAGGGCTTGCTCTTTAGAGATCTCGCTGTTGAGCAATACAGCCGCAGAGTTAGCTGCTTTTGCGAAGGCAAGTTCAATCGTCTCCCAAGAAAAAGGCATCGTACGAACTTCGGTTGCAAAAGGCTCTGGCAATAAGCCTAAGTCCAAGCGGTCATAACTCAGAGCTAGCTCTCTGAAAGTAGCATGGATTCGTCTAATGCAATCAACCATGTCATCCCTCGTATCTTCAGCTAGATCTGAGGCCAGTGTCAAAAATGATTTCCGCTCATAGGAGGGTTTAAGACGTGCTGGTGGTTGGGGTTTGATAGCACTAGAGCCTTTGACAATGAATAGTTCTGGTTGCGGGTGTTCTTGAGGTTGTGGTTGGACTTCCTAGCTTAGGGCTGGGGAAGTAGAAGCTACTTCTGATGGACTGCTGCCTTCAGAATGGACCACTGTAGTCGAATGGACTCTAGCAGGTGATGGCTCATGTGACGATGTCTGTTGTTTGGGTCGATAGGCTTATTCGACTCTCTTGGGCATGTGTGTGGATGAGCTTGATGGATGTGGACTTGGGAAGCACTGGGGTTTATGGATTTGAGGTTCTATGGGGCTTGGGGTGATCAAGCTTAGGGGCGGCGTACGAGTGGTGCACTTGGCCGTGTGGGCTTTAGGGATCCATATCCAGGCATTCCCCTCATAGTAGCCTTGCACGTGCAAAAGGGATTTAGGAACCCACGTTTGCTTGATCATGGGCCGATTTCTATAACTGTGCTTTGGTTTCCTAGGTTTAGAGCTTTGGGTTTGATGAGGTTGTGTGCGTCGACTCCTAGGCGGTGGTTGCGGCTGTCTAGGCCTCCATTGAAACCTAGACTGTTGGGCCTTAGCTTTTGCTGCCATGAGCAGCGGTTCTTGAGAGGTGGTGGGTGGTGAACGACCCTTGCTGAAAGCTGTAACAATGCGGATGTTGCCTATGGCAAGGCAAATGCGTGCTGCAACTCATGATCAACATTGCAACGAGTTTGCTTATTGAAGGTTCACCCTAGAAGCATCTCCGTGCCTTCGTCCTTGGCGTCTCACAGCACGTAGAAGATCATTGGTACAATCTTAGACTCAATAGAAACGGTGGCCCTGCACTTGCCAAGAAGTGCATATTAGCGGCTCCCATATGGGCTTAATTTGGCATTAGTGGGTTGTAGTGGTGGTTTGTCAAGTTGGGTCCAATGATTGTGAGTCAAGACTTTGAAGTCCACTCCCTCGTCGATCAAGGCATTGAAGACACAAGTTTGCTTGGCAGTGACTGTGACGTGCAGGTATGTAGGCTCTACAGTTTCCTCATTCCCATCATCGATTTTGGTGATGGTGGCTACTCATACTTTGATAGGCGGTTCCAACATTGGTGGCTCATGCAAAGGATGTGTGGGAGGATAGTACTTCTTGACACGATTGCCATTGAAGAAGCCTAGTCCCTCACCGTGTAGAGTCTTGAGCTCAATGTTGCCCGTTCGGCTGGTTGCATGGACTTTGAAAGGTCCAAGACCCCCTAAACTTCATTTTTTGCTTATGCCCTTTAACTGAGTATAGGAGCACTAAGTCGCCTTGTTCAAAGTCGCGTTGCTTGACGTGCTTGTCAAACCAGCTATTGCATCGTGCCTTCTCACATGTGAGTGGATGAGTGGCTAGAAGGCGAGTCTCCGTCGAGTTCAACTAGGCATTGCGTCCATGCCTCCTTTCCTTCCCATCGCTCCTGAAGTGCAATTTGCAGGCTAGGCACAAAGAATTCTACAGGGAGAATTGCTTCGGTTCCGTAGGTCAACCTAAAGGGGGTCTGGCCGATAGCCGTTTTATAAGCTGTGCGGTAAGCCCACAAGACCGCCATCAGCTTGTTATCCCAGTCGTTGCAGGAGGCAAAGACCACCTTGGTTAGGACGTAGACCAGAATCTTATTCGTGGATTCTACCTAGCCGTTTGCTTGAGGGTAGTATGGAGAGTATTTCTAATGGATAATTAGGAAAGTTGGAGCCCCAAGAGGAACACCAAGGAAAAGGAAATTCTCTTGCAAGAAAATCTATCTTGTAACATCAACAAGCTTTTATTTCATTCTTTTGATCACCAAAACAAAGAAAACAACAATTCTTCACGTAGCATCATAGTAGATATCTCCCACGGATTTATCTTTTACAAACTTGATTGTGTTCTTCATATTCTTCATATTCTTCATTAATAGACAAAGAGAACACAACTTTTGATGGAAAGAAATCACATAGTATTCATCTCCATTATCTTCATAGTCTTCTCCCTCATAGAAAGATACAATGTTTCACATAGAATCAACTATCTCTTGCATATGATCTCTCTCACAATAGTATACTCTCAATAATATATCATATCCTCACTACAATCACTCAATAATCACTCACAATAATCCTCATTAGGTCGTGGATACACCTCCCAAAAGGTATGTCAGATATGAAGGGTCACCAGAGCCACTACAGTGTCCTGTGAGATCTGTCTTCTGTCATTGTCTTCTGTAACCTTCTATAAATCTTCTGTAAATCTTCAATTAGCTTGAATAGAGCTTCCATTCATCCTTTTCCTAAGACAAAAACACTTCCCAAAATATCCATACATCCATCATAACACTCAATAGAAACAAACAGAACAGACCACAGAACAACAGAACAACAGGACTACAGAAGCACAGAAGCTACAGAACTTTACAGAAGATCTACAAAACCCATAAAAATCATAACAAAACCAATTCAATCTCTCATAAACCTTTTCACACATTTTCAATCATCTCTCAAAACATCCATTCAACCATCTTTACTACCAAAACAGAAACAAAACAAAACAAAACGGAAGAAAATCAGGCCTTACAGAACCATACAGAGAGAATTACAAAACTCTTTAGAACAACTTATTTCATCAAAAACCAACATAAACCCTTTCAAACATACTCAAACCACTCCAAACACTTCAAAACATCTTCAAACTCAAACAATCAACCACCAAAAACAACCATTCAGCAACAAAAACAACAAAAAACAGCCCAAAAACCAATCATTTCCACACTCAATATATCCCCACACCTAATAAGAAAGCGTCCTCGTGACCTAAGAAAATGGAAGAATAAAAGCTCTATGATTTGCTAAAAAGAATCCTCAATTCAGTATAAATCACCCACTTTGATCACAACCCCAACATATCAGCTTTATAACCTGGATCTGAAACACATATGAAAGGAAAACCAATAACACAAAAAAAAAACCATTCCAATATTATAAAAACCAAAATAACTCAAACTATTAAAGGATATAAGAGTTCTGCATCCAAATCTGCAACTGCAACCATGTGATAACCAACTGCATCAATCTTCACAGCTTCATCTTCATCAGCTCCACACAATTGAAAAAAACATTACCCAATACAAAAAATACCCATATACAAATATAGTCCGAATGGCATGGATCCCAAAAAATTAGAGAGCAAAAAGAAATTTTCCATTAGTAAAGGAGGAATGATACAATGAGGAAAAAAAACTCCATTGCTAAGTGGGATGAAGGTATTTCTTCTTAAACTGCATACTAAGCTTTAAACATTCCAAAGCTTTACTCTCATCAACAAAATGTTGAGACACATTCTGGAGGAACAGTAAGCAACACATCCTTTCCAATCAGATGAGGAACTTGGTAGGGAAGGCCTGTGCAAAGTAGTACAGAACATCCATCTGGGCAACAGTCACATCTACATTTGGATTGATGAGCAACTGAGGGATACTCTTTCGAGTATTCAGCTTTGACTGCTGATGCATGGAAGCAAGATACCAAAAAAATGAGCTGCAAGGCAAATAGTGGTATCCTCAGAAATAGCATGCACTTTGGCAAAATGAAGGTAAGAGTTCGAACATGTTGCAGATGTATCCCAAGACCCTGGAATGAAAGGCCAGTTAAATACCGGTCATGTCACACAATCATGGAGCGTCCATTGTCTTCGACGGAGTATGTCACTGTCATATCCTGGAGTATCCAGCACGACTGGGGAGGAAGATTGATATAATCAGATGAAGGGGGCAATGGAATAAGAGGAGAACATTGTAAAGGAGGATAAGATAAATCATAAAAGGAAGGCAAATGAAGGGATAAGGAAGATGGCAAAGATGGAGAATTCAACAAAAAGGTACGAAGGGAATCCACTGAGAAAACATAAGGAATAGGAGAAACATAAGGTGGAGGGTCAGAAGGGGTAGGTGATGATGTAGGATCAGCAATAAAAGGACATATAGTAAAAACAGGGATATGAGGAAATCCATAAGGAGTAAAAGATAAAAGCGGAATGGTATCAGGACTTGAGGAAAGAAGGGAAATATAAAAAGGGAAACGATACGCCATAAGAGAATAAGAAAGGAGATCACCAGGATCCAAAGGATAGATAGAACAACGGAAATTAAGGTCCTGGAAAAAGGAATCAGTAAATAACGGATGATCAGTAATAAAGCTCAACAACTGAGATTGTAATGGCTGGATATCAGATTTATGGAAAACACTCCGAAGACAACGAGGTTCCAAAGCATTAGCCTCCAAAGGTGGATGCCAAGCATGTCCCTTACACCAAGACGTCTGCTCATGATAATACTTCAAACTTTCTGCTAACAAGAGCTCAACTGAGTGCACATACATGACTGCCTGTAAGATCACATTCCCCACATAAACATTCAAGTTCTCTTCATCAGGAATTTGCAGATGTCCAATAAGATACATGAAAGATAATAACTGAACCTCATGGGAAACCAACGCATCCACAAATCTATCAAAAACTGCTCTCAAGAGACCCGCAGACCAAAGATTTGACCACCCATCCTCTGGAGGTTCCAAATCCACATTGCTTAAAGAAATGTACAGGGCAAACCTCTGCTGATTATATTTGATCCAAAAGGATGGAGAAGGTGACACCAATTCAGTATAGCGGGTAAAATCTTCCTGCACACAGTTCATCCTCTGCTGAAGGCGTTCCACTTTAGCGGAGAACCCATCACATAATTTAGCTTTATGGTGCAACTGATCAAGCTCTCCTTTGGAAGATATGACTGAAGGGACAATAGGAGTTGGAGGAGGAACAGAAAGAACAACCACTTTTTGGTTAAGTTCTTCAATAACTTTTTGTTGGGACTCTACAATTGCCTGAAAGTGCTGCAACTGACCTTCACTAGTACCAAGTTTACTAGCCAAAGTGACCATTTCCTCAAGGACAGAATTTTTCTCAAGCTGCAAGGATGCATTCTCCTCTTCCAACTTAGCAACCTTAAATTCTAACTCTTGGATAGTTGCCTTCTGGGAATCCATTAAGGATGTGGCAGCAGTCATTTGAGTATTAATATCACCGAGTGTAGCCCTTTCCGCAGACAAATCCTCCAGTGCCTTAGTCAACTGACTAGTCAAGGAATCCACCTTGTCTTGCAAGGAAGTATAAACACTGGTATACATTGTATGAAGACAAGAGGTAAGGGAGGTTTCCAGAGTGGACTAGACATTTGAAACTAGCTGTGAAAGCATAGGTCCAGATAATATAGTATGTAAGGATGAAGGCACTTGCTGATCAATTTGTCCTTCCTTTTGGGCTGAAAATAAATTAGGATAGGAGAGGAAAGAAGGAAGGGCACTACCCGACACAGCAGGAACAGGTGCGGGTATAGGGGAAGCAAGTACAAGAGGGCTGGAAGGACCCTTTGTACGAAGGCGTTTCTTGCGAGAAAATATAACAGGGGACTCCTCATCTTCTGAATTTGGTTGCATGGGTGGAGGGGAAGGGATTGATGGTGGAGGCTGCGGCAGTAAAGGAACAGAATCAGGCACTGGCACACCACCGGGAGGAGGTGCAAAAGTGATAATGTGCTGTAAGAAAGCACCATAGGAAACATTAATGATCTGACCCTTCCGTACATGCTGGAAATGTTGATCCATCTTGGAGAGTAAGAAGCTTGCCCAGTTGAACCTAGCACCCTCTAGGATCTTCACAGAGCTGTGAACAGTTCCTTGGAAAGATCCTTAGAAGCTGACTTACTCGTCATAAATCGGTCCTAGAGGAACTGACAGAACTACTTCCATACTGGAGAAGAGATAGGAGCAATAGAGACCCCTGACTGTTAATAAGTTGATTGAGAAGCAAGGGGGTAGAAGTTTCCTTCTTCAAGAGCGTAACTATCTCGTCAGCAGTAAGTAACTGGTTACCGCTAGGCACAAAGGAAGCAGAAAGGGGCAAGCACAGTGCTTCATGGATATTAGCTGTAGATAAGTAGAAGGTACGGTTATAAACCAGGTCAGACTGGTTTTTATAAGAAGCCAAGAAGGAGTAACAAAGCTTCTCATCTACCGACGTCAATGTGAGGGCAACAAATGGTTTGAGGCCTGCACGTCGGATGCAATCCACCTCTAGAAGGAGAGAATAATCATGGACTGCAAGGGGAACATGCTGTACCACAATCGGAGGGGAAGAAGAAGAAGATGGCATTCAGACTATAACAAAAACCACACACACAAACTAGGAATCAAAGAGAAAACCTGCAAAACCCACAAACAAAACCACCACTAAGACCATCGAGATAGGAGAAAGATTTAGGACAAGACTGACTGGACTAAACCACCCCAAGCAAACCACATCCTACCGAAAATTCAACATGACCTACGCACATATGCAACCGAAAGCTTGGTGAATATGCAGTACAAACATGCATCCAAAACCGCGTAATCAAGCACACAAAATAAAACAAAAGTGTCACACATACCGTAACCCAGACACTGACTAGACTCCAAACAGAATCACAGACTCGGACTAGTAAAATAGACATGAACAAATATGACCAACATCTTTGACCAAGAAAACCCAATCCCCGTAAATGTTCAGGGTCCTACAGTGCGGTGAAGTGGATGGGTGAAACTAACGATTCATTTTGTTTAAATAATCAATTAAGCATAGTTCATTATTAATGTTTAATCAATTAATGCATGGTGAGTCGGAAACGTAGCCCACAGACTTGACACGACTTTACTTGACCGGGTCTCTACTAATGCAGTTCATTGTTATAATTACATGATCTGTGGCACTTGAGTGCATACATGCGTGACTTCGGGGGGTTCATTTTATTACAAGTTAAAGGTGTCTGTAATGCGTGTGCGTGTGCATTGGTAAATGGGTTTTAAGTTACAAAAATTAAGTGGGTTATGGTGCAAAGGTGCTCGTGCAACAGCGGGGTTCCTTTTACAATTAACGTTCGGGTTCATTTTATTACAATTTTATGAAGTGCAGTCTGTTAATTTTTTGTATGTGCAACGGTCAATTGATTTTAATTACAATTTAAATGTGTGTTATGGTGCAATGTGAGAGAGGGAAAAAGAGAAAAAACCTGGCAATGTGTGGTTTTGTCTACAAAGTCTGAGATGACGGCCTCGAAAAGGGAGAGACGCAATCCACCAATAATCCACAAAACTGACAAAAGGCCGACTAAGACTAGTCATCCTATCGTACAAGAAAATAGAAAAACAACTAATACATTGACCAAAAAGAAATAATAAAACAAAGGCGACGTGTGACCAAAGAAAAAAAAATGGAGATGTTGGGGATGTGGATTGATTGGGATTTAAGATTATGATTGTTTGGTTTTGTGGGTTGTTAAAAAAAAAAAAAGTTTTGTTTGGTTGTATTGTTTGTTTTGTGTTTTTAAAAAAAAGTGTGTTTTGATGTGTTTGTTTGTTTTTTTTAAAAAAGTGATGTGGACATGAAATTTCAGCAAACCAGTCATGAGCATCAAGTGTAATGAAGGTGATCGGATTGAATTCATTTTTTTTGGCTCATTTGTGGGATTAAAAATGATTTTTTCATTGAATTTTGTTGTTTTTTAAATTAGGGTTTTGGCTCCAATTAATACTTTTACCAATTAAGAAAAGCATTTTCAATGAGAAAATATTGGCAAAATGTACAAAAGAATTTGTAGAAATTTCAGAAAATTTTCTGACATTATTTCGGCATTTTTATGAATTTTTAAGGAAAAATTTTTCATTTTTTTCATGGTTTTGAAAAAGAATTTCAATTTTTGACTTTTTTTGTAAATTTTTTTAAATATTTTAGTTTGGAAAAATATGTCAATGGTTTGCAAAAATAATTGGAATTTTTAAAGGAATTTTTCTGTAAATTTTTTATTTTTAATTGATTTTTAATGAATTTTTGAATTTTTAAATGTATTGTTAGGGTTTTTCGAGATTTTAAATTAAAAGGGCAGTACCCGGCTGCGTGTGAATAACTGATAAGGACTGCGTGTGAACGGCGGATTTCAGCACACCACCGCACGGACAAGGCGGAACGCGTGTCCTCGCGCGTGAACGATCGCTAAGCGCGCACGAACTCGCGAGCACGAACACGCACATGCACAGCCGCACACGCGCACACCCTGCGTGTGACAGGGGGCCGAGCAATGGCTTTTCTTTGCCTTTCCGATTCTGTTTTTCGGCGTTCTTCCTCCTTTTTGTCTTTTTCTTCCTTTTCCTTCGTTTTTCTCTCCTTACCCTCCTATTTTGACGCCTTCTTTGCCTTCTGTAATTCCTCATTTTCCTTTTCTTCTTCCTGTTTCTTCTTCTTCTCCCTCTCCTTGGCCTCCTTAAGGGATTCTTTTTTGGCCCTTTCCAAGTCCTCTTTCTCCTTCTTGTGGCCTTCGTCATCCTTTTTCTTCCTTTGGGTTGTTTTCTTCTTGGGTTTCTTGGTTGTCTTCTTGCTTTTCTGTTCTTCCCCTTCTTCCTCAGTCTCGGTTCTGTCAGTGGACCCTTCTTTGTCCTGGTGAGGGGGTGACCTATCTGGCGTTTCTCCTTCTCCTTCTTCTGCATTCTGTGTCTCCTTTATTGCCTCTTGGATGAACACAGTCAAAATGCTTCCGTAGCCGATAATTGAGGCCTTGGACGAGGCCTTCTTCCTTTCTGTGGCCTTGGAAGCTGGAGACTCTCCACCTGCTGGCGTACTTCCCAAAGCCAGTGCTTTAGCCGCATGGTCGATGGTTTTGCGGACATACCCATTCCAGTCGACTTCATCTAAGGTGTGGGCTGCTACATTCTCTAGCACAGGCACGCTGATTCAATGCATTAAGGCATTGTAGCGCTGGCTGGAGAAGAGCGCGTGCACTAGCTTTGCATGTAGCCTGGCTTCAGCATCAGGGATGTCGTGGATGCTGATACCGTCATTGGTTAGCACCTCCTCTCTTTTCATTTTCAGCATGGTGTAGACATCCCTTTTCTGTTTTTTCTCTATCTTCGGTTCGAATCCCAACGCCTTCTCCACCAAGGCTGGGTTCAAGTGCACCTGTACCTGTTTAGCATTTTCTCCCCTTCCCACCGTCACGGTACCGCACTCCTGGTCGGGGTCGTATGTCCTGAGAAACTCCACACACTTCATGTGGTTATGCTCTTGCGCAAATTTCTCCAGGCACTTGGTGAGGTTGCACTGCTCGACAACTCTCTTGGCTGCTTCCTCCTTCGACACTACTTCTTTGATGTTCCGGATGGTCCAAAACTTCAGTTGATTGTAGGCGCGGTTTTCTAGGGATATGCCCTACTGCGCTCTTTCCTCCTCCGTGAACGGGAGTCGATGGACACGGTCTTGTTGTGACATTTTATGTTCCTGTCATAAACCGTAATTTTCATTAGTGCTTTCCACATAGTAATTTGTTGATTGCTGAAAAAGAAAAACTCTATGCTTTTTGAATGAATTCATTAAGAACCAATGTAGATTTTCCTTTTCAGACTTTGACCTTTTGCCCTTTACTTCAAAGTTTCCATGCCCTTTTTTCTACCCCATCCGTTTTTCATAATATATGTTTATGTGTTTCACTAATTTTGATTTGATTGGCCTGATTTGATTCACCTTACCCCCTCCCCTTCCAGCTTGAGAAGAATCCTTCCTAGGATTTAGGGTCAGAAGGGCAAGGGCGTTCGGCATGGTGGTGTAGGAGTTACTTGTGAAGGAGCCAATCATAGAACTGGGGGTTGTATTCTAAGTGAGCTTTGTGGTCCAGATCAAAGGGTCAAATCCCCACTTACGTGATGTATGTAAGAACATCTGTTAGGAAGTCACCAGAGTTGACGTGGCTAGCAATGTATAACTCTTCCTTAGTCAACAAGCAATCGAGGTAGGGGTGTCCTTTGATGTGTTATTCCATGGCTCAGCCCCAAAGAGTGGTTAACACTCTATACGAGATTGGCGCGACATATGTGGGGTCGTATTCCGTTGTTTTGATAGCACGGCGCTGCTCAGTGTTGGTCATCATGCGGCACCCTTCAACTTCCCATTGCAGCCTAAGAGTGTACCAATGCCTCAAGAACGGGGAGTCAGTATCAGCGAGCTTTGATAACGCTGTGATTTCTTGATCAGTGATAGTAGAAGTGGTTCATTGATCGTATGACATGACGAGGCGCTGTTTGATGGCTTGCTCCTTGGAGATCTCGCTGTTGAGCAATTCAGTAGCGGAGCGAGAAGCTTTTGCGAATGCAAATTCAAAGGTCTCCCAGGAGCATGGCATCGTTTTAACTTCAGTTGCAAAGGGTTCCTCCAATAGTCCTAAGTCCAAGTGGTTGTAGCTTAGTGCTAGCAACATGAAGGTGGTGTCTAGTCATTTAATGCATTCCACCATGTCATCCCCGATGTCCTCAGCGAGGTCGACGGCCAGCACTAAAAAGGATTTGCATTCATAAGAGGGCGTAAGGCCAACAGGTGGTCGAGATTTGCTAGAACTAGAGCCTGTGACAACGAAGAGTTGCGGTTGGGAGTGTTCTTGAGTCTGCGGTTGGGCTACTTGGATTATGGGTGGATTAGGAGCAGCCATGATGGACCGATTGCTGCATTCAGGTTGGATTTGGGGAGTCGGATTGACTTAGTCGGGTGATGACTCTTGTGACGGAGTTTGTTGTTTGGGCCGATAGGCTTGTGTGACTCTCTTGGGTTTAGGCGTGGATGAGTCAGATGGTTGTGGTTTTGGAGAGCACTGCAGCTTATGGTTTGGAGGGTTTATGGGACTTGGGTTGATCAAGGTTGAGGGCGGCATATGAGTAGTGCCTTTGGCCGTGTAGGCCTTAGGGATCCATAGCCAGGTGTTGCCCATGTAGTAGCCTTGCGCATGCAAGAGGGCCTTAGGGACCCATTTTTACTTGATCATGTGGCGCTTTCTGTGACCGCATCTTGGCCTCCTAGGTTTAGAGCTTTTGGTTTTACGAGGATAGGAGTGTTGACACCTAGGCGGCGGTTGCGGCTGCTTAGGCTGCCATTGAAATCTAGGCAGTTGGGCCTTAGGTTTTGTTGTTGTGGGCTGTGATTCATGAAATCTGGGAGGTGGCGGCTGCGCACTACCCCCCTCCTTGGACTTGGTTACGGATATTTCTATCGGTGGCATTGCAGACAGTGATGAGGTCGCACAGCCCTTGTTGAAAGTTGTGACAATGCGAATGTTGCCTATTGCGAGGTGGATGCGCTGCGACTCATAATCAACATTGCAGTGAGTCTGCTTTTTGAAAGTTCACCCCAGCAGCGACTCCGTGCCTGCGTTTTTAGCATTTGGCAACACGTAAAAAATCATTGGGACAGTCTCAGACTCGATAGAAATGGTGGCTCTGCACTTGCCAAGAAGTGCATAGGAATGGGCCCCATATGGGCTTAATTTTGCATTAGTGGGTTGAAGTGGTGGTCTGTAAAGTTGAGTCCAATGATCGTGAGTTAAGACATTGAATTATGTTCCCTCATCGATCAAAGCGTTGAAAGCGCATGTTTGTTTTGCAGTGACCGTGATATGGAGGTATGCGGGCTCTACGGCTTCCTCATCCTCATCATCAATCTCAGTGATTGTGGCCACTTGTATCTTGATAGGCGGTTCTAACATTGGGGGCTCGTGCAAAGGATGGGTGGGAGGGTAGTACTTCTTGCCACGACTGCCATTGAAGAAGCCTATGCCCTCACTGTCTAAGGTCTCGAGCTCGATATTGCCTATGTGGCTGATCGCACGAACTTTGAAAGGTCCAAGACCTCTAAATTTCATTTTCTACTTATGCCCCTTAACTGAGTAGAGGAGCACTAAGTCTCCCTGTTCAAAGTCGCGCTGCTTGACATGCTTGTCAAACCAACTCTTGCGTCAGGCCTTCTCACATATATGCACATGAATGGCTAGAAGGCGAGTCTTTGAGAGGTGTTCGAGTTCGACCAGGTGTTGCGTCCATGCCTCTTTCCCTTCCCATTGTTCTTGAAGTGCTATTCTCAGGCTAGGAATGAAGAATTCTAATGGTAGAACCGCTTCAGTTCCGTAGGTCAGCCTGAAGGGGGTTTGACCGACACCCGTTTTATAAGCTGTGCAGTAAGCCCACAAAGCTACCATCAGCTTGTTGTCCTAGTCGCTGGGTGAGACTGAGACCACCTTGGTTAGGACATTGACAAGAATCTTATTCGTGGATTCTACCTGACCGTTTGCCTGAGGGTATTATGGCGAGGTTTTGCGATGGATGATGAGAAAGGTGGATAGGAGATGCGCTATCACTTCATTGATAAAGTGCATGCCTTGGTCACTGACCAGTTCGATGGGGTAGCCGAATCGTGAGATCACTTGCTCCCATAATAACTTGGCAGTCGTCCTAGCATTGTTTTTTCGTGTTGCTCTTGCCTCTTCCCATTTCGTGAGGTAGTCCATGGCCACAATGATGTACTTGGCCTGTGAATACTGTGCCGCAGGACTGATGGGTCCTATGAAGTCAATTCCCCATTTTTCGAAGGGTTGTCATGCAATAACTGGGGTCAACTCCATCTGATCCTTGCAAATCGGGAATTTTGTTCATTGGCACTCGTCACAATGCTTGACGAATTGCGCTGCATCGCGGAAAAGCGTGGGCCACCACAGTTGAGATTGCAACACCTTTCATGCTATCGTATCTCCGCTAAAGTGCACTCTAGCAATGCCGCTATCTCATGTTCGCATACACATCTGCGCAGCAATCCGTCTTGCCCCAGCCTATAGAGTTGGCCTGCGATCACCTGATAGGGCTGGATCTTAAGGATTAATTGTCTAAGTCGGGCTTTTTCTATTGGTCGATCAGGTAGTCCGTGTTCAAGCACTTGGACTATGTCATCCGCCCAATATGGCGTTAGATCAGCCTTGAATAAATCTCTCTCGTTGGACAGGTTAAATAGATGGGCGTCGGGTAATTCATCAACAATGCCTTGTCCAGCGGCTTCTCCCATGGGAATGTGTGACATATGGTCAGCCATGTAGTGCTGTTTTCCCTTTTGTACAACCACGGAGAAGTCGAATTCCAAGAGCAGAAGGAGCCACCGAGCTATGCATCCTGTAGTGCAAGGTTTGTTTACTAGATAGAGCAGGGCTTGATGGTCCACAAAAAAGGTAAAAGGTGTGGCCAATAGATAGTGCCGGAATTTCTTCACAGCAAACACCATGGCTAATCCTTCCCTTTCTGTCGTTGACTAGTTCATTTCTGTCTCAGTGAGTTGTCTGCTAGCAAAGCTCACTGGATAGTCTAAGTTGTGTTCACTAGGTTGGCACAACACTGCCCCCATGGCAAACTTAGAAGCATCGATATGCACGTGGAAGGTAATGGTCCAATCTAGGGCTCGTAGAATTGGTGCTGTGGTTAGAATCTTTTTCAACTCTTCATATGCTCGTTGGCATGCCTCAGTCCATTCAAAGACGATCAGCAGCTTGTACAAAGGTCTGGTGATCAATGCATAGTTCAGTGCAAACCGCCGATAGTACCCTGTATGGCCTAGGAAGTATTGAACTCCCTTGTAGTTGATTGGGGGTGGAAGGTCAACAATAGCCCTGACTTTCGAGAAGTCAGTGGCAATGCCGTTCTTCAACACCACGTGCCCTAAGATGCATCCATGATTTACCCAAAACTGGCACTTTAAGGAGTTCAAGGAGAGACGATACAAGCGACACCGCTCAAAGACTGCGCGGAGTTTGTCTAAGTGTTCGTTCCAGGTCGAGTGGACACAGAGGTCATCAACAAAGACTTACAACTCCTTGCGAAGCATGTCTTTAAAGATGGTGCACATGAGGCGTTGGAAGGTGGCAAGGGTATTAGTCAACCCGAAGGGCATGACTATGTAAGCAAAGACGCCCCACTTAGTGGCGAAGGTAGTCTTGTGCCTGTCCGCAGGATGCACTTGCACCTGGTTGTACCCTGAGAAGCCATCGAGAAAACTGTAGGCTTCCTTGCCTGCCACTCTCTCAAGCATGTGCTTGATGTACGGCAATGGATAGTTGTCCCTCTTAGTAACAGCATTTACCTTCTTGTAATTGAGGCACACTCAGATTTTTCCATTCTTCTTCATCATGATGACTATGGGTGATACCCAGTCTGTGTGTTCAATTTCGTAAATGAATCCCGCTCTTATCAGCTTATCAATCTCCTCTTTGACAACATGAGCGTGTTTTGGATTCATAGGGTACGGTCACTGCTTGACCGTCATTGTGTCTGGCATCATGGGTATGTTGTGAGTCACGACACTCGGATCTACCCCCTTAAGCTCTTCTAAGGACCAAGTGAGCACGTCTATGTACTCTCGCAAGAGAGTGACAAGACTCATTTCTTCTTCCTCAGTCAAGTCATTGGCAATGAAGACTGGTCGGGGTGTTTCCCCTTACTGGGCTAGGTTTACCTCCTTGACCTTGGTTGGTCCCTCGATCGGTTCACTCATTTGTCCTTGACACTTGGCACCTAACACAACTACTACCCTATCCCCTTTTTTGAATTTTGTAAATCGTTTAGGGAGGTCCTACGGTTTTCACTGTTCTTCCATTCGTGTATCCTTGGGTTGTTTTGCCTTTTTCTGCCTTAATCGTTCGTGCCTCAGGTGGACGGGTAGGTCCCCCTTGGTGTGTCTGGCCATGGGCAGCCTAGGGATTTTTGGATCCCTATCCGAACTAACCTCCGACTCAGAGTCGAACTCCCCGTCCTCGCTAGAAGAGGTGGTCTCCCCTGGTGGGCACAGTTCGGACGGTGACTCTGTCCTAAGCACTGATGTCGTTCCTAGCTGGGCTAGGTCTGCTTGCTCAAGGTCTATGGCTCCTACGTGTTCCAATCAGGTACGCACATTCCATGCGCATGACGATACTCTTTTTTTGCGGCTTGGAGTCTGCTCGTATTTGCTCTATTTCTTGTCCTTCAGTGTCGTATTCCACGGTATCTACCTCACCCTCACTTTCGTCACTGAAGGATTGGCAGTCTTCGTATTTGTCGTTAGAATCCTCTTCGTCAGACTGCTTGTCGTCTCCTAGGGCTTGGTATATCTCTTGTTGTTGGTCAGGAACTAGGGCCTAGTTATACATGAGGTTTAAGTCATGCACTCTGGTTCATTGCCACTTGGATTCATCTAAGAGATCCTGGAGTGGTTTGAAGTTTGCAGCTGGATTGCCAGCTAGCTTGTCCGTTAAGTATTCCAGTATCTCCTGGAGTTCTCTTTTGTTGGTTGGGACTTGGAAGTTGACAGGCTTAGGTTTCCCACAAAGGGTTCCTGCCATCATGTAGACTGGTATGGAGGGTGTGTCGTTAGACTTGCCGATTGTTTTGATGGCTTTCTCATATGCCTCATGATCTGAGAACGATAGGTTGATTGTAGCAAGGACGTGCATCCAATCCTGCTTGTCCTCTGGGCATGGGATATACTTGGTCAAGGGCCCATAGGACTTCTTGACTTGGGTGTTACCCTTGAGCATATTAGAGATGGCATCTAAGTCGACTGGTGAGGTCTTCCAAGTGTCCATCTCTATTCTCACAGCATCCGTTCTATTACCAAGGAAGATCAAGCCATTACCCCAATCTTCGATGACTCTAGCGTTGCGCATCTAGGGTCGGCCTAATAGGATATCGTAGTCCACTCCCTTCATGACTATAAAGTCCACAGAGAATTAGACACCTGCAATCTTCATTGGCCAATTCTTAAGCACCCCGAATGGCTTGACTCTCATACCATTTGCTAATGTGACATTAAACCTATAAAGTCCACAAAGAATTGGACACCTGCGATGTTCATTGGCCAATTCTTAAGCACCCCGAATGGCTTGACTCTCATACCGTTTGCTAATGTGACATTAAACCTAGCAGTTTTGCTAGGCAGGTTTCCCCAAGTCTGAAGCACCGTGTGGCTAAGCACACTAACCCCATCTCCCGTGTCCATGATTCCCTTTCTCATTGTATCGCCTAGGGCTAGAACCGATAAGACCGCATGCATCTCGGAACCTTCCCATAAGGCATTGACATGTAAGGATTTAGGCATAGAGTGCAGCGTTAAACTCGGTATTTGCGTCTCTGCATCATGATCATGAAGGTCTGTCGTGACTTGCTCTCGTAACCCTTCAACCCACTGCTTAAGATCTTGCCATAGGGTGGGATGTTACCTAAGTAGATCTCCCAGGCTAAGTGTTACAGGGGTAGTCACCAACGTGGTTAGGAGATCATTGGGTGCTCGTCTTTCTCCTAACCTGGATTGTCCTGGCCAATGGCTGTGATTGATCTGTGGCCCTGTAGCATCAAGGCTTGGCCTTAGCGGCACTGCTTGTGGTGCAGTTGCTTCTCCTGACTTTGGTTGAGGAGGTGAGATTGGCCTCCTTATGTTGGAGAGATCATTGATCTCATCCTCTGTGATGGGCTCAGCGTCTTTTAGATGCTCTTGAGCCTCCTTCACCCATTCCTTCACTTTTTCTATGGCCTCTAACTGTCGCTTCGGATGCAGGTATTCCCCTACCTTAGCACTTCCCTTTTCGGCCGTCTTAGGGGCTGAAGTCTCTGCCTCTGCGTCAGAGAACTTCTTTCCAGCGGCAGAGTTGTAGCACTCTCCGTTTTTAGTGCAATTTTAGCTTCTGACCTCTTCTTCTTCCGCCTGCGACTTTTCTTCCCTATCGAAGCTGCATCAAGGTTGCTAGGTCCTGGCAGTGATATACCGGCCTGCTTTGTCTAGGCACAGGTCATGACCCACAATGGGATAGGTGTAGCCTCCCATCGAGATTGTCGACACCAAACAGTCCCAATGGGACAGATGGTATGTTGGCTGAGCTAGAAGACGGCTTTCGCCTTGGGCAATCGATGAAGAGATGAGTGATTCCGCACTCAAAACACCTTTGGTCAGCCTTGTCTCTGTTTTGCTGCTCACTTTTAGGGCAGCGTGATGAGACATGACCTGGGTGACCACAAGTCCAACAGGTGATTGGATCCTGCGTCTGCCCTCCTAGGCCTCTACCTAATCCTTTTCCTAATGCCATCACCGGCACGGGGCGATAATCCATGAGGACAGCATTGCTCTCATTGTCATGCGAGACTTAAGGGCATATGTAAGTTTCTTCCTCATTTGGTTCTTCCACGTAGTGGACTGGAGCACTGCTCGGTGGATGGGTCACATAAGGACCAGGTGGTCTAGGTATGCCAATAGGGTTTATGTCCATCCTGGGAACAACTGGCTTAATGTCGTTAGGCGTAGAAAGGGCCAATGGGGTTCCCCTTCCGAAGAATGGTTGCGGCCTATTCGCTAGGTAAGGCTGGCCGTAGGGTTGCGAGTACGGAAGTCTTCTTGGTAATCTACAATGCGTGACGTCATGACCGAACCTATCGCAATTAGCACAAGGTCTTGACCTAGGGTCTTGACACTCGACTGGCAAGTGGTTTCTGCCATAGTACACGCATTGGACGTGTGGGCGTGTTGGTCGTCTCAATATGTCTTGCAACTGGGCTAACTCCATCTTTACATAAGCCAAGTCTTGGTTCATCTCGATGGCCTTCCCCTTATCTTGAGATGATGGGACTGATCGCTCACTAGAGGTTGACGCTCTCTCTGAGCTTCGCGAGTTGGTCTCTTCTAAATTCGAGCTCCTGGAGCTCTGCTCTTTCAGTTGATCATCGACTCTGATGGCTTCCTCAAACACTCTAGCTAGCGCATCTCGCTGCAAGCTCGAATTGCCTGCCAAAGCCTTATATAACTCCTCGTCTCGAATTCCACTGATGAATACAGTCGAAACTACTCTTTTAGTCAGTCGCTCACCCATAGGGATTCTCTTGAAGAGGCTCCTGACGTGGGTTACGTAGTCGTGAATGTCCTCCTTCTCTTTCTGCTTGACATTCATCAAGCATACTAGCAGATTATCAGAGTATCCAGGCTCGGCAAATCTCTTAATGAAGAGATCCTTGAGGCCACTGAAGTTGGCTCGTTCTGCGGCATCTAGGCTTGTATACCAAGTCCTTCCCTTGTCACCTAAGCAGAGCCCGAATGCTTGAGAGCGTTGAGTTAGGTCATTGAGGCCGTTGGCTTTGCAGACTTGCTCGAATTGCTCTACAAAGCTGTATGGATCGTCGTGGGGTTAGTATTTGTCGAGTTGCTTGGCACCAATAGGGATTTTAGACTGGCTCTTTGAGCCTTGGTTCGCTCCTAATCCTACGAGCAGCTCGCTCAATGTCAAGTCTCCTTCTAGGGCTCTCTCGTGATCTGTTCGATTTCTACCTGCTAAGTTAGTACTCGCTGTACCTCACGCAACTCCGTGCTTTGCCTTTGGCTTCTAGCCTACTGGTCCCTATTGCATTCGACTATGCTTTGCAAAGCCTTGTGGGCTAGTTTTCTCTCTTCCTCTAGGTCTGCGATGATAGCGTCTGCCGTCCTGCCGCGGTGCTCATATCGGGCGTGTGCATCGTAGCTGTTGACCAACTGCTGCTGAATAGCCTCCGAGAAGATGTTCAAGTCAAGTTTCTCATTAGACCTATGGTTTGAACCTCCTTCTGCCATAGTCCTGTTGTCGTGCTCCACCAAGCTGTCGATCAGGTTGAGTAGATTTGTCGAATCCACATCGTTGACGCCACCTGCTTGGTCCTACTTCGCGCGTTGATGGTTTGTCTATGTCTTGGGTCCTCTCCTATACTGGTGGGTTCTTTGAGTGGTTTATCTGAGTGAGTTCCTTCAGTTATTGAATACAATCCTCAATTTATGGTTACTCAGTGTGCGTGTCGCTTCTCGTACACTTGTGCTCAATCAGGCTTTCAATTTCCTTAAGTGCGTTCAAGTGTGGAAATTCAAGGTGAGTGCAGCAAAAAATCTCAAAGCATCTTACGCACTCTCGCTTTGTTTCGGGCCTGATAGCCTTGTTGGTTAATTTTCTGGCCGCGTTGACAGGGTTCAGGGTTTTTCTAATATGTTGCCTTTTTTGTTTTTGGCCAATCAGGTTTTAACTGCTCAGTGCTTTGCATCTAGGTCTCTGGGTCTCGCTGATGCCTACTTCAAGCTGCTAATAAGCGGCTGCTCCCTACCATTTCGTCTATTTCATGTGCCAGAATCAAGTTCTGAGCATTAGAAGGACTTTTGACAATTTGCGCTACTGAGCTCTAGCCGGGTTAGGTCAAATTTCTGAGAATTTGATAAAAATTTACACTCGGCCCAGCTGGTTCGAATTGCAGGGTTCGAGTGGGTCACTCGGACGGGCCGAGGTACATGGGCCGAGGGTCGAATTCGTGACTCGGACGGGCCGAATGGTCAATTCGGACGAGGTCACTCGGACGGGCCAAGGCACTTGGGCCGAGGGCCGAATATGACACGTGGCCGAGGGCCGAATCCTATGGCTCGGATGGCCGAGGGCTGGGCTGAGGGCCGAATCAGTCAATGGTCCGAATGGTCGACTCGGACGGGCCGAGTAGGTATGGGCCGAGGGTCGATTAGGGTTTCGGGCGGAGTGGGCCAAACGAAAGAGGACCGAGGGCCGATTCTGGGACTCAGCCCAAAAGCGACCGCTCGGACAGCCGAACGCGGCATGACAACGACAACGAGAGGTCAATTTTGCTCGATTCTTGCGATGTAATCAATCATAACAAACATAAAACTCCACATCCTATCTAGGGGGATAGGGAAAGGGATTCATATACCTGAATAGAGTGGTAGGCTCGTCGATGGTGCGATCGGATCGAATCGTGCGATGGCTCTCTCTCTCTCTCACTGAAATGGTCACAAAGGAGCTCTCCCTTGGCCTCTTGGCTTTTATACCCCTTCTCGGGTATGGTGTTGATGCTTCCAATCACTCACTTGCCGATCTTAGGCATCACAAGTGAGCTTTTTATCATTTTTTGCACGATTTTTGCCCTATTTTGCCCTGTTTTGCAACAGTAAACCCTACCCTTTTCTGGTGCGATTTCCTAATCCTAACCTATGCTAAATGCAACAAGAATCAAAAGAAAAAAAACTGAAATAATTTCTCCATGTTTCCTAATCATCAAACAAACAAAATATCCCAAAACACTTACTTGTTTTGAAGATCAAAAACACCCAAACTTCCTACCTATCTCAAGCTCCGTTTTGAGGATGAATCCCTTACTTCAATGCTCGATATGAGGTGTGCAAGTGCTCAAGGTTGAATCCATCGGTCCCGGCAACGGAACCAAAATGTAATGGAAGCTCACGCTCAACCGCCAAGATCCACGGACCGCTTATTGCTTCAAGCGTTTCAAGCAAGCTCTAATGGCTATCTCTCACCTAGCCGACACGCCGTCGATCCTATGAGTGTAGTGAGCTTATCTTGATGCCGATACGAGTTGCCTCCTCTCTCGTATACCCCGGTAGCTCCACGATCCTAGATGCGAGCTCAAGCAACCTCGAGCCTCCTCCATCTCCAAGCTCCATCCGCCATAGCTACGCGCGCGAGAAAAGAGAAGAGAAGAGAAGAAGAGAAGAGGAGATGGTGAAGAGCTTCACCCTCTTGATCCCTCACTCTCACACACTCACTCCCTCACACTCTCACACTCCCTCTCTCAAGAGCACACACAAGCAAGAAGATGAGGAGAAGAGAGCTCTTGTTAGCCACACACCAAAGAATGAGCTTCCATTCACTTTTTGAACTTTATATATACAAACCCTAAAACCCCATGGGCGCCCATCCCTTTTTTACATGACTGGCCATTGTGGCAAGGTCCTTTTTCCATTTCCCTTTTCTAGCCTTATGTCTCTAGCCTACACCCGTCTAATATTTTACAATTGGCACAGGAGGGAGCCTGGAGCTCTTTTACAAGAGTTTTCCAAGTTTTTTGAGGCGCCTTTCATTTAAAATTGCGCTTTTTGCCCCTGCTTAGCTTTAGAGGTCGCCTGTGTGTCTTTGCTCTTTTTCCATGTTTTTTTCAGCTTTTTTCTTCCTTTTTCTGCCATCTCGACTTGGGGTTAATAGTGCTCAATCAAGCTTTCAATTTTCCTTAAGTTCACTTCAAGTGCGGAAATTCAAGGGAGTGCGACAAACAACCTCTAAGCATCTTACGCACCCTTGCTTCGTTTTGGGCCTGATAGGCTTTGTCGATCAATTCTCTAGCCATCTTGACGGGATTTAGGGCTTTTTGGTTACGTTGTCTTGCCCATTTTTGGGTCCAATCAGGGTTTTATGGCTCAGCGGGTTGCCTCTAGGTCTCTAGGTTTCTAGATCTCGTGACAGCCCACTCAACTGCTAAGCAGCTGCGCCTTACGGTTTTGTCTATTCCGTGCGCCAGAATTAAGTTCTGAGCATTAGGAGGGCTTGCGATAGTTTGTGCTGCTGAGCTCCAGCTGGGTTAGGTCAAATTTCGGAAAAGTTGAGGCAAATACACACTCGGCCCAACTGGTCCAAATTGCAGGGTCCGAGTGGATGACTCGGATGAGCCGAATCACACTAGTCCGAGGACAAAAACTTTTCGCGGGCCAAGGTCCGAGTGGCGTCACTCGGACGGGTCGGGTCTTGTCGAGGGCCGAACTGGTAAATGGGGCTGAGTGGACTACGGGCCGAGTGTCGAGTTGGTCAAAGGGGCCAAATGCCGTCACTCGGATGGGCCAAGTGGACTATGGGCCAAGTGCCGATTAGGGTTTTTGGGTCGAGCCGGCCGAATGGCAAGGTCCGAGGCCGAGTCTGGGACTCGGCCTAAGAATGGCCACTCGGACGGGCCAAACATGTCGTGACGAATGCCGCACGACGATGATTTTGATAAAATCTCATGATTTAGGCAATCACTCCAAGCACAACCTTCCAGATCCCAACTAAGGCACAAAGGGAAGTGATTGGTATACTTGGGGTGAGCGGTAGGCTCTCCGATGATGAGATCGAATCGAATCTTTGTGGGGGCTCTCTCTCTCACTACAGTGGTTGCAAATGAGCTCTCCCTTGGCCTCTTGGCTCTTAAACCCCCTCCCCGATAAGGTTTTGATGCTCCCAATCACTCACTTGCCGAGATTAAGCATTCCAAGCAAGCTTTTTGTCATTTTTTGCATGATTCATGCCCTATTTTGCAACAGTAAACCCTACCCTTTCCCGATTCGATTTCCTAATCCTATCCTATACTAAATGCAACAAGAATCGAAAGCAACAAACTAAAATGATTTCTCCATGTCTTCCAATCATCAAACTAACTAACTAACCCAAAATACTTACTTGTTTTGAAGATCAAAACACCCAACCTTCCTACCTATCTCAAGCTCCGTTTTGGGGATGAATCCCTTACTTTGATGCTCGATATGAGGCGTGCAAGCGCTCAAGCTTGAATCCATTGGTCCTGGCAACAGAACAAAATGTGGGAGCTTTCACTCAACCACCAAGACCCACAGACCGCTTATTGTTTCAAGCGTTCCAAGAGAGCTCTAATGGCTATCTCTCACCTAGCCAACGTGCCGTCGATCCTACGAGTGTAGTGAGCTTACCTTGATGTTGATATGAGTTGCCTTCTCTCTTGCACACACCGGTAGCTCCACTATTCTTGATGCTAGCTCAAGCATCCTCAAGCCTCCATCTCCAAGCTCCATCCACCATAGCCGCGTATGCAAGAGAAGATAAGAGAAGGAAGAGAAGAAGAGAAGAGGAGATGGTGAAGAGCTTCACCCTCTTGATCCCTCTCTTACACACTCACTCTCTCACACTCTCACACTCCCTCTCTCAAGAGCACACACAAGCAAGGGGAGGAGAAGAAGAGAAGAGCTCTTGTTAGCCACACACCAAAAGAATGAGCTTCCATTCACTTTTTGAACTTTATATATACAAACCCTAAAAACCCCATGGGCGCCCATCCCTTTTTACATGACCGGCCATTGTGGCAAGGTCCCTTTTTCTAATTCCCTCTTCTTGCTTCATGCCCTAAGCCTATACCTATCTATTCTTTTACAAGTGGCATAGAAGGGAGCCTGGCCCTCTTTTACAAGAGTTTTTAGAGTTTTTGAGGTGCCTTTCCTTAAAATTACTCTTTTTGCCTCAGTTTAGTTTTAGAGGCCGCCTCTACACCTTTGCTCTTTTTCCATTCTTTTTTCGCTTTTTCATTCATTCTTCGGCCTTCTTGACTTGGGGTTAACAACGGCCTATCACATGCACCTCCAGATCAAAGCTATTTGTAGAGGGGAAGAGTTGTATATACCTAAAACAGAAAATAAACTCCAAAATGCAAATCGGCAAACAAATCAAACCCTCTTGCCCTCTTATGACAGTGGAAACCCTAATGCTTCTTTTTTTTTCTTTGTTTTTTCCTACCCTAATGCATCCAAATCACAAAGCAAATACCTACACTACTCCAACATACCTTTCCAAATCCAAAAAACCAAAAACTTACTTGCTAAGAAGTTTGAATACCTCTTCAAACTCCCTCGCTTCCTACCTATCTACCTCAAGCATCGGTTCGGAGAAAACCCTACTTCAATGCTCGATTCGGAGCACGCAAGCACTCAAGGTTTGAATCTGCTGGTCCTGGCAATGGAACCAAAGTGTAGAGGCAAGCTCGAGCTCAATCGCTAAGATCCACGAACCCGCTTATTGTTCAAGAGTTTCAAGCCGAGCACTAATGGCTACCTCTCACATAGCCAATGTGCTATCTATCTCTACGAGTGTAGTGAGCTTACATCTGTGTCTGATCGAGCTACCTCCTCTCCCGAGAACTTCGATAGCTCTATGATCCAAGTGCAAGCTTAAAGCAAGCTCCATCCTCAAGCTCAATGCTCCAAGATTCATTGCCGTGAGCAAGATAAGAGAAGAGAGGAGAAGAGAAGAAGAGAAGAGAAGATGGAGAGCTTCTCCACCATGTTCCCTCACCCTCACACACTCACTCCCTCACACTCTCACATTCCCTCTCTCAAGCACAAGCTCAAGCAAGCAAGCAAGAAGAAGAGAGCTACTTTTAGTCACACACAGAATGAGCTTCTCATTCACTTTTCAACTTTATATAAAAAACCCTAAATTCCTTTTGGATGGTCATCCCCTTATCCCCTTTTTTACATGGCCGGACATTTTTTCCATTGTCCTCCTTTCTTCCTAGCTTCCTTCCTACCCCCATCTACCTTTACAAATTGCACGGGTTAGAGCCGACGCTCTTAAAATAAATCATGGTGTGCCTTGTGCTCTTTTACAAAAGTATTGACTTACGCTTTTTCTTGTGCGCCTTTCTCCTTGATTTAGGACTTTTCTGCACTTCTTGTGTTTCCATATTCTTCTTGATGCACCTCCATCTTCCATTTCACTTTTTCCTTGGCCTTGTCTTCTGCTTTAGATTTTTTGGATTCTCCACCTTGTTCGTCTAAGGGTTAATAGTTCGTATGGGTTGAGAGGATGAGGGAGAATGGGTGCCAGCTCATGTGATGAGATGCAAGGAATGGAACAAGGAAGCATATATCATATATGTGCTTGTAGCATAGCATCTAGCACCATGCGTTTTAACATCCCTTAGGCTACTACATATAAATATCCTCATACAAGTCCATATGCAAGAAAGCAGTCTTTACATCCATTTGAACGAACTCCATATCTTCTCTAGCCAATGAAAGCAAGAATCATACAGAAAGGGTAGGGTAGTCAAGATCTCATAAAAGCCAATCCCCTTCTACTGCTTAAATCCTTTGGACACCAATCTTGCCTTATACTGGGCAATGCATTAGATGGAGATACCTTCAGCTTGTAGATCCACTTACATGGCAATGCATGTTTGCCCTTAGGCAAAGGAACTAAGTCCCATGTAGTATTCTTTACCAAAGAATCCATCTCTAATTGCATAGCCCTCTTCCACTTATATATGTCAACTCTAGTCATAGAATCAATATAACAAGAAGACTCACCACAATTTGCAACCATGACATAGTGGAGAGACAGAGTATATTTATCTAATGGTCTAGAAACCCTCACATACTTACATAAAACTAGCTCAATAGGAGCCTCTGGAAGTTCCACTTGTCTATCATTAAGACATGAGGCTATCAATTATCCATGGCACTTTCACCTTAGCATTTGCTAGCTGTCTAAGCCTTGTATCATGTGGAATAGGTCAATTAATCTATTCATGTGTTGCTTGCCCATCCTCTTGAAATACCACTTCATATTTTGATAGGTTGCTTATGCATCTTATCCTTATTAAAGATGACATCATAGCTATGCACTACCTTCAATGATTCAGGATCCCACAAGTAATAGCCAATTTCACTTAACTCTCCATAGCCATGAAAAATGTATTTCTTAGGCTTAGGATCAAGCTTACACCACTCGTCCCTAGATATATGCATAAATGCCTCACAACCAAAATCACATAAGTGACCATAACTAAGTCTCTTTCTAGACCATAAATCTTATGGTATCTTGGTATCAATGCCTTGCTAGAATACTTATTAATTAAATTATCAAATGCACTGCTATTTTTATAGCTTTAGCTTAAAATCCACTAGTAAGACCAACATTAGATAGCATATTACAGACTCTTTTCTAAATGGTCATGTTTATATTCTCAACCATACCATTTTGAGCATGAGTATTGGGAGTGTTTATCTCTCTCTTGATATCACAACTTACACAAAGGCCCTTAAAGGCATGTGAGGTGTACTCTCTACCATTATCAATCCTCAAGAAATTAAGCTTGAGGATATGTGAGGTGTACTCTCCACCATTATCAGTCCTCAAGCAATTAAGCTTCTTGCTTGACTAATTCTCTACAAATGCCAAGAACTTTTGAAATGCATCCAACATATCACTTTTCTTGTGAAGAGGATAAGCCCAAACCTTACTTGTGGCATCATCTATAAATGTGACAAAGTATAAATGGAGCCCCAAGAGGAACACTAAGGAAAAGGGGATTCTACTGCAAGAAAAACTGTCTTGTAACATCAAAAAGATTTTATTTCATTCTTTTGATGACCAAAACAAAGAAAACAGTAATTCTTCACGCAGCATCATAGTAGATATCTCCCACGGATTTGATAGAATCAACCATAATCTTCAACATCTTCATAGAATACTTCAATAGAACAAGGAACACAAAAGAATCCACCATCTTTTGAATGAAAATAAATCACATATTATTCATCTTCAATGTCTTCATAGTTCTCTCTCTCAATCTCTCATATACAGTTACACTGTTTTGATAGAATTGACTATCTCTGGCTCTCTCTCTCTCTCTCTCTCTCTATCAATAGTACATCATCTCCTCACTACAACACTCTCATAATAACTCTCAATAATCCTTCTTAGGTCGTGGATGCATCTCCCAAGAGATATGTCTGATGTGAAGAGGTACGAGAGCCACTATAGTGTCCCTTCACAGCTCACTACTCTCACTATCACTTCAATCTTCAGCACCTGCTTCTTCCATTTGTTTTAGCTCTTTTGAACTTAGATTCATCCTTTCCAAAAGTAAAAAAAAAATTTCAAAGTCACACATACATTTTACAGAACACTTGCAGAAGATCTACAGAACAGTACAGTACCGTACCAGAGCAGCTACAGTACAGTTACAGAGCAGAGACAGAGGCTCTACAGAAGGTCATCAGAGGGTTACAGAAGGTCATCAGAACCTCATAACTCATACTCAAACCATTCCAAACTATCAAAAACTATTCAATAAGCTTCCAAAAGACCTCAATCTTCATCAATAATCAATCCATGCTTTATACAGAAGAAAATTAGAACAAAACAGAAGCTATACAGAAGGTATACATAACCAATCAAAACCTCAACAAAACCTATCAGAACATCACAGAGCTTCATATTTCCACTAAAAATCATCATGAACTTCCAAAACATAATCAATATCATCCAAAACACTCACAAACACTTCCATTATCAACCATACACCACTCTAAATCCCTCAAAAATCAATCATTCAGACCTCAAAAATAACAAAAAATCAATCAAAATTCAGTCTTTTTCCACTCTCAACATATCCCCACACTTAGAAAGGAAGCATCCTCGCGACCTAAGAAAAATAAGAATATAAGTTCATTAAAGAGCTCAATTTTATCTTCCGTAGGATCTTCAATAATCTTGCCAAACCACGACCCCAACTTATCACCTGTATCTTTAGAAAAAATACTAAAGGAAAACTTCATTATTTGTTAACTCATCTGATTAATCATTTAAAAATTATAACAAAATTTTAAAGGATATAAGAGGTTTTGCTTCAACTTTCCATCATATGTTTTCCATCCACCATCAATAGTTTGAAAAGAGCTCTCGAACAAATTATTCAACCAGCACGAACTCATCACATCAACACACACACAAACACTAACACAACCATCTGAATGACACCTCCAAAAAGAGATATATATCATTAAGAATCATCCAAAATACATTGCAAAGGCATCAATGAAGGTGATCCCTTTTGAAGGCTTGGTGGTTTCGAAAATGATCCATGGAGAAAGATTCATCCACAAATGTCTTTGGAGGATTTTGAAAGAACTGCAGGCAGCACATCCTTTCTAGCAAAATAAGATATCTGCTAGGTAGACATAGGGCATGAAAATACAGGACATCCAACTGTTGGGAGTCAATGTTCACATTGACATTCATACAAAGCTTTGGAATGGCCTTTTGATCATTATGGGAATGCCTATGCATGTATGCTAGATACCAAGCAAAATGAGCTGTCAATCTCACTGAAGGATCTAGAGATTGTGAATATTGGTGAGAAAATGAAGGTAATTCTGGTATGCTTGACTGGCAGTTGTCCAATCCCCTGGAATTATTGGCCAGTTTATCTGGGGTCCTGTAAGAGAATCAGTCGAGCTCCATCCTCTTCTTCTGGGAATCTGCTGATCAAATCCTTCGTATTCACTAACCAACTGAGGGGGTTGAGAAATAGAAGTGGCAAGAGATGGAAGTGGAATAAGTAAAAGAGGATGAAGAAATGGGTAGGAAAAATCATAAAAGGAGGAATAAGTTAAAGAAGGAGTGGCTGAAAATTTGAGTGAATCAGTTAGGAAAGGTGTCAATTGATAAACAGGAAAAGTAGAAGGTATATGGATAGATGGAGAAGGGCATGGTGGAGAAGGGAAAAATACTCGATCTTCGATAAAAGAGCAATAGGTAAATATAGGAATTTGAGAAAAACATTGAGGTTGGAAAAGAAGAGGTAAGATAGCTGCTGAATTGGTTTGATAAAGGGAAAGATAGGTATCATAGCGATGAGCCATTTGTTGATAGTACAATAGGCTAGGAGCAGAGGAACCTAAGACAGATCTTCTCTGGTAGGCATAAAAAAAGGATGAATCAAATGGATAGTTCTTGGAAAGATAAGCTAGGAGATCCACCCTTAGTTGGTTAGTGCTCTGTACATAAGTAGAAGCTGTGTTCTGACGTTGATTCAGGACCACAGAATCAATCATTGAATGCTATGAATTGTCAGGGCAAGTAGCCACTTTTGAAGCATAACACTGGAACATGTCATCTATCTATAACTCCAAATAGTTGACATACAAAACAGCTTGCAAAACCACATCCCCCACATACCAGGCCATATCTACTTCATCTGGAATCAACAGATCTCCTCATAGATACATGTAAGATAGCAACATGGTATCCGTTGCCACAAAATCTTCAAACAGCATACGGACCACTTCTGCCAGCAACTCAGGAGACCAAGTCCCACTCCAACCATCCTCTGGAAGAGGAAGATCCATCGTTGAAAGCTTCATATAGAAGGCCAACTTCTGCAACTGATAGTGGACAAAGAAAGGATGATCCGAAGGAACATACTCCTAAAAGTGCTCAAATGTAGACCATAACAAATCCATCCTGGATTGCAATCTTTCCACTTTATTTTGGAACAATGGACACAATGGGGTGTGTCTCTAGAGAACTTCCAAGTCCTGCTTAGATATAGAAGGAATAATAGGAACATTGGGGGTTGGAGAAATGGACCGTGACTGTGCCAGTTGGTCTTGCAACTGCTTAATCTGGGAAGCTTGTGATTCCATTGTATTATGAGCAGTCTGTAAGCTGACAGTTTTGCATCTAAAAGAGTCTGAAACTCTTGAGCTTCTTTGGATAGTCTCTCTTTCTCCTCTGAGACTCTAGTGACATCTGACTGAGCTTCTGTTAACTGAATCTTCAAAGAAGATATCTCTTCTCTCCGGGTCTCAATCATTTGGGTCTGCTGCTCCATCTACTTAAAAGATCTGCAAGTGTGTCTTTGGCAGAGGCTAACTCTGAGGTTGCCTTATGCAACTGGTCTTTGGACTGCATCAGTTCTTCATAGAAAGAAACATACAGTTGTTGAACACAAGCTGTCACTGAAAGTTCAATCGAACTCTGGATGTCTTTACAGAGGAATGGAATAGCATCTCCTGATAGTAATCTATTCAGTGAAGGGACTAATATCTCCAAAGAACCCTCTCTATGTGCCCTGAATAAATTGTTGTATGTGAGGTAAACAGGGAGGTCACTGCCAGATGTAGCAAAAATTGTGACTGAAGGAAGGATTGAAGGAGTTTTATTTTCCACACGCTTCAAGTGCTTTCACTGAATGACTAGTGGAGGAGGGGAATCAAGATCCTCTATGTCAATAGGTTCTGACTCTTCTAAGGTGGAGGGGGAGGTATTGGATCAGATGGAGGAGGTGGTAGCACACCCTTCTTTAGACCTAAATATGTCAAGAAAGCATACAGGTAGGAACCATAGGTGACATTTGTAACATTTCCTCTGGTTACTTTGACAAAATGTTGGTCCATCTTTGTAAGCATGTAAGTACTCCAATCAATAGCCACCCCTTTTAACACCATCCTGGAAGCTGTGAAGAGCTCTTTGGATAAATAATGGGATGGTGTTTTGGCAGGTATAAATCTATCTTGGAGAAACTGGCAGACTAACTTCCAAAGAGAATTAGTGATCATGGAAAAAGATACGCCTGAAGTGTTTATCACTTTCTTAATATCCAGAATCTCTTTGGTCTGCTTCTGTAACAGCTTGAAAATCTCATCGTTGGAGAATAATTGTCTAGCTATAATAAAGGGCTCTCCTTTGTAGGGAAGAGACAAAGCCTTCCCTAACCCACGGGATGTCAATACCATGGAAGCACCATGAATCAAACCCGACTTCTTGCTGTATGATGCAAGGAACTCATCACACAAGGATGGATTATCTGGAATCAATGGAGATGAAGCAGCCACGAAAGTCACAACTCCTGCTTTCGCTATAGGCTCAAAAGCCAGTAGGGAAGAATAATCCCTACTGATCAGCGGGACATACTAGATAGGAGGAGGAGCGTGAGGTGCCATTCAGATGAAAAACACACACACCACAAATATAAACAATCACAAAGAATGCATGCAAAACAACCAAAGGGCTATGAAAAAGAAATCAATAAAAAAGAATGACACATACATAGACATAGCTAACCAATTTACCACCCCAAACAACCCACATCCTAGAAAAAATTCGGCATGACCTCTACACATATGCGACCGAAAACTTCATGTGATCCAACAAGCAGGCATCCAAAACCTCGTATCATACAAGAAAGAAGAAAAACTGCAAACCGTACACGTAATCGTAGCACATAAGCAAACCGTAATACCATAAAAAACCTAGTCAAGACCTGACCATAACCTTGACCAACAATTTCAACTTAGAGGACTTTATGCGCCCATCCCACGAAGCGTGTTTATTAAAAAGGAAAAAAAGTGCAGTGAGGAAAAATTATTTTAATGAAGGGTTCATTTTAAGAAATTATTAACAATGGGTGACATTTTATTAGGTGATAAACCTTAATAAGAAAACGATGGTTCCTTCTTAAAATTTTAATTACAAATTGTTAGGGTGAAACGGTGCTTTATCGAAGCCCAGACTACGATTCCCAGACTAAGGTCTCTAAATGCAAATTTATTAATTAAAAATTAATGGTGATATGGAGCGCTTTTTTGCCAGTGCGTGCTTTTTGTGACGGCTGGTTCATTTTTATTAAAAATTAAGGTGCCTCTTAAGTGCACGTAGTGCTTGCAAAATGAATGTCTAGTTTATTTTAATTATTAGAAACTGTGTGTTTAGCGTGAATGCACGTGAAAAGGTGTGTGAATATAGTTCACTTTAGCAATTAATTGTGGTTAAGGAATAATAAAAATGAATAAAGCTCACAAAATAAATACATGGTAGAGGTGTGTATGCAATAAAGTGAAGGCTCACGGAGTAGTCTCCCAAATGCAAGGAATCCAGTCAAACAAAAACAAACACCACTGATTAGAAAAAATAAAGCACCTTAGTGTTTTTGTTTTATTTGGATTTTATTTTTATTTTTTTGTTTTTTTATGTTTTTTTTTCATCTTTGAATTTTAGTTGTGTTTGTATTTTGTATAGTGTTTAGTTTGGTTTGTTTGTTTTTCTTTTATTCTTTTTTTGTTTTTTAAATAAGTAAAACGGAATATAAGACACATGAACATGTTGTAAAGTGTAAGGGTGGGATTTTAGTAATCCAACAAGTGTCAACAATGTGTTTGAATTTATCCATAATTTTTCAACTGATTTTTTAAATTTAAAATGAATTTTCATGAGATGAAGTATTAAATTTAGGGTTTTGGCTTCAAATAATACTTTGGCCATGTATGGAAACATTTTTAATTGAGAAATTATTAACAAAAAGGGAAACGGGGTTTGTGAAATTTTTTGGAATTTTTAAAATTTATTTTTTAATTTTTACTAATTTTTAATGAATTTGACTCATTTTACATGTAAATTTGAAGTAATTTTCAGATTTTGAATTTTTAGCAATTTAATTTTTTTGAATTTCCACTTTAAAAATATTCCAAATAATTTCAAAAATATTGGTAAATTTTCAAAAAAAATGGAATTTTTATGTGTTTTATGTTTATTTTTATGTATTTGCGAGTTGAAAAATAAAAGGCGGTACCCTGGCTGCGTGTGAACAGCGAAGGATGACTGCGTGTGAATGGCTGACTGTAATACGCCACCGCACGGACAAGTCGGAAGCGCGTTCTCATGCGTGAACGCTTGCTAGCACACCCGTACACAACAGGAAAACAACAGAGGAGAAAAGGCAGGAACGAGGGCTAATTGAGTAGGGTAAGTTAATTCGGTTAGCTTAGTCTGAGAAAGTCAAGTAAGTTAGTTTAGTGTGTTAAATCAATTAGGTTAGTGAGGTTAGTGGAGTTTGTTAAGTTAGGTTAGTTAGGTCAGTCTGGTTAATTAAGCCAGTCTGGTTAAGTAGGTCAAGTTAAGTAATGTTAGTTAGTGTAAGTAATATAAGTTAATTAAGCTAGGGTTAGTCAGGTTAACTATGGATTAAGTAAGTCTAACTAGGGTTAGGGGTCTAACTAAAGGTAAGTTAAACTAACTAGGGTTAGGGAGGCTAACTATGGTTATGTTAGACTAACTAGTGTTAAGTTAGGCTAACTATGGGTAGGTTAATTAGCTGTGGATAGGGTAGGTTAATTGTGGGTGAGGGTAGGCTAACTAGGGGTGAGTTAGTCTAACTAGGGTTAGTTTAGGTTAACTATGGTTAGGTTAGACTAACTATGGTGAGTTAATTAACTAAGGGTTAGTTAATTAACCAAAGCTTAGTGAATTAACCAGGGGGATTGAAATTAACTAAGGTTAATTTAAGTTAACTAAGGTTAGTGAAAATTAACTTACCAAAGGGGGAAAGGGGAGGTGGCCCGCCGCGAGAAGAAGAAGAAGAAGAAGAAGAAGAAGAAGAAGAAGGAGGAGGAAGAGGAGGAGGAGGAGGAAGAAGAGAAAGGAGAAGGGGAGGAAGAAGAGGAAGGAGAAGGGGAAGAAGAAGAGGAAGGAGGAGATGAGGAGGAAGAAGAAGAGGTGGGCGATGGTGTCCTCGGTGGCGAGCGGCGGCGTCGGGGGCGAGCAGCGTGCCCGGCGATGAGCGGCAGCGTCCACGGGCGAGGTGGAGGACGAGAGGCAGCACGGCGAAGGGGCAAAGAAGATCCGACAGCGGGGTTGACACAAGGAAGGAGGCGAGGGCGACAGGGGGCAGAGAAGATCCGGCGGGGTGGGGAGGAAGACGATGTCAGGCACGGGAGAGGACAACGAACCGTTGCTGCAGGTAAGCTTTTGTTTTTTCCTTTTTTTTCCTTTTTTGTTGTTTGTTTTTTTTTGGAAATTTATTTGTTTTATAAATTTATTTTTTGTTTTTTTTTGTAAAATTGTTAAATTGAGGTGTTTGTTTGTTTGTTTTTGTTTTTTTCCTTTTTGTTTCCTTTTTGTTTTTTGCTCTTTTTTTTTTGTCTCTCTTGTTTTTCTTTTTCTTTTTCTTTGGTTGTTTTCCTTTGTTTTCTTTATTTTTTTTCTTTGCGTTTGGAAAAATAAAAATAAAAAATAAATGGAAGATGGGTGGGCAAAAAAAAAACACATCCCCGTCCCGTGCGCATGCGCAGGCAAGGGTAAAAAAAATTTACAGTGACGGGATCAAACGGAGCAAGGATGGCGATGTCAAACCACAGATGCCACGGGGGCATCTTGAGGCGTGTAAACCTAGAAATAGACCCGTTCACGTGCGATATGAGAAACGTGGTCACATGGCAAAAAGAAATAAAAATTAATAAAACCTGAACTGTGCGTCGAATCAAAAAATCGTAAGAAGGAAAAACGTGCCGTAAGACAAGGGGAAAATGATGGAAACATGCAACACGGGTTCTGGGGAAAAATCAGGGTGTTCACATGGGAAAAACACAAAAAACAAGCCCAAAAACACATACGTGTATTAATATCGAAAAATCCGTGCATCGGAACGAAGTGCAGAAAGAAGGAAAATTGTGCAGAATAAGGTGCGCAACAAGCCTATCATGGCAAAACACAGTTCCGATCGAGATAGAATGCGTTCACATCGGAAAATCCCCAAAAAGGAACTCAAAAATGGACTCGAAAATTAATAGGAGAAAAATCGTGCACCGAAATAGAGAATAGCAAAAAGGAAAAATGTCCGGAAGAAAGGGATTCACAGGGTTGGTGCATCAAAACTCAGTTGGAAGGGAATTAGGAGGGGTTCATATGGGAAAAACACAAAAATCACATCCGAAAACACTCGAAAAAATTAATAACTAAAAATACGACAGTCAAAAGAGGGTGGAGGAAAAAGGAAAAAGTGGGGGATAGGCTAGAAGGACACGACTATCAAATTAAACTGGAATTCTGGTGAAAATAGGGCAGGTTCACATGGAAAAATGTGAAAAATAAGCACGAAAAAGACCCAAAAAACCCGCAAAAATTAATAACAGATCAACCGTGCATCGGAATGATACAAAGTAAAAAGAAAAAATGTCAAGAGGAATGGGTAGGACAGGGCTGGCACAATAGATTAGGGTTTTGAAACAATGAAGATGCGTTCACATGAAAAACCGTCCAATTTACGGGAATTGCTTCAAAAATTAATAACTTTAGAACTGTCTGTCGAAACAGGGTTGATAAAAAGGAAAAATAGTCATTTCGAAGGGACGAATAGGACTATAAGGTTGGATTGGGATTCCAGTGAACGTAGGGTACGTTCACATGGAAAAATCACAAAACAAAGAATAAAGAAAAACGGCCAAAGAACAGCTCTGGGGGCAAGGTGAAATAGAACGGAGGAGTGGGGAAGGGACCCCATCAGGGTAAAATGAAGTCATGATGTAGATGCATGATCATAGCAGGGTATATGCATGGGGGTATGCAACATAGATGCATAGGGACGCGTCCCCACACTTAAAACCTTAGCAGGAAGGGTAAACCGAACATCAAGGACTGAGTACCACACATCAGACCAACCACGAACGTCCCCATACTTCAGACATGATCATCATTGAAAAACAGAAGGTGTAGGGTTAGAAAACTTGGCCCATATTGCCGAGGAGGAATGTCGACTATCGAGGTTGCGTCTGGTGTCATTGTCGGCTACAAGAGGTACCCAAGTGTCTTCACAATGCACGTCCTTCGTCCTTCGTGGCAGGGACCATGCGACAGCACCCAGGGAGGTAGCTAGTTGAAGGGATCATAGGAAATTCGTCGATGACAAGGGATATTGCACTCAACTCACGATCACTCAAATGGATTGAAAGAGCAGTCACTCACCCCATTACTAACACCACTCAAGAAAATAATGATAAACCCTAGAGCTCACACCCAGTTGAGGAATCGACAAGGGGATGGTGTAGAAAGAGTATGCCAGGGTGCACAATTGATGGTGCATTAGTGCATCCAACCCCGTCTGGCATAAGTGCAAGCAGGAAGGCCAGGGAGCCTTGCAGTACAGTGTACAGAATAGAGTGACGTGTCCTGTGCTGATGGCAAAGACCCAGCTCGTGGGTACAGAGGGAAACGGGAACATACCGAAATCTAATGGTCGTAACGTCCCTTAATCCTCACCTCTCGATAATTGATTGAAGAAACACCAGTCGCACTCAGCCCACCCTCTGTCTTGCACTCTGTTGAAAGATACAGGAGGGCAACACATTCCTGAAACCCATTGATGTAATCCTCACTGTCACTTGTGCAGAGGTTGTATGCCTTGTGCGCAATTGATGGTGCAATTGTGCATCCCGCCCTGTGCCGACATAGAGTGCAAGAAGGAAGGCCAGGGAGCCTTATGGTGCAGTGCACAGAAACAGATCGTGCATTGTGCATTGAGAGGCCCATCCCGTGCGTGCAACACTCCGTTCACACATCTCACCTCTCATTTGATTTGAAGGGAAAGACTGGTCACTCACCCCATCCTCTGTCTCACTCTCTGATAAATACAGAGGGTAGCCCATACTCACGTCCCCATCCTGTTAGGATGAAAGCTCGCATCACTCAAGGGGTTGGTGATGAAGATCATGTCGGCTATTGTTGTCATCAGGATCCTGAAGACGAGACGTACCCAGGGAGGCAGCCTACCCACAAAATCAATCCCCCACTTCTTGAATAGCTTTAGGGGAAGAATGGGTTGTAGTGGCATGGCACTTGTTTTGGTGGGTTTTCCCATTCACTGACAAGCATCACATCTCTTACAGTAATCATATGCATCCTTGTGGAGGGTCGGCCACCAGTATCCCACCAACAGAGCCTTCCTAGCTGTCGCTTCTGTGAAGTGTCCACCACATGATTCGTCATGGCATGCTTTCAATACTATACCGATTTCATCCCCTGCAACACATCTTCACAGCACTTCATCTTTGCCTTGCTTGTACAGTGCACCACCTAGCAAAGTGTAGGGGGCTGATTCTAATAGAAGCTTCTTCTTCTCATGGCTTGGGATGCCAAGAGGATACTGTTGAGTTGCTAGGAGATTGGCTATGTCTGCATACTAGGGAGTAACTGTTTCAACTAGAAACAAAGAAGCATTAGGAAGGTCTGGGTCATCATGTTCCTCTTCTTCTGGTTGAGGGATCCGTGATAGATGATCGGCCAGGACATGGAAACGGCCAAGCTTAGTGACCACTTCAAAATCAAACTCCTGGAATAGGAGTAACCATCTCATCATTCGTCCTTTAACATCTGCTTTGTTCGTCAGGAAGGATAGGGCTTCATGATCCGCATAGAACTTGAAATGCATTGACAGTAGATAGTGTCGAAACTTCTCCAGTGCAAACACCATTGCTAAGCATTCAAGCTCTGTCACTATATAGTTCCGTTCCCTATCAGTGACCTTTCGGCTTGCATAATATATTGGTTGATCTAATTTAGAGGGGCCCTTTTGACATAGGACAACACCTAGCCCTTCAATTGATGCATTTGTGTGCACATGGAACTCCTTTGTCCAGTCAGGAGGCTGTAAGATAGGTGCTTGGATAAGGCACTGTTTGAGGGCATTAAAGGCTTCTTCACAGTCATCAGTCCAAAGAAAATCCGCATCTTTCCTTAGGAGCTTGTGCAAAGGGGCTGCCTTGGTTGCAAAATGTGCAATAAATCTTCTATAATAGCCCACATGGCCAAGAAATCCTCTCAATTGCTTGAGGTTTGTTGGTGTTGTTAAGGCGGCAATATTCTTAATCTTCGCCAGGTCTGTTGCAATCCCTTGTGCCGAGACAATATGACCCAGAAGAACTCCCAAGGAGACACCAAAGACACATTTATCGGGGTTGAGAGAAATCCCATACTCTCGGCATCTGTCAAAACATTGCTCCAGGTGTCCCTAGTGCTCGCGGATCAAACTATAGACACAAAAGTCATCAAGATACACCTCAATAAAATCATGAAGATGATTCTGAAAGGCAGCCATCATTAGTCATTGGAAGGTGGCATGAGCATTACAGAGCCCAAATGGCATCACTCTATAGGCATAGGTCCCCCATTCTGTGGTGAAGGTTGTTTTTTATTGGTCCTCTTCTGCAATTTGGACTTGGTTATATCCGCTGAATCCATCCAAGAGGGAATAGAGCTCATGACATGCCACTGTGTCCAACAGTTGGTCTATAAAAGGGATAGGGAAATGATCCTTCTTTGTCTTTGAATTGAGCTTTCGAAAGTCGACACATATTCGAAGTTTCCCATTCTTATTGGGTACAACCACAATGGGCGAAACCCATTCACTGTTAGCCGCGGGATAAATGAACTTTGCTTCAAGAAGTTTCAATAATTTAGCCTTCACCAGAGCAGAATAATTAGGATTCATACACCTTCGTCTTTGCCTTACAGGTTTGGCATTAGGGTCTAAGTCAATATGATGTTGGCATACTGTGGGATCAATCCCCTTTAGGTCTTTATATGACCAAACAAACACATCTAAGTTCTCTTTGAGTAGGTCTCACAGGACTACTAGTTCGTCTTCTGGAAGATTGAGACCCACTTTCAAGTGACGTTCAGTACCATCAATATCCATGAATGTTACTTGCCTTTCACCTTCCACTTCGCGGATAAATGTCCCACAGATTGCTTCTGGATAGAGGTCTAACTCTTTCAAGAGAGTAGTAACCTCGTCTAATGTTCCGCTAAAACCAATGTCCTCCTTCTGAACATATGACTCATTTTTCTATTGAGGTTGCTGGAAGGGTATCAGAGCTTTGTTTGCTTCTGTGTGAGTGGTAATTTCTTCTGGACTTAGGGATTCATCTTCAGAGGATGTGTTTAGGAATGTCACATAGCACGGACCTTCTAGGGGCCGTGGCTCTGAGGGCTTTGGCTTTTGTTGACAGGGGGCATCATCATCATCTTTTCTCAGGATTGAACAGTCAGGGCGACAGGAGCCATTGGTGAACTTAATTTTTATGCTTTTAATCCATTGCTTATACAGATTCTACACACTTTGTGGTCCATTGATCAACCCAAATGGAACCATGGTCATTCCATATAGCACCCTGAGATCTTCGGCCTCTGAGATCTCTGTAGGGACATCAACAAGATCATTCGCTATCAGAGGAAATTCTTCATCTGCACTCTCATAACCTGCTTCATTTTCTTCCTCATCATTTTCATCCTCTTTCTCTAGAGGCTCTATCTCTGCTTCTGTATCTGCTCTATAGGAGAAGAACAGATCTTCTGCTTCTGCTTCTGTCACAGCTTCTGACTCTGCTTCTGCCTCTGGTTCTGGCTCTAGCTTTGTGTCTATCACTATCTTTATGACTGTCTCTGTATCTGCTCTGTCTCTATACTGTATCTGCTCTGCCTCTGTTCTGTCTCTGCGGCTGTCATGTAACAGGGAGAACAGTATATCCATGCTTCTATTTCACTGTTAAAGGTAATTTCAGAAGTTAATTCTAGTTGAGGCAGGAGGTATTCTCCCATGGATAAGGATTTTGCTTCCCTTGGTAGTTGGCTTACAGTGCCCACTCTTAGGGACTGTGCCTCTGTTTTCGTAGGAAAGATCTGCTTAACAGCCTCTTCATCTCCTGATGTACCATCTGTTACCTCGTTGGAGGAGTCAGTTATGACTTTTATGGATGTGGATCCATTGCCCTTTTGCGATCCATACAGCTTTAACACTGCTTTGTTGGGTCCTTTGCCTAGGGTTAGGGTTCCTTTGAACCAGTCCGTCCTAGCTCTTACTTCAAAAAGCCAAGGTCTTCCCAACAGCAGAGGGCATGAGGTCCCATAAGAATTTGGTTTACCCACAAGATATGTCAGTCAATAGTCTCTTCCTACAAGGGTTGTTTTTACGTATGGGAGAATGCCCAACGGTTTAATTCTGCTTTGGTCTGCCAATCTGATAAGCCACTATGTAGGTTGAATTCCTTGCAACCCTAATTTTTTCATCATCACGTCCGTCATTATATTTACTAATGAGCCTCCATCAATCAATGCATCTGAAATAAAGCATCCTTCTATCCACACACTAATCTCTGGGGTTCCAAGATCTAGGAAGGCGTTAGCCACATCTACTTCCTTTACAAGCTCCGGGGCCTTAATGGTCTTGGTCGCTGTTGAAGGAGCGATCCTTAGTCCACATCTTCTTGTCAAGATGCTTTTGAATTTCTTTTGGCAGGTGGGAGTCAGCATCAATAACTGTCGGAATGTTAAGTTAGGTTTAAAAGTGTCTAGGTCTTTAACCAAGTTATAATCTTTGATAGAATCCACAGGCTTTTCCAACCTACTGGAGAATGGGGCTACACCCATTTTCATCTTTCCTTTTTCTTTTAATAATTACAGCATCGGCACTTCTTCTATTGTTGGAGGTGCTTCTATATCATCTATCTCCTGGGCCTCTGGTCCTGTCTGTGGGACTATCTCTGTAACTCTCTGTGGTACTACAGTGTTCTGTACTACACTGTTCTGTCCTGTACTGCTCTGTCCCTCTACTGGCAAGTTAAACTTCACAGTCTTGGCAAGAGAGTTATTTTCGTTCTAAACAACTGGTTTCTTCTTCTTTGTGCGCATGACAGCGGCAACTTCCAACTCTACCAAATTAGAGGCAGGCTCTTGTACCTTCTGTTGGCTATTAGTGCCATTGGCCTTTACAGGGGCTGGACTCGGACAATCCTTTGCAGTTTGGCCTTCTCCTTTGCATCGGCTGCATAAGGGCTTGTAACCCACAGATCGTCTAGGGTTTGGACAATTTGGGGAGATATGTCCCTTTTCTCCACACCTATAACATTCCATCTCTGATCTCTGACCACCGCCAGACTGTCGTCCTCCGTAACTTTGGGAGGGAAACCTCCTTGGACCAAATTTTCTAGGCTTTGGTCCAATATCCTGTGTTGTCATTTTGGATTCCAGCAAGTTGAATCTTGCATTTTCATGTCGTGGATGCACCTCCCAAGAGATATGTCTGATGTGAAGAGGTACCAGAGCCACTACAGTGTCCCTTCACAGCTCACTACTGTCACTCTCACTTCAGTCTTCTCTTCAATCTTCAGTAGCTGCTTCTTCCATTTGTTTTAGCTCTTTTAAACTTAGATTCATCCTTTCCAAAAGTTAGAAAACTTTCCTAAAGTCACATATACATTTTACAGAACACTTACAGAAGATCTACAGAATAGTATAGTACAATACCAGAGCAGCTACAATACAGTTATAGAGCAGAGACAGAGGCTCTATAGAAGGTCATCAGAGGGCTACAGAAGGTCATCAGAACCTCATAACTCATACTCAAACCATTCCAAACTATCAAAAACTATTCAATAAGCTTCCAAAAGACCTCAATCTTCATCAATCATCAATCTATGCTTCATACAGAAGAAAATCAAAACAAAACAGAAGCTATACAGAAGGTATACAGAACCAATCAGAACCTCAACAGAACCTATCAGAACATCACAGAGCTTCATATTTCCACTAAAAATCATCATGAACTTCTAAAAAATAATTAATATCATCCAAAACACTCTCAAACACTTCCATTATCAACCATATACCACTCTAAATCCCTCAAAAATCAATCATTCAGACCTCAAAAACAACAAAAATCAGTCAAAAATTCAGTCTTTTTCCACTCTCAACAATAAAGCTCCACCCAATGAAATAGTGGGCATTGGCCCACACAAATCTCTATGAACCAAATCAATACTTTATAACCTTCTACTCCTGCTACCTCCCTTGTATGACATTTTTATTTGCTTTCCAAGTAGATAATGCTCACAAAAACCAAGATTAAGAAAATTTAGGCAATGAAGAAAGTTCAAATGGCATAAAGATTTCATTCCAATGACTAACATATGCCCTAAACAATGATACTATAAAGAAACACATGGTTATTAAGTGATAGCTACAACATGGTCTTTAACACCAAAAATATGCAAAGGATACAAAGTACCAGATTTTGGCCCTTTGGCCATAACAAGAGATCCCTTTGAAAATCTTCCATACATGATCACTAAAGATCACTCTATAACCACAATCATAAATTCGTCCTATACTAATCAAACTCTTTGTCAAGTCTAAAACATGCTGTACATTTTGCAAGACAAAAGAAGAACCATTTAGCAATGAAAAATGTATATCCTCAATACCAATAATATTGTATTTATAGTTGTTTCCAAGACAGATGCATCCTTCTTTCCAACATCATAAGTGAAGAACCACTTTCTATGTGGAGTAATATGAAATGATGCTCCAAAATCCATAAGCTGGTTCTAAGATATACCATTATCCATGGCAACCAAGAATGCACCATCAAAAGATAATACAAATAAAATATCAACATCATTGCTACTGCATGTATTAATTTACTCAATCTTTACCTTGAAGTTTTCTCTTTGACATCATCCTCATCCTCATTCTTATGTTTTTGCTTATTTTTCCATTTGAAGCAGATTTTTAAATGTGTTCTTTCTTATTACAAAAACATCATTCCAATTTCTTTTTTCTATGTGACTTCTCAACCTTAGTAAGAGTTTGAGGTCACTTTTTAGCTTGTTAGTAAGAGGAGAGAGAGTGCACTCCAACAATGAGAAGGCTTCCATTACGTAACCTTTTTTTTTCATTTTTTTAGATTATTAATTTTATTAAAATGATCTAAGTAATTGTCACTTTGTTGCACTAAAGTGGATTAACTGTGAGTTTCATTGAGATGGGTTGTATTGATTGTCATTTGCAATAGTAATGTTTTGCTATCACATTTCAATCATTTCTATTATCAAGGAAAAAAAGGCGATGGAATCCTTATATTTATTTCTTTTAGTGTTCATTTCTTCCTCTTCTCTCTCCATCAACAATCCTTGGAGTTCCTCTTTGTTTTCTCTCCACTCTGTTGCACATTTTTTCTCTCCATTGTCCTACTCCATGGAGGCATTTGACTAGTGCTTCCATTAAGTCCATAGTCACTTATAATATACTTGATGAGCAAGACAAGTGGATTCCCTTAACAATAACAAAGGGAAGTTAGAGAATCATGTAGCAAAAAAAAGTAAAAGAGATCTGTGTTAGCCAAACCTTTCTTATCATGTTGGAAGGGTAGGGTAACAGATTTTAGGCTTGATGGTTCTAAGAGAACAATCAAAGAAGTGCATATGTAGCATGTTTTCATGCATAAGGAGCTTCATCTTGAGCCCAATTTCTCCAATCTCCCTTTGTGTATAGACCCAAATGTCAGTGCAATCTAGTTGCATTTACTTTTTGGTATGTATGAAGGTTTTTGCTTCTTATTCTAATAAGGCCATTTGATGTTAATAGACTTGTATCCATCAAGCCTCAAGGAGTGGCTGCTAGTGGAATGTGTGGTAGATGTTCTAGATGTCATCCATGCCTCTAATGTTTGGCGAAGAGCTTGACGAGGGGAGAATCAAAGTGGCATTGGCTAGGAGAGGCAAATTCTTTTACCATCATTTTTACATACCACCTCCCTCCAATGAGCAATGGGACACCTTATCTAGCCTTCCTCTTCTAGATTTTAAGAGTAGAGAGTAATTGCTAGGCAGCTTCAAGGATAAGCAAGAGTTATAAGTAGAAAATTTTTCATGAGGTGCAGAAATGCTTAAAGCCCAACATTTCAAGTAGGCAGAGCAAAATATCTACTTTTATGTCTATAGCCATCTTTGTGGACTTCTTCTCTAGTATTGAAGTTTGAACCTCAAGTACCATATTCTTAGTGAAGTGCTTAGATACAAATAACATCCTAGAGTTTGTCAATGCAAGCTAGGATACAAACATACAAGATGGAATCTCTTGCAAGGTGCAACTAGATTTTGCTATCTACAACTATGTGATTGCCACTCAAAACTTCATCATGACATTCTCATACAGAAGATGGCACCATGTTTGCAGGAAGTTGATGCCACTAGACCAAGACATACAACTAAGGTCTCTTTGAGGTTGTTGTGGAACTCACACAATTTGTGTGGTCATGGTATCTACAAGGTTATCCTGATTTTATAGAAGGCTCTCTACGTAGCTCACAAGCTTGCATGTATCATTAGAGACACTAACCCCAAGTTTATTCTTGAAAAACCACAAACTAACCTCAAAGGAGGGATGTAGATACTTATTGTCAAGCTCTTCCATGATAGCCTCTACCAATAGTATTCATAAAGTAATATATATTTGTTTGTATATCATACAATATACGACTCCAGTGACTCCTATTCATTCATTGAACAAGATAAGAATTCCAAAGCATTAGCACCAAATCTAGGTAGATGAAGCCAGTGAATAGAAACAAAAAATGTTGTTCATCAAGAACTTACTGCTCATGATAAGAAATGAAAATGACTTGCACATAATTTGTCCTCATGTAAGAAAACACCCTCAAAAGTATGGGGTATGATTTTCCATCACCTTCTGGAGTCATCGATATTAGTGAATCAAGACGATATACAAATTTATGTAGGGGTGATGGCAGCAATATTACAATATGGCTATCAAAAACAAGGGGGACTAAAAAGATGAATAAAGCAATATACCTAATGGGATCAAGAATAAAGATGCCCAAACAATAAAGAATAAGAACTTACTATTGTAGGGAAACCATAATGGAGTCGATCAATGCCTCTTCATTAATATTAGAGAGCACCCAAATGTCAAGAGCGTAAAGCTAAACATATAATTACTATCCTCTCAAAGATATAATGGCCTGAGTGTGTTGGGAATAAAGGCCTCGTGTCTTTTAAATGTGCTTGGGTGTGAACACACCCTTAGCACTTGTACTTACACATATATATCTATCTAAAAACCTAAAGGTACACACTCGTCATTGTACCTACAAATGTGCTCACTCTCTACTCTGCTCTATCTCACTCTCTCATTGTGCCTAACGATGGTCTATCTCGATCTTCGTGCCTAACTGGTCCCTACAAACTGGTATTAGAGCTGCGGTTGAGGTGTTCGTACCTCTCAGAGTTCGAGTAAGACAAATGAGCAAGTCATGAGCTGCAGGCATCGTGTTGCCAGTCACAAGTGAAAGGGCCAGGCTCCAACAAGGAGAGTGTGCAACAGGACCACCAGGGCACCGAGCGTGCAATGGGCAGCGGGTAGCGTGCAGCCTGCAAACAAGGACTAGCAGTAGATGGAACAACTTTAGCTGACGGCAACTGCAACGGGCATTGATGACGCAATGCATGACGGGGGAGGCCACCAACCAGGCCATCAGTCACGCGATTCCTAGTGAGTCAACGGACTCATCAGAATTTTCTGTCAAAATCAATCTTTTTTCAAAATTCCTTTTACCCATTGACGGGCGTTCACACATGAAGGCATAGCTTCCAATTTTCATGCAATCTTGGCCTAAAATTTGGGGCTTTTGTTGGGGGTAAAGGCACCTCCGTCTAGCCACCTATATATTACTACACTGACAGTCACCGCCACTGCACACTGTAGGTGGCGCGCACCCGTCACCGTCACTTTATTATTTATTCTTTTAGTGACAGTTTGAATAAAGGAAGGCTCAGTCACATATTTTGACTGTTGGAGTTCCCATTTCTTGTCTCTCTCTTTTTTGCTCTTGCTCTCCCGCCATAGCTCTCAAGTGCAAGCTTCTATCCTTCTCACCTTTCAACTGGTATCAGAGCACGGCTTCCGACTCTTGAGCTTGGCTCGTGGCATTCTCAACTTCCCATTGACTCCCCACTCGCATTGGGTCTTCTTCCCGGCAGACATAGCTCATTCTCTTGAGCTCCCGTCACTCCTCGGCTTCCCGAGCTTCTTCCTGGCATATTGAGGCACCATCAAGGCATTGACATTGAGGTATTGCTTCATTATTTCAGAGATTTATCTCAATCCACAGGTCTAGATAAACAGGGTTTTCACAGGTTGTGGGCAGCCATATCTCACACCTCTTGGAGCTTCCTTCACCTAGATCTTGCTTCTAGCCTATCAAGGCTTGCTGAGGCTTGGTGTAGGCCTTCTTTGGCCCCCATTTGTGTCCCCTTTGGGCCCCATTGTTGACACGTGGGACAGTAGACCCCCTAGCCAGCTCACGTTTTTTTTGCGCTTGTTTCAAAATCTGGCCCAAAAATCACTCTTTTTGTCATATCTTGGGCATTCGGAACCCGATTCAGGCAAGGTAAGAGTCTAAATTGGGGTTTTGGCACGCTCCAAACACGATGGTGATGTCAAATTTTCCAAATTCTAATGATAGAATATTCTACAATAGATTTCAGGTCTGAGACAGCATGTATTTGTATGCCTATGGCTTATGTGATGCTTCTACTAATGTCTATTGATACCGGATCACTTGTGGATGTTATGCCTCTTATGTGAGATGCATTTGGAGATGATTTAGCTCAGCCATTGATTGTTTTAAACAATATCAGATTTGTCCAAAATAGGGCATCCACCTGTTACTTCAATTTTATGCTTACAGGTCATGGCATTCGATGCCAGATTATGCCTGGTTAGTGCCTATGCATACGAGAATGTATGCTTATGGTTTACCTATGGATTTGAGCTTGGATTGAGCACTGATTTGCTCAGTTTATAGAGATTATATGCTCCTGGAAACTTTAGGGCTGAAGCTATTTATGCTACAGTTGGGTTATGCCTATTGGTCACGGGGTGCTCCCGGCTACTCGGTATGATATCATGATGTATTTGGACTATGCCACATGTCTTGTTTATGCTCTGGAATGCTTTTGAGCTGAGATTAGAGCTCGATTTGGGTTTCACTGTCACTTCTTTGCAGCTGGCATTTCATCTATGACATGGTTTATGCCTAGGCTACCCAGTACAGGTTATGATGTCTTGGTGAATGCTTTATGCTTTGGCTGTGGATGGCACTTGTTTGAGCTCGTCTCGACATTCATTCGAGTATTCCCTTGAGCAGTTGGACATTGACTTGGATTTTTCCATTACGACTTGGCTTTTTCCATTACGACCTTGGATGCTATTGAGGCATTGTCTTGGTTACCTATTTTTGGTACTTTGACTTGGTTTGCTTGAGCTGTTGAGCTCGTTTATCTGCCTTTTGAGCCAGTGGGAGCATCTTGTATGCGCAAAGAGGTTTATGCTATTTGAGCATTTTGCAGATACTTGAGACTTTGGGATCTCTTACACTTAAATGTTGCATGGTTCATGCACTGATATCTTGGAGTTGCTTTTGACCTGAGCTTGGGCTTTGCACTCTTGTAAACATACACCTATTGGTGTCAAGTTTTGCCAGTGTTATGTATACTTTGCCCTATTGTCCAGGGGGTATGCCTACTCACACTGACGGATGCTTTGGTGACATGTTTGGGTGTTTGCTCAGGGTCTTGATGATTGTTTGGTACTGATTTATACCCGTTTATGGTTGGTCATGTCTTGGCTGTCATTTATTGACTTGGTGCAGTGATTTGGTCAGCAATTGACTCTCACAGTATCCTACTGTCATTTATTATAGCAAGCATATAACTCCAGACTGACATGGATTTTTCATGCTGAAATATTCTGAAATGCTGTACTTTCACTAGTACTTGGTGGGCAGCAGCTTTGGTTACACTTTTCTTGCCATTTTCTCTCGATTTTGGTGATTTTTCGATCATTTTCTATAGTAAATAGCAGGCAGTTTTAAACTATCTGCAGTCTTCCAGCCTGCATTATGGCGAGTTTGTCCACTGATCATGCTATTTTCAACATCACTAAGCTTGATGGTACAAATTACTCTTATTGGAAGAGCTAGATTTGGCAGGTGTTGTTGCAAAAATCACAAATCAAACCTTTGAGGTTGAGCGGGCATTCATCTGCAACTATGCCAGATGAGGAATGGCTTGAGCTTGATGAGTTATGCAAGTCCACTATTGTATTATCTCTCACAGAACACATTCATTACAATGTATTTGAGGAAGAACAGAGTGCAGGGCAGTTGTGGGATAAAATCAAGAATCTCTATGATAAGAAAAGTCCAGCGAGTCTGATGTATTGGCTGAAGCAACTTATGGATCTGCACCGCATGAAGGAGAATGTGACTATGTCTCCTCACTTGAGCCAGTTCCATGCTATACTCAAGAACTTGACTTTGCAGAACATCACTTTTGCAGAGGATGGCACTCCTCTTTTCTTGCTTGGTACTCTTAATGAGTCATGGGATGTATTTCGCACTGCATTATGTGCCTCTACTACTACCTTGAAATTATCTGATGTTGAGAGTGCTCTTCTGCAGGAAGAGCTTAACCGTAAGAATTCAGATGCCTCTCATGTGTCGTATGCTATGACAGTTAGAGGCAGGAACGATGGATATGGAAAGCATGGCAGTGGCAATGGCCGTGGATGGGATTCTCAGAAATCTCGATCCAAGTCTCGTGGGAAGTCACGTAGCAAATCCCGTGGCAGGAATGCAGATGTTACTTGTCACCATTGTGGGAAAAAGGGCCATATTAGGCCATAATGCCATGAACTGCGCAATGAAAGGTGCAAAGAGAAGGGGAAAGACAAAGTGCAGGATAAGTCTTCTGATCGTAGCATAGTGCATGCAAAGTCCAGTGTTAAAATTGAAGAGATCAATGTTATGTAGCCTGAGGATGTTGATGATGATTATATCCTTGCAGCTTCTTCTAGTTCTTCGCAGATGACAGAGATACACTTTATGTATGCACAGTGTTGGCTCTTGGACTCAGGTGCGTCCTTTCGTGTGACACCTTGCCGAGAGCAGTTTCATTCATACCGTACTGTTTCGGGTTCTGTGCGCTTGGGTGATGACAACTCTCTTGATATTGTGGGCATTGGTGATGTTAGGCTGCAATTTTCTTCTAGCAGCAGTTTTGTTATGCAGGATGTATGTCATGTACCTGCTCTGACACCAGTCTCATGTTAGTTGGACAGCTTGATGACGCAGGTTATCATGTATCTTTTGGAGACTCTGCATGGAAGGTCACTCATGGCAGACTTGTGATTGCGAGAGGTGCCAAGGCTGGTAGCCTCTATCCCTTGATTGTATCCACTTCTTCCCTAGTTCTATCCCACATGTATCTCTTTGGCATGCCCGTTTGGGCCATATGTCTTTGAAGGGAATGAAATTGCTTTCTAGTTTGCAGTACTTACTGCCCTTTGATTATGCATGTTTTGATTCATGTGAGCATTGTCTTTATGGTAGGCAGACTAGATCTACGCATAAGAAGTCTGATAGGCCATGCATGAGTGAGCCCTTGGCATTGGTACATTCGGATGTCTGTGGGCCCATGCCTTGTCAGTCTATGGGTGGTGCAAAGTATTTTGTTACTTTCATAGATGATTTTTCACGAAAAGTTTGGGCTTATCCCATTAAGCTAAAATCCGATGTATTGGCTACGTTTCAGAGATGGCTTGCATTGGTTGAGAACCAATCTAGGTATAGGCTAAAATGCCTAAGGACAGATAATGGGGGTGAGTATGTCTCATGTGCTTTTGAGTAGTTATGTGATGAGAGGGGTATTAAGCATCAGTTGACTGCCCCTTACACCCCCCCCAGAATGGTTTGGCTGAGAGGATGAAAAGAACTATCCAGGAGCATGTACATAGCCATGCAGGCCTACCATAGAGCTTTTGGGCTGAGGCAATTAGTACAGTTGTGCATATCAACAGATCAACTTCTAGTGGTTTGGATTTCCAGGTTGTAGAGGAGGTATGGACTGGAAAACCTCGCTCTTATGCGCATCTCTGTGTCTTTGGATGTGAGGCCTTTTGCCATGTGCCCAAGACAAGAGAAGTAAGCTGGATCCTAAGAGTGTCAAAGGCATTTTCCTTGGTTATGGGGATGCAGGCGAGATGGGTTACCATCTTTGGGATCCGCAGGCGCGGAAAGTCATCCGCAGTCATGATGTAATCTTCCATGAAGATAAGATGCATCGGAAGCCTGAGAGAGTTGTTGAGATCCGCAGGGTCATATTTCAGGAGGAACCGAGAGCTCCCACACAGCTAGTTGGACAACCTACAGCTACAACAGATGCTCATGGTCAAGGTGTTGGACAGGTAGCTGGGCAGGTAGCAGAGCCTACCGTGAGACGGTCTACTAGAGACAAACATCCACCTGATAGATTTCAACCCTCGATGTATTATGTCTTGGTTACAGATGTAGGAGAGCCTTTCACTTATGATGAGGCTATGCGCAAGGGTAGCAGTCACTCCTGGGAGAGGGCTATGAAGTCTGAGATAGACTCCTTGCATAAGAATGAGACTTGGGATTTGGTTTCCTTGCCTAAGGGCAAGAAGGCTTTGCCATGCAAGTGGATGTACAAGCTGAAAAGTACCCCTAGACACCCCAAGCCAGCATACAAGGCTAGACTGGTAGCAAAGGCTTTTAAGCTGGAGCATGGTGTGGACTTTGATGAGGTCTTTTCTCTTGTGGTTAAGATGACCACCCCTGCAGTTAGTATTGGCTTTGATTGCTTAGCTTGGCTTGGATTTATACCAGATGGATGTCAAGATGGCTTTCTTACATGGGGACTTGCATGATGAGATTTATATGCAGTAGCCTAAGGGCTTTGAAGAACCTGGCAGGGAGCACCTAGTGTGCAAATTGAAGAAAAGACTTTATGGCTTGAAGCAGGCACCTAGGGAGTGGTATCATAAGTTTGATGCCTTTATGCAGTCACAGGGCTACAGCAAGAGTGCTATGGATCCGTGTCTTTACACAAAGAAAGCCCGTGATGGTTCTTTATTGATTTTGGTACTCTATGTGGATGATATGCTGATAGTAGGGAAAGCTCATGATGAGCTAGATGCTCTTAAGGCTCATCTCAAGAAGAGCTTTGAGATGAAAGATCTGGGACACGCCCCTCACATACTTGGTATGCGCATTAGACGTGACAGGCATCATGGACTCCTCTACTTGTCATAGAGGGAGTACATTCATAAAGTCCTTGAGCACTTCCGCATGGAGGACGTAAAGCCTATTGGTTGTCCATTGCCTTCTTATGTGAAGGTATCACATGCTGATTGTCCACAAACAGATGAGCAGAGGGCTGAGATGGCCAAGATTCCCTACGCATCCGTAGTGGGCAGTCTTATGTATGCCATGATAGCCACTCGTCCAGATATTGCCTTTGCAGTTGGTGTTGTGGCACGCTATATGGCTAAACCTGGCAAGAAGCATTGGGATGCCGTGAAGGGTATCATGAGGTACCTAAAGGGCACTGCAGATATGTGCATATGCTATGGTAGCCAGGATACAGGAGTCGTGGGGTACACTGAATCTGATTATGCAGGACATGCAGATAGTAGGAAGTCCACTTCTGGCTATGTATTCACCTATGCTGGAGGTCATGTTTCTTGGATGTCCAGGGTACAGAAATGCATGGCCCTTTCTACTACAGAGGCCGAGTATGTTGCAACCACTGAGGCTTGCAAGGAGGCCATTTGCTTGGGTCGTTTGATTGTTGACCTTGGTATTGATGCTATCCCTACACTGCATTCGGATTCTATGAGTGCTATTCAGTTAGCCAAAAATCCGATGTTCCATGCAAAGACGAAACACATTGAGGTGAGGTATCACTTCATACGTGGGGTCGTTGAGGACAAGTCTATTGAACTTGTCAAGATCTTGATTGACCAAAATCCTGCAGATCTGCTCACGAAAAGCCTCTCTACAGAGTGCTTTGCCTTCCTCAAGAGGTTGATGGGCGTGGGATGAGATGACGTCTTTCCTCATCCTATTGTACATGTGTACACGTTGTATTGTCTTTTTTCTTTTTCTTTTCACTCCTCACTAGGGTAGATTCGCCTTTAAGTGGGAGTTTGTTGGGGGTAAAGGTGCCTCCACCTAGTCACCCATGTATTACTACACTGACAGTCACCACCACTGCACACTGCAGGTGGTGGGCACCCGTCACTGTCACTTTATTCCTTATTTTTTTAGTGACAGTTTGAATATAGGAAGGCCCGGTCACACATTGTGACTGTTGGAGTTCCCATTTCTTGTCTCTCTCTTTCTTGCTCTTGCTCTCCCGCCATAGCTCTCGAGTGCAAGCTTTGATCCTTCTCACCTTTCAACTTTTCCCAAATTTTGGAAATTTGATGCATGACAAGCACATCTATCTCAGAAATTGCAAGAATTTGTGACATTTTGTCCCCGAGATTTGGGGCTTTTAATGAACATGCACAAATTGGGCTGAAATTTACCCAATTTCTTGACATTGATGCACATTAGACCTCGTGCAATTTGGGGCTTTTGCAGTTTGGGCAAAATATCTGCAGCATTTGGTCATTTTATATACATGCAGGTTGAATTCCACGCAATTTGGACATCAACACTTGGTCAAATTTGGGGGTTTTGTTGAAATTTCCCTGTTTTGGCAAAATTAGCATATTCTATGTATGACAGAGAAAATGCAGATGTGTGTTTGATGCTTTGAGCACAAAATTTTTGGGGCTTTTGACCGTTCGTGTCAAATTTTATGCCCATGGGTACATGTACAACAAAAATTGCAACTGAAATTTTGGGATTCCTCATGTAATGTGATGCATATGCCCTTGGAACAACTGTAATCAGTTGGATAATGCTGTAGCACATGGTTTGGTGCATCTAAAAATTTAATTACAAATCTAAAATCTGTGCCTCTACGTGGTGATTTATTGCTGATTGGTACTTTTTGTACCTTTGTCACTTGGGTGATAGTTTGGGCCTACATTTGCTGGTTTTTTTGTCACATTTGGGTTGAAAATCATGGCTGGCAACAATGACAACAGTAATCTGATGCACATAAATAAGCTTGAAGGTGCACATAACTTTGTAGTTTGGCAAAAGTAGTGCTACAATATCCTATTACAAAAGAAGCAGACAAAGCCGATCAAAACCAAAGGGGAAAAGCTCGCGGACATGGAACATGAGGATTGGGATGAGTTAAATGAGCTTGCACGCTCAACCATAGAGCTATCAATTTCTAATGCCTTGCTCTTCAACATTGAAGGTTTGGATTTTGCATATGCTATATGGACTAGACTGGAAGAATTGCATGCACAAAAGAGTGATGCAAGTAAAGTGTATTGGCTTAAAAATCTTATGGATTTGCGTATGAAAGAGGGTACAACAATGTCTACTCACTTGAGTGAGTTTAACTCAATTTTCAGCCAACTAGTTGCCTTGAAGTTCATGATTGACAAGGAATTTAAGGCTACTTTCTTGCTTTGCACTCTACCAGAGAGTTGGGATACATTCAGGACTACTATGAGCAATTTTAATGTGATCCTTTCGTATGCTGATGTAGAGAGTGCTCTACTTATGGAAGAGATGATACGGTAGAACAATGCATCAAGTAAGTCTTCCAATGCTTTGCATACTAGGGGTAGATCATAGCAAAAGGGGAAATATGATGGAAAGGGATGCAATAAATCACGTGGCAAAGATGTTGAATGCCATCATCATGGCAAGAAGGGTCACTTTAAACGTGACTGCTACAAATGGAAGAAAGAGAAAGAAAAAGGCAAGAAGACAGATGATAGCAAGGAAGAGAAGAAGGACAGTCAACCTAAGAAGAGCAGTGTAAAAATTGAAGAGGTGAATGTAGTCATTCATGACAGTGACAGTGGGAGTGACGTACTCTTTGTCTCTTCACACTTTGGTGCACATGCTTTACTTGTAGATACAGATGATGACATGCATACATGGATTCTCAATTCAAGTGCTTCCTTTCCTATCACCCCTCATCGTGAGTGGTTCTCCACCTATATAGGGGGTCGATATGGTGTTGTCCATCTTGGGGACAACTATGCATGTGAGATTGCAAGTATTGGCAGTGTGCAATTACAGTTTCAGCATGGCTCTATCTTTACACTTCAACATGTACGACATGTACCTCAACTCAAGAAGAGCTTGATTAGCATAGGGCAACTAGATGATGATGGTTTTCATACCACCTTTGGTGATGGAAAATGGAAGATCTGTAAGGGATCTAGGGTTATTGCTAGAGGTTGCAAGAGTGATACTTTGTATCCACTTCATATATCTAGTGTGTGTGACCATGTTGTTGCCGTGAAAGAGCAGCCAAGTGTTTCTTTGTGGCATGGCCGGTTGGGACACATGAGTCAAACAGGAATGAAAGTGCTCTCTCATTTGGGTTACTTGCCTTGTCTTCGTTATGCTGATTTTGAGCATTGTGATCATCGTATTTATGGCAAACATGCACAAACATCTCACAAAAAGTCTCTTTCTTTGAAATCTTCTCCTCTAGAGTTAGTACATTTTGATATATGTCAAATGCCTAGATTATCTTTAGGGGTAAAGAAATATTTTGTCACCTTTGTCGATGATGCTACACGGAAAGCATGGATTTACCCTATTCGTAGCAAGGATGAAGTGCTTGACAAGTTTTAAAAATTCTTGGCATTGGCTGAAAATCAGACAGATAAGATACTTAAGAAAATGGTGGGGAATATGTGTCCAAGGCCTTTTAGGCATTTTGTGACAGCAAAGGGATAAACATGGAGTTCACTACCCCTCATAATCTGCCCCAAAATGGAGTTGCAGAGCGTATGAATCGGACCATACAGGATAAGGTCCCTACGATGATGTCTCATGCTGCATTACCCCATGGTTTTGGGCAGAGGCTGTTATGATAGTTGTTCACTTAATTAATCAGTCACACCAAACAGGTCTTTGGGGGGGAGTTCCCCAAGAAGCATGGTCGGAAAAGCCACCTTCATATGCTCATCTAAAAGTGTTTGGCTATGAGGCTTTTGTGCACATTCGTAAATAAAAATGCAGCAAACTTGAGCCAAAGTCTTGTAAATGCATTTTCCTAGGATATGGTGATGAGGGTAAAATGGGGTATAGATTGTGGGATCTCGAGAAAAGGAAAGTAGTACGCACAATAGCCAAGAAAAGTAAATGTTTAACCAAAACATTTGATACCATTTCAAAGCACAAAAAATCATAGAAGCAACAAAACCAAAAACAAATTAGCACATAGAACACAAAGCAACACAAGATAGCATGAACCCAGGTTAGTAATCCACTAGTAGTGATTAATGAGATGGAGCCAACATATGATGGGATGTTGTGTAGAATGTGCTCATATGAGGGAAGAGTGTGTCAGCTTGGACAAACTCCCATTACAAGAGCATAGCTAGGACCATGAATGAAGTGAAATGATACTAATAACATTACTTTTCATGAAAGGTTGATAAGCAAGGAAAACATGCTAACCTCAATGATCAAATTAGCACATAGAACATAAAGCAACACAAGATAGCATGAACCCAAGTAAGTAATCCACTGGTAGTGATTGATGAGATGGAGCCAACATATGATGGGATGTTGTGTAGAATGTGCTCATATGAGGGAAGAGATTGATGAGATGGAGACAAGTAAGTAATCCACTGGTAGCGATTGATAAGATGGAGCCAACATATGATGGGATGCTGTGTAGAATGTGCTCATATGAGGGAAGAATGTGTCAGATTGGGCAAACTCCCATCACAAGAGCATAGCTAGGACCATGAATGAAGTGAAATGATACTAATGACATTACTTTTCATGAAAGGCTGATAAGCAAGGAAAACATACTAACCTCAACGATCAAATTAGCACATAGAACACAAAGCAACACAAGATAGCATGAACCCAAGTAAGTAATCCACTGGTAGCGATTGATGAGATGGAGCCAACATATGATAGGATGCTATGTAGAATGTGCTCATCTGAGGGAAGAGTGTGTCAGCTTGGACAAACTCCCATCACAAGAGCATAGTTAGGACCATGAATGAAGTGAAATGATACTAATAACATTACTTTTCATGAAAGGTTGATAAGCAAGGAAAACATGCTAACCTCAACTATCATCACGTTATCTCCGCGAAGATCGCAGGCACAAACAGCTCGAAAAGACTGAGGAGGTCCGTAGGGTTGTATTCCAGGAAGAAATACCTTTTGGACAGCAAAATGTGCCCATTGTACATCAGCAAATACCTACTATAAATGAACTTGTAAATGCAAGAAATGATTTTGGAAATGATCATCCAGCTATTTCCCATGCAAATGAGCCATTACATGTGCAAGAACAGCCAGGACAACAAGCTGTTAATGCTGATTTGTAGGCTCAAATGCTAGGACAGCACACTGAAAATGGAAATTTACAAGAATAGTCAGCAAAAAATGACCATTGGGTTAGGAGATCATCTAGGGCTACTAAACAACCTGAAAAATTTGTTCCAAGTGCAATTAATGTGGTTGATTATGTCATGTTGATAGACTATGGTGAACCATCTTGCTTCAAGGAAGCAATGGATAGACACGACATCAAGAAATGGTATTAAGCCATGCTATCAAAGATGGAATCTCTTGAAAAAATGGCACTTGGGACTTGGTGCAGTTGCCTAAAGGGCAGAAAACCCTTCCATGCAAATGGGTTTACAAGATGAAGGTCACTTCTGGTTCCTCACCAAAGTACAAAGCAAGATTGGTTGCAAAGGGGTACAAGCAGGAGCATGGAATTGGCTTTGATGAGATTTTCTCTCCTGTAGTCAAGATGATTACATTGAGAACCATTTTGGGCTTGGTTGTAGTTGAGGATATGGAGCTTATAGACATGGATGTAAAGTCTGCATTTTTACATGGTGATCTGCATGAAGACATATATATGCGGCAGCCTGAAGGGTTTATTGAACAAGGGAAGGAAAAAATGGTATGTAAACTCAAAAAGAGTTTGTATGGGCTGAAACAAGCACAAGAGAATGGTATCATAAGTTTGATACATTCATGTAGTCCCAATACTTTCATAGAAGTCAAGTGGATCACTGCTTGTACACCAAGAAGGCAGTAGATGGTAGCCTGATTATCTTGGTTTTGTATGTTGATGACATGTTGATTGTTGGCAAGGATACTCATGCCTTGGATTCATTGAAGCAAAGTCTTCATGGCAGCTTTGACATGAAGGATCTTAGTGATGGAAATCACATTCTTGGCATGCGAATACTCAGAGATAGATCAAAAGGCTTACTCTATCTATCTCAATAGGAGTATATCTCCAAAGTTTTGCAATGTTTCAATATCGAGGGGGGGGGGGAAAATTGGGGTTCCATTGCCTCCATATGTGAAACTTTGTGCAGAGGATAACCCTACATCTGATGATGAGAAGCCTAAAATGGCCAAGATACCATATGCTTTAGCTGTTGGCAGTTTGATGTATGCTATGGTTGCTACACATCCTGACATTGCCTTTGCAATGGGAGTGGTTAACAGATACATGGCAACCCCTGGCAAGAAGCATTGGGATGTAGTGAAAGGTATTATGAGATACCTCAAAGGCACAAAGGAGTTGTGCATCTACTTTGGAAAGCATAAGGCATTTGTTGTTGTCTTTACGGATGTAGACTATGCTGGTCATGCGGACTGTAGGAAGTCCACTTCTGGGTATGTGTTTACTTTCAGAGGAGGAGCAGTCTCTTGGATCTCTAGGCTATAAAAGTGTGTTGCATTGTCTATTACAGAGACAGAGTATGTGGTTGCCACTGAGGCATGCAAGGAGGCTTTATGGCTTTCACATCTAGTGGGAGAGCTTGGCATCACAGAGTTACTTGTTCTCCATTGTGATAGTCAGAGTGTTATCATGCTAGCAAAGAATCATGTCTTTCATGCAAAAACAAAGCACATATAGGTGAAGTACCACTTCATTAGAGATGTACTAGAGCATTGAGCTTGTCAAAGTGCATATAGATGATAACCCTGCAGACCTTCTCATGAAGGGTCTTCCAATAGGGCGGTTTGCTCATTGTCGACAGATGATGGGAGTTGGATAGATATATGTATTTCACCTTTCTACATACCTAGACTTAGTTGATTGTTTTCTCCTTTTAAGGCACATTGCCTTTTAGGTGGGAGGTTGTTGGGAATAAAGGCCTCGTTCCCTTTAAATGTGCTCGAGTGTGAACACACCCTTAGCACTTGTACTTACACATATATATCTATCTAAAAACCTAAATGTACACACTAGTCATTGTACCTACAAACTTGCTCACTCTCTACTCTACTCTATCTCACTCTCTCTGTCTCACTGTGCCTAACGTCTCGGTCTCCATGCCTAACTGGTCCCTATAGAGTGGGGGGCTCTATGCCTGACAAGTCTCACCAAGGATGATGTCAAGCTCTCTATTAAGAACACACCTCTCCTCTCTCAAAAGTGGTGGTGGTTAGTGAGTTCTGTGGGACTAACTACAATAGAGGCAAGAGAATAGGGACTATGCAGAAGAGACGAGAGCTAGTGATGGTTGGTGTGTGGGGCTTGATTGGGGGCACTTGGGGCTCAGGCTGAGGCATGTGGAGCCGGGGCACTTGGGCATGGGGCTAGGGCTCAAGCTGGGATTGTAGTTAGGCTCAGTTTCATGGGGTGGGGGCACTTGGGCTTGGGGCTGGGGCTCCACCTTGTGGGCCGAGGACACTTGGGCATGGGGCTGGGTTTAGGTTCATAGGACTCATATTTGGGCCTAGGGCTAGGGCTTGGGACTCATGCTTATTGGGCTAGATATGCTCATGGGGCTTGATGGGTTGGGGCTTTGTTCGAGGGTCAATCTAGGATGCTACTTGTGCTCTTTGTAGCATCAACAAGGTCTGTCATGCTTTATTCTAGGCTTAGGCTCTTCCATCGTTAGTACTCTTTGTAAGCATATGTCCCTCTCATGGAAGATGGGAGATCTTGACCCAACTTGTCATCAATGAAGAGGTGGGATAATAAGAATTTTCTACATGCAACAGTCTGAGATCTCCACAAGATTCAAAGGCCTATCATATTGGTGTTACAATTGGCCGAAGCTGTCAAAATCTTTGAGCATCAATGCCACCCTGTGGACATGGGCTACAAGAAAATATGCATCTTTAAATAATCTGCTAAGAAAGTCTTCAACAATCTTTTGAAGTGCGAGATTTTGTGAGATGACGCATGTCTATAGCCTAGTGATCATAGATTTTTTGAACTAACCTTTGAAAGGGAAGGCATAGTATTCCAAGCTGCATTCTCTATTGTACGTAGCTCACTAAGAACTATGTAGTATGTAGCTCACTAAGAACTATGTGGTGAGCTTGATATTTCTGTGTCTTCTATGGGAGGGATCATATGCCATGAACCTTGAAACATAAACCATAAAAACTCACCACAAAGTCATAGAGATTGTTCCATTACATTTATGAATTGCTTGGTGGTGACCCTAGAAGACAAGGATACTCAACGAGGGTCATCAAAATTTCTTTTTCCACTCCTACGTTATTTTCCCTTCTCCCATTATTTTAATGTACCAAAATTGACTTTCTCCTTATTTCATGCAAGTTAGACCTACCATACTCCTAGTATCTGACTAACATACCATAAAATTATAATATGACTAATTTTTTGAGGTGAATACATCTATGGATCAAAATTATTATGAAAAGAGAGTGTTCCCTTGACATTATCATTGGTGAGGGATCTAATTATGACATTTTGATGCATGATAGTTGGATGCAAATTGGGCAATCTCAATTGAGCCCAATGAGTCGCCCTTCATGGGCCTAAATATGGGGGCATCAAGAAAAAAGATGATAATAATGCACACTTGCAATAGAATAGAGCACCATACTATCCTAGACCTCTATAGTTGGCTTTGTTAACTCATGTTAAATAGAAACTAGTAGTAGAAAGAGACAAGTAATTCACATTTCACACATACCTCGAATCCTTGTCTCGATTATCACTCATCCTCCAAAGTGATACTCTAGTCTCGACTCCAGTCCATTACATGAAAGAGTTAATAAAAGATGAGGAGTATACCAATCCATATATCACCTACAATGAGGATGGTAACACTGTCCTCATGGATTACCCATTTGTCATGATGTTAGGGCAAGAAAGGGGAAGAGCACCAACATAGTTTAAAGATTTCATTAATTGTTGAAACTGTGAGCAACTTGGACATGTGTCCTTGTATGTGCCAAATCTAAAACATGGGTGAATGGGGATTGCAACCTTTGTTGGTTGTTCAAATATTATCGTTGTGTGATTAAAATTGAAAGGGTAAGGACACAAATAAGAGATTTTAATCATATTGTTAAGAACATTAGAAGGAAAATAGAAATGGAGACATTCAAACATGACTAGAGGATAAAGAGTAAAAATTTATTAAATTGTCTTGAGAGTTACAAAAAGCAAGGGTTAGATAGACATTTGCAAATGGAGAGGACGAAAGGAACACATGAGAATAAGGGTTATTTTCTTCTTCTTTTTGTTCTTCTCCTTCTCAATTTAGATGAGACATTTTCACGTTTTGAAAATGTTGACTTTTTTTGGGACCCATTTGGATACTTCTAGTCTAACAATAACTAGATTTTAGATAAGTTTAGTTTCCCTTAATAAAAGAAAAAATTTAAATTTGGGGTTGATGACTCACTACTCCAATTGTAGTACTTACATGATTTATTCATGCCTCAACCATAAAGTTTCTTTACTAATTTCTAGCCATTCTAGAAAATTTAATAAGGAAAACATTCGATCATGTAAAAACTATTTCCAACCCATTTCAAAAAATCCTTCTAATGCCCTTCCATTTCTAAAAAGTTTTCTTAGATTCCACTTTGTAAAATTCATTATCAAACTAGGATGATAAACACACAACCACATCGTCCAAAAACTTAAAGTGGAAATGATGGGACAATAATCTCTGTGGTAAATGGTTTGCTATACTCATTCCTTAGGCATGCACTTTCTCTTCTCAATGATTCTTAAAGATAATTAGCACCTTTGCAGAATGGATATAGATGTTATTAGATACAAACCAACTCATTTCTAGAATACAATCACAAGTCCCTTGTGATAGGATTTAAAAATGGCTCTATTAGCACATTGATAAAAATAAATCTCATTCTAAAATCTTAGCATTCTTGGATAAACCTCATACTCAATCCTCATAAATCCTTCTCAAGATTCTTTTTTAGCTTAAACTATAGCTTGACCATCTTGACTATAACTCTCTATCTAGAAGTTTTTTTTGTGATTATTCCATGCAAAAATGTAGCTTCACCTAGAGGATACTATCAACTCTTTATTTGGGCCTTCTTAGTTTAGTAAGAGAACACTTATCTCTAGCAAAATCCATGTAAGAGAAACAATTGGCCAATGTACCATCCACTCATATGCCTTCCTTCTCTTCACCATGACTACCACAAGTCATTTTACTATCCTTATATCCAAAGGTTTTATCATACCTTCCTTCCCTCTATCAAGAGGATCATGTGTCACATAACCAAATTTTTTTACCAGTCGTATATTCAAGGGTAGAAAATAACCTCATCATATTATCATATAATAATGGGGCAATAAAACTCCTATTTTATTCACATGGCTCTATGGATCATTAAAAAAATTGAAGTACCTAAAGATTTTCTAAAAAAGAACACCTGTTATGGAAATGTTAATTGGACTTTTTATCTATAACACAATCTATACATGTATTTGGACTTGGCATATATGTGCTACTCCTTATTTACCATGGGTTCTAGGCTTTTTATAGGCTCACCAAAGGTGAAAATGTTTGGTCTTAAGATTGAAAAATGAGGATATAAGTCATAAGATTCTATAAATAGTTGGAGGCTCTATCCTCCCTTCTATGTTCTCCTTCCACCTACCAAGAATGATTATTCAATCAAGTGGGATGACTTGGGTTACTTTTTCATAAAAAATTTGATCCTAGAAAATGATGCAACCAAGTAATAGGGACTTCACACTTTAAGTGAGTTCCTTCAAAGATGGAAACTCATATTAAGTAAAGTCCTTAGATTCATTGAAGTCTTCAAAGTTCAATAGCAAGGTTACCAATGTAAGTGCCTAGGATGTAAAAATAGCATGATCCATTTGATCAATTGGTATTCCTTGACTACATGAACTAAATTCTCATGGGATGCAACATAATAATTTGATCAAAGATCATCATCGTGTTATGTCAAAAGTAGAGAGATAAGGATTAACAAGCTATTGTACACATAGTCACCAAGATCGAATTTTATTTGTGTCTAGAATAAGGCCTTCTACCAAGTCTAGGTCAAGAGCATGGGGGATCACACTCTCATCAAAGAACTATAAGAGAGATTTACTAGCTTAGAGCCACACTTAGCTCCTCCTACATCACTATAGAGAATTGTGTCTACTACATGATGGACTATCTTACCTCTTGGCTTCTGCTACCAATGGATACAAGCAACTCAATTATTCCAACATCTCTTTGGATGCAACAAATTATTGTTGGTTTGGGGAGTCCAATTGTAATTCCTTCTTTAGTAACTAGCTACACAAGCATGGAACAATGCCTTAGAATCCATAAGCATAGGCAAGAAACAACCATAACCAAAAATGTTTCTTACAATTTGAATAAAAGAAATCAATTTTTTCTTTAATAAAAAAATAAAATCTAAATTTTGGTAGAAGTAACTTATCTAAATAGTTTTCTATTTTTGGTAATACCATTAATGCAATTGCAATTTATTTTGGTTTTAACTGTTAAAAATGGTCACACACCAAATAAATCACATGTGTTAACTTACCATATGTTGATAAGACATTTTGTTATCTATAGGCTTGCTCAAAATACCCTCATCCATTAGCTCTTTCCCACTATTAGGCATCCCTTGGGTGCCATTGAATTATGTGTGTGGATGGGAATTATATGATCTTCAATGAGTTGAAGATTGGTCATTTCCATCAAATTAAACTTCTTATAAGGTAGATTGTACACTATCTACACTTGAGTATTCCAATGAATCCTTCAATGGATCTTGGTGAAAAGTTGCAAGGGAAAGGTGATTTTGATTTTTAGGATCGAGAATGACGAGATAGGTTTGAGAGGGAGAGTTATTAGGGATAGCAATACATGAGAGTAATTAAGAGGAATTAGGGGAAGGGGGCACGGCACCTAAGATAGGATAGTGTAAAAAAGAGAGAAGGGGGTGTGTGAAGTGGACCTCTCTCTCTCTCTCTCTGGTATGTAGATCCAAATATAAGGAATCATATATGCTCAAAACATAATCACAAAAGCCATATATTCCATAAGATTTTTCTTCCAAAATAAGTTTGGGTGTGTATGTGTGTGTGTGTGTGTGTGTGTGTGTGTGTGTGTGTGTGTGTGTGTGGGAGCTTTCGCTCAACCGCCAAGACCCACAGACTGCTTATTGCTTCAAGCGTTCCAAGCCGAGTACTATTTGCTACCTCTCACATAGCCGACGCACCATCCATATCTACAAGTGTAGTGAGCTTACCTCCATGCGGATCGAGTTATCTCCTCTCCCACGCACTCCGATAGCTCCACAATCTAATTGCAAGCTTCAAGAAAGCTCCATCATCAAGCTCCACGCTCCAAGCTCCATAGCCACGAGCAAGACAAGAGAAGAGAAGAGAATAGAAGAAGAGAGGAGAAGATGGAGAGCTTCTCCTCCCCGGTCCCTTGCCCTCACACACTCACTCCCTCACACTCTCACACTCCGTCTCTCAAGCACAAGCTCAAGCAAGCAAGAACAAGAAGAAGAAGAAGAAGAGAGATTTGTCTTCCGTTTCACTTTACCTTGGCCTTTGTCTTCTGCTTTAGCTTTTCCAGATTTTCCACCTTGTTCGTCTATCGGTTAACTCTGTGTGTGTGTGTGTGTGTGTGTGTGTGTGTGTGTGTGTGTGTGTGTGTGTGTGTGTGTGTGTGTGTGTGTGTGTGTGTGTGTGTGTGTGTGTGTGTGTGTGTGTGTGCGTGCGTGTGCATGTGCGTGTGTGTGTGCCAAGGGCCCTTTTGAAGGGTCTTCCTAGGAGGGTTTCCTTTCTGCAATTAGCACTATTTGGAGGAACATGAAATAGGATAGGTAAGCTTTCAGTTTCAATTCTCGCAAGGATTTTGCACTTCCCTATGAGTGCTTGTGGGTGTCCCCCATAAGGGCTAAGAGTTGCATTAGTAAGTGTGAGCTCTGGTTGGCCTAGTAGGGTCATGATTCATAGGTCAATATATTAAAATCTGCTCCTTCATCAATCAGAGCATCGATATTATGCTCTCTTTTTGCGGTGAGTTTGATCCTATGATAAGTAGGTGGTACTATGTCTTCGTCTTCCGGATCTTGGCTTGTAAATTTAAGCCTTCTGACAAATGCCCTTGAGTCCCCAACTGCACGACTAGATGTGGATTCTCCATTGATGTCTTGAATTGTCAGTGTAGTGCTATTCAAGGAGCATCTATCGTCAGGACTGCCATATCTAGTCATTCTCGCTATTGTTGCTTTCCACTTTGACTAGATGCAGTCTGAATGCAACACATATGTGTTTTTGCAGTTTGGCCTTTTTGCCCTTGTTGGCTAGATTAGCCCATTGAGGTTCTAGGGTCTCTGTTTGTCTCTGTTCGGGTATGGGCTTTTGGTTGCTCTTTTGTAAGTGAGAATCCATGCTCGTGTAGAGCCATTACTACACTAGGATCTAATTTGGAGGGCCTATCATGGTGCATGTTTTCTCTCCAACCTGCTTGGGGGAGGTGCGGAGGGGGCAGAGCCCCCTCTGCGGGGGTCCAGGGGGGAAGTCCCCCCCGGCCCGCAGGGCCGTTACGGTAAATACCATACATGATTTGAAGAACCGTTTATAGCCAAATTTTGAACTACTTGCTCTAAGTTTCAGCCCAGTGATCGATCTATGATATGGTTTCGGCTCTATATGGTCTCTCGGTTAGTTTCACTATCTACAGGTTAAAATTTGAAAAAATCTAAATTCAGCCCAGCAGGTCCGAATTGCAGGGGCCGAGTGCCCAATTCGGCATGTTCGAGGGCCAGGGGCCGAGTGCCCAATTCGGCATGTTCGAGGGCCAAGGGCCGAATGTAACTAGTCCAAATGTCAAATTCGGCCAGTCCAAGTGTGGTTGTTCGAGGGCCGAGTGGCCGAGTGGGCCGAGGGCCGAGTCAAGTGGGCCGAGCGGTAGTAGGCCGAGGGCCTATTTTGGGACTCAACCCAAAATGGTCATCACTCGGACGGGCCGAGTGCAACACCATTTTTGCAGGCGCAATGCTAAATCGCTCGAAACCCACGATTCAAGTCATGGCCTATCATACACACCTCCAGATCAAAGCTATGGATGGAGGGGAAGAGTTGTATATACCTGGAATAGCCAATAAACTCCAAAATACAAATCAGCAACCAAATCAAACCCTCATGCCTTGTTATGACAGCAAAAACCCTAATGCTTGTTTTTCTTCTTTTTCTTTGTTTTTTCCTACCCTAATGCACCCAAATCACAAAGCAAATAACTACCCTAATCCAACATGCTTTTCCAAATTCAAAAAACCAAAAACCTACTTGCTAAGGAGATTGAATACCTCTTCAAACTGCCTCGCTTCCTACCTATCTACCTCAAGCACCGGTTCGAAAAAAACCCTTACTTCGATGCTTGATTTGAAACGTCCAAGCGCTCAAGGCTTGAATCCTTTGGTCCCAACAACAGAACCAAAATGTGGGAGCTTTCGCTCAACCGCCAAGACCCACGGACCGCTTATTGCTTCAAGCGTTCCAAGCCAAGCACTAATGGCTACCTCTCACATAGCCGACGCGCCATCCATATCTACGGGTGTAGTGAGCTTACCTCCATGCCGATCTAGTTACCTCCTCTCCCGCGCACTCCGATAGCTCCACAATCCAAGTGCAAGCTTCAAGCAAGCTCCATCCTCAAGCTCCATGCTCCAAGCTCCATAGCCACAAGCAAGAGAAGAGAAGAGAAGAGAAGAGAAGAGAAGAGAAGAAGAGAGGAGAAGATGGAGAGCTTCTCCTCCCCGGTCCCTCGCCCTCACACACTCACTACCTCACAGTCTCACAGTCCCTCTCTCAAGCACAAGCTCAAGCAAGCAAGAAGGAGAAGAAGAAGAAGAAGAAGAAGAAGAAGAGAGCCACTTTTGGCCACGCACAAGAATGAGTTTCTCATTCACTTTTCAACTTTATATACAAAACCCTAAATCCCTTTTGGGCGGTCATCCCCTTATCCCCTTTTTGACATGGCCGGCCGTGGCCTAGGCCCTTTTTCCCATTATCCTTCTATCTTCCTAGCTTCCTTCCTACCGCCCATCTACCTTTACAAATTGCATGGGTGAGAGCCCGGCGCTCCTTAAATTAATTCATAATGCGCTTGCGCTCTTTTACAAAATATTGACTTGCACTCTTCCTTGTGCACCTTTCTCCCTTATTTAGGACTTTTCTGCACTTCTTGTGTTTCTAGATTTTCCTTATGTGCCTTTGTCTTCTGTTTCACTTTGCCTTGGCCTTTGTCTTCTACTTTAGCTTTTCTAGATTTTCCACCTTATTCGTCTACCAGTTAACTCTGTGTGTGTGTGTGTGTGTGTGTGTGTGTGTGTGTGTGTGTGTGTGTGTGTGTGTGTGTGTGTGTGTGTGTTTCTAGATTTTCCTTATGTGCCTTTGTCTTCTGTTTCACTTTGCCTTGGCCTTTGTCTTCTACTTTAGCTTTTCTAGATTTTCCACCTTATTCGTCTACCAGTTAACTCTGTGTGTGTGTGTGTGTGTGTGTGTGTGTGTGCGCGCGCGCGCGCGTGCGCATGCGTGAGTGCGTGTGTGCATGCGTGCGTGCATGTGTGTGTGTGTGTGTGTACACGTGCACGCACGTGCATGCATGTGTGCGTGCATGCGTGGATCAACTTCTAAGACTATTTCTCACCTTATATTCAACTGTGATTATCCCTACATACATATACTTCACCATACGAAAGTCTAGATAGTAAAAAATATTTTTGTAGATCTAAAGCCATCTTGTTCATACATAAGAACAACCTAAACTTATTGAGCTTGTATACACACAATAAACACTACACTGAATTACCAAAGATCCCTCATTTCAACCTTATATATCAGTTTTGCAACCCACTAGTGGTTCAAGAAAGAATCAAACCAATCCACTATGTCTCTTCTTTCAGAAAACTACATAAACTTAGAGTAGAAATTTATGATAGTAGTGAGTTGTTTTAAGCTTTTGTATTTGCATTAGTCTATAATAGTATTTTTCATCATACAATAGTGCTCAGATAGCCACCCATAAGTATGAAGTATGCAATCCATACATGCCTCTTGATATTATTGAATTTATAGAAGAAGATTTGGGACAATAATAGACCTACTTCTAGTTCATATTTTCCTCAATTTATAATTCATGTTGACATGGACAATGAGTAGACAACAGTTACAAAAGTGAATTAGGTTCCAAGATGGAAACTTGGACTCATAAAGATAATCTTTTGTATTGGACTGACAATGACAATGACATTAACTGAAAGAGGAAAGCATCATGATATTGTATTCATCATTATGAATGTGATAGTCAAGTACAATGCTTTATAGAAGTTGGGTTGTTCCACTCTCCTCACTGTGCATATGGGATTCAAGACATCTCTTCTTGGAGCATACATCATTTGTCATTTCTCAACACTCCTCCTCAAATGATGAGTCCCTACACTTGCTGGCTTTTGCCCCCCCTACATGTTGATATGGCCTGAGAGACTAGCTCATAGGTAGCCTAATCAAACTAAAGCTTGAAACTTTACATCTTTGGCAAGGGTTTTTACAAAGAAAATCCACTAAGGGAAAAATAAAGATCCACTATGGAAAAAACTATGAAAGATACAATGAAAAATCTTTAGAACAATCTGTCAGAGTTATTGATGGTAGCAGAAGCATCTTCTTCTTCTTCTTCATTCATGAATCGGTTCTAGTTGTGATCATTCTGCATCTGTTGTGGTCTTTTCTTGTGGAAACATTCACTAGCTATATGGCCAGTATTGCTACAGTAATGACATATAATCCGATCCTTGTTGTTGTTGGTGCTAAGACCTCGACCACGGCCTTTTGCTCTATAAGTGCCTTTGTTGTACAAGAGACTGTCGTTGGTGGTGTGTTCCTTTGCATCCTTGCTTTTAACTTTGCTTTCTCCATCAAGTAGTGAGTGCTCAATATCTTTAAGTGAGAGACTTGGAACATTACTTAGGGTGGACACAAGATTCTCATATGGATCCTTATTTACACTTGCAAGTAGTATGGCTATTGCTTCATCTTATGAGTTGCAAGCTAGGTTTTTAGGCTCTTGAACTTGTTAATGTGTATGGTCATGGAAGTACTATCTTTTATATCTAGTTTATAAAATTGCATGAGTACTTTTACCTTTGAATTCTTTGCTTGGGTACCAAAAATCTTATCAAGTTCCTCCCAAGCAATTCTAGTATCTCTGATGCAGAGATATGATGTAGCACATCATCACGTAGTCCCCAAGAAATGATGCCTGGTGCCTTGCTATTCATCTTCTTCCATTCTTTGGTTTTTGGTGGAGCTACTGCAAGGATCCTGCTTTTTGAATCTTCTTTCCCGCCATCTGCATCACCTTCATCATCTTCAAAGAGATCCCAAAGGTCTTTCCTCATGAGGTGGTACATGGTCTTTTCCTTCCAGACATGGAAGCCTTCTCCATTGAACTTTGCTATTTGTTCAAGCTCTACCATTTTTAATCAGCAGCAAATCGTCCACCAGGAAAAAGAGTTATAATTCAATGTGTTAAGAGACATAAGATGATTAGTGTTAAACAACACTACATGAGTATTAAAAAGATACTATCTTGGAGCTCAATGTTAGATGTTGATGCTTGATCTTCTTCTTGCTTGCTAATTTAGTGTGATGCTTTGCTTGAAATTAAGTGCTCAATAAGACCAAAGTGATAGAGTCTTCAATGGATTGAGAGGAGTAAGAAAGTGAAAGGTTTTATGACCTTGAGAAAACTTGGTTATGGAGTCCATAGTTAGGGTTTCTGTACCCAACTAGTTTTTCTCATATTTTAGCTCACACAAGAGATCATTTAGGGAACCCTCTAAGCTGGAGAAAGCTTAGAGGTAGAGCTTCAGTTAGCCTATGGTGATGGCAATGTCATTATTTGAAGTGATAGAAAGTTACCCAGGGAGTCAAGGGAGAGATCTCGAGAAGAGAGCTTGAAGAGATATGCTCTGGTTTGAGAGATCTAGAAGCTCAAAGTCACGTAGGTGTTGTTTTGGCTATGGTTGCCACAAGGTCAAGTGGAGATGGAAATGAGAAATGGAACCATGAGCTAGATTTGAGCTAGCCTGAGGTTAAGAGGGACTGAGAGAGCAGAGAGGGGAGTTATGCCATGCTCAGCTGAGTTCTGATACCATGTAAAAATGTTGGATCTAGAGCATGGTAGGAGCTATGGAGGTTGGAAGGTGAAGACTAAATTCATGTTGACATGGACAATGAGTAGACAATTGTTGCACAAGTGAATTAGGTTCCAAGATGGAAGCTTGGAATCATAAAGAAAATCTTGTGTATTGGATTGACAATGACAATGACACTAACTAAAAGAGGAAAGCATCATGATATTGTATTCATCATTATGAAAGTGATAGTCAAGTACAATGCTTTATAGACGTTGGGTTGTTCCACTCTCCTCACTGTGCATATGGGATTTTGGGCATCTCTTCCTAGAGTATACATCATTTGTCATTTCTCAATATTTTATTGGTTGCCTTCTTCATTCCATTACTACTTGTGCTATTCCTCCTCTTCATCTCTTCCCCTATTCTTCCTCACACAACTTACAAAGCACTCCTACTTTTTTCACTTCTTCACTCTTAGCCCTAGACTTCATACATTTAGGCTTAGATAATGTCCTCTAGTCTCTATTCTCTTTTCCATAGCATGTAAGATGGGAAATGTAATGTACTTCCTATTCGATCACTTCAATCAAGTCATATTTGAATTTTAATGTCTATATTCAAAGCCACATGACACCTCTCTCTCTCTCTCTCTCTCTCTCTCTCTCTCTCTCTCTCTCTCTCTCTCTCTCTCTCTCTCTCTCTCTCTCTCTCTCTCTCTCTCTCTCTCTCTCTCTCTCTCTCTCTCTCTCTCTCTCTCTCTCTCTCTCTCTCTCTCTCTCTCTCTCTCTCTCTCTCTCAACACAACACAACATAGTAGCTCCAAAGGATGGAGAGAGAGCTAAAAATATATTTAAGAAACTTAACTAAACATAAGAAGAATAAGGGGTTGGGGTTTGTGAGGGTATATTACAACTTTTTACTCCTCATTCTAAATACTCCATATTTGTGTATATGATTGTGAGTTCGTTCTAGCCATCATTCATTGTATTTAAGTGTTGAATCAACTCTTTATAACTTGTTTCACTCTCTAGGTTTTTTAATGAAAGAATGACTCTCTACTTGTGACTAGTCAATAGTCTACTAGTTGCTTATTACACTCATCTACATCTAGTTAAATGCCTATTATCAAAGTCACTTTTTGAACACTGTTGCAAAGAATTAGTGCCTTTATCAAAGAATTATTGGGTAGTATTAAATTATCAAAATTTTCCAATCACATTCAACTTCACCAACTGTAAGCTACGTATGCTCATTGCATGTAAACAACAAGAAGCTAGAGGCTCTTCCCTAGCTCTTAGGTAGAGCACATGCTTCGCCATTGAGCTTATTAATGTCAAACTTCAATAAAAGCCCATGCACCTCAATAAGGCTATTGTGCATGATTATATCCATATAACCAAAGTTGTCCTTGTCAAAAAGGTCCTCAAAGCTTTTCATAAGTTGCTCCCATTCTTGTTTCTCTTCCCAACATTCCCAAAACAAGTTTTTGATCCTCCCTTCTTCCCTTCTACAAAAAAGGCATAAAAGGGGATATCCTCATTTATTCATTAACCCTACACTTAGTTCATAGTTTGCTAGCTGAAATTCTCGATAACATAAGGTTTAATACATGAAAAGAGGTGGCTCTCAATGTGACCTTAAACCTTCTCTTCCAAGTCCCATTGTTTTCTATTGGATCCATAGCAATCAATGAGGCTTTAGTCTTCTCTATTCACTTAATCTCAAGTTTGTCAACTCTTGAGGTCAATTGAAAGTTTAGCTTCTGAATTAAGGCAACACTTGATCTATTATTGATAGTTATCCCTTAAGTACCTAGCCTAATTGTGCTTCTTTTGGATAAACACCAACTATCTTAAACCATTACAAACTTGGGCCAAACTAAGTTAATTGGATTATATAATGCACTAGGCTTATATAATCCACTACAAATAAGAATAATGAGCAAGAAACAATGGTGGGATACTGAGTCAAAGCTATGGACTGCAAGATGGTCTAAGAGGGAGGAAGCAAACACAAAAGAGTTTAGTGGGTACAATGAATGGTACCACTATACCTTGTTATCTTTACTTATATATGATTGTGCAATGTATACTTATACAATGGGTATGTGCTCAACTATTGGCCATTGGCCCTTACCCCAATAACCTCCCACTTATACAAGGGGTGCCTGACTAGCCATTGGTCATTGGCCCTTACCCCAATAACTTAAACTTTGGTATGCCTTTATGGGAGTATAAGAAGAAAGTAAAGATATTACCCGATGCCCATCAGTACTCTATAGTATGCAAAGTGCTCAAAATGTGAACTCTTTGTGGGAAGATCTACATGGAATGTATGGACCTTAACAAGATCAATGTAGGTGTATTGCACTTTTCCTCAATAGCCTTCTTGATGGAGTGATATTTCGCCTCAATATTCTTTGTCTTTGCATGAAATGGAGTGTTCCATGCCAACTAACTCTGACTATCACAATGCAATGTAGCCAACTTTCCTACAATGCTCAAATCTACCACTAGATGAGTAAGCCATATACATTCCTTCTTGTAGGCCTCAATGGTTGCAAAATACCCAACCTTAGTGATAGTTAAATTCATATATGGCTACAATCAAGAGACCCAAGATATTTTACCACCTATGAAAGTAAAGACAAGACCTATATTAGACCTCTTAGAGTCTATGCACCCTACAAAATTAGCCTATATAGATGTATCCTTTCTTTGGAAGCATATGCACGTAGCTCTAGTGCCATTCAATTATCTCATAATATTGCCTTCCAATGTTTCTTTGTAGGGTTTCCCACACTCCCATTTTATAGACAATGTCTATATGTATAGCAATCATGGCATACATCAAGTTACCAACTATGGATGCATAAGAAACCTTAGCCATTTCAACCTTCTACTCATCTAACTTGGACTACCCCCTTGGCTAAGTTTTAAATATGGAGGCAATGGAATAATAATTGCCTTCCCCCTCTCCATATTGAAATGCTCCAATATTCTCCCAATGTATTCTGTTTGAGAGAAATAGAGAATCTTCTAATCTACATCCTACATAATGTGAATGCCAAGAATGTGAGTAGCATTCTTTAACTCCTTCATGTCAAAGGTTTCATGTGAGATTTTTTTAGTGCATCCATATCCATCACTGACTTCCCAACATCAACATGTCATCCATATAGATAATCATGATCATAAGGCTAAGATCCATATCCTACCTAGTGTGCATAGGCAATAATTAGTCTCGCCTCTAATGTACCCCTGAGACCAATAAGACATTAAACTTATGACATCATTCACTAGGAGCTTGTTTCAAATCATATAAGATATTATATAGCTTATACAACAAGTTTTCTTTGCCTTCCATAACAAAGCCTTTAGATTGTTGCATAGAAACCTCCTCATGCAAACCTCCATGTAAGAAAGCTATCTTTACATCCATCTTAACAAGTTCCATGTCTTTCTTAGCAACTAATGCAAGTACCGTATGAAGGGTGGTCATCTTGATTATTGTTGAGAAAATCTTATCAAAGCTCATCCCCTTCTCTTACCTAAAGCTCGTGGCCACTAACCTTGCCTTCTATTTAGGCAATATATCAGTTACCTTCAACTTGTAGACCCACTTGTCGGCAATGAAAGTTTGTGCTTAGGAAAATGAAGTAACTCCCATTTTTTACTAAAGAATCTATCTCTAACAGCATTGCCTTCTTTCACTTATGATTCTCATATGTAATCATGATATCAACAAAATTAAAAAGCTCATTGCAATTTGTAACCGTGATATAGTCTAGAGATGATTTGTATCTATTTGTGGCCTAGAAACCCTCATAGATCGGCTCAATAGGAGAGCCTCACTATCCCACCTATCTATTCTCTAAAGCGTGATGTTCTACACTTGCCTATGGCACTCCCACCTCAGCATTAGCTAATTATCCAAGCCTTATATCAGGTGAAATAGGCTATACATACTACTCATTTGATGATTGTTTATCCTTCCTGAATACTACCTTGTGGATCTCAAAGGATTTTAATGGACTGGCTATACATATTATCCTCCTTAAAAATGATATATTCACTGCATATTATATTCTTAGACTTAGGATTCCATAAGCAATAGCCCATTTCTCCCCATATCCAAGAAATATACACTTATTAGACTTAGGATCAAGCTTACTTTGCTTGTCCTTAGGTACATGCGTAAATGCTTCATAACCAAAGACATGCAAGTAATCATAACTAGGTCTCTTTCCAAACCAAAAATCCTCTTAAATTCTATCAACTAATGGCTTACTAGGAGACCTTTTGATCAAGTAAACTAATGTCTTATAGCTTGAGCCTAAAACCCATTAGTGAGATTGATATTATAAAGCATATTCCTATGAAATTTTCCCTGAATGGCCATGTTCATCTTTTTAGACACATCATTTTGAGCAAGATTTTCAAGAGCTATCAATTCTCTTTTGATACCATAGTGTGCACAAAAGTTTGTAAAGGCATGAGAGATATATCCACCTAACATATGATTTTTGATGCCGAGAAGTGCTTTAAAAAAGCCAAAATTTCTTATATTTCAGGGAAAAAATAGACTTCGTCAAAGGGGACGGTTGCAATCAATATGATTTTAATCGCAATACCTGAAAGTGCTTAAAAGACCCACTTGACGACAGTTGGTGAATTTTCATAATTTTTTGGCATGTCAAACGAGACCCTGGGAGATGGTCAGCAGTGCAAGACTTTAAGACAAACTACCAGAATTTTTCAGACTTCAAATTGGACATCGAACAAGGAAGAGGGAGTGCCCGGGAGGCTGAGAGCGGAATTTAGGAGACGGCAAGTGCTTAAAAATAGCTAAAAATTATGAAGATCAAGGGAAAAATATTCACTGTCGAAGGCGGCGGCTCGATCTAGGACGATTTTAAGCGCCAAAGTGCTTTAACGGCGCCCGAGCGACACTTGGTGATTTTTCATAATTTTTCAGACAGTCGTGCGGGTTGACACAAGCTACTGGCCAATGCGGGATGCTAAGCCAGGCGCCCAGGATTTTTCAGAGCTCGATTCCGAGTCCGGACGGGGAAATGGCCAACAAACCGGTCAAGATTTGAAGAGGTGGACAAAATTTGGCCAAAATGGGCAAGTGACCCTTGGGGCCCAAATTTAAATGTCACATGAAAAGTTTGGGAGAGATGGCATGACAAAAAAACGTGGAGGAAGCGTGGAGAAACTGCGCCCGAAATTTGCGCCATCATGTTGATCTTGCAATCTTCAGCCTGCACACAACCCCCCCGAGTGATCATTGGCAGTGAATCCCCTCCGTATGCTGATCATATCGCCGCCCTTCGCCCGTGGAATGATGGCCTGGTTTGAAATTTCTGATTCTAGTCTTTCTCTCTCCTCCCTCTCTCTCTTCTAAGAGGAAGATCATGTGGGAAGAAGGAGCAATGAAGAAAGAATGATGGAGGCTTGTCCGGCATGGACCGGATTGCTACACGGGCTGAGAATGGTGATTTGTGATGTTGCTGGACATGAAGGGTTGCTGTTTTCCAAATCTACAGCCATGGACACAAAACCCGAAACACGCGTTTAAGCGGTAAACTAAAAAATTACAAAGGAAATTTAGTGTTTTATGCTTTTGATTGATGGAATGCCGTTCATATGGACTAAGATTTGATTATGTTGCTGATTCTTCTGAGTTCTTACTGTTTATAACCAGAAATTATGAAAAACATGCATTTCATGGCTTGAAGTAATGTCAAGAAACCCGAAAACCATGAAAAATGGGGAAAAACAAGGGTTTTGGGCGTATAAATGGGGAAAACCGTCGATACACATCAACTAATCTTTCAATTTTGTTGCAAATGAACTAAGGGCCACAGCCCACAAACTGGTTTCAATTTTCAGCAATTTAAAAAATACAAGAAAATGAAGAAAATGGGGAAAAATGATAAAAACACCATGAAAAATAGGGGAAAAATACATTTGGGGCTACGAAAAATACAGAAAAATAGGATTTATGTTTGTTGATGTATAGCAAGGCTGGGGCATGAAGTTATGCTTCAGTTCAGCCTTGTTTATATGTTTTAGTGCGTGTTTCCTTCCTTTCTCCACATAAAATGACAAGGAAACCCTAAAAGAAATGAATGCAATGATGCACTATCAGCGGGGGAGGGTAGAGTTGTGGAAAAATGGTTAAATGCCGCTGAGCATGAGGAATAATTTGCTGATTTTATATGCATTGCATCTAGGACGGAATAATAATGATAAAAATTAAAACCTAGTAGCACGAAGATCACTTCGGTGCTAGGTGTTGCAGCGAAGCACAAAGCGGTTAGAAAGAAAAGCATGAAAGAGATGTTTTGCACTTGCACGCTGGTGGTTTTTAAAATGTTTGAGCACTAGGCATCCACCTCTTTGCATGATCATTTAGAGGAAATTAAAAGTATCAGAGTCAGCTCCTGGATATGCATAGCAATTGTTTTCAGTAGGCCTGTGACCCACCGTTGAGAGCGTGAGGTTCCTATGCTGTAGGATAGACGAGGGTTATAGGGGACAGCAAGTGAGGGAAATGGTACATTCCTGGATACGTTTATTTGGTACCTTGAGTGACGTTTGTGCGAAATGTTTAAATGTTGAGCGACGCATCGAGGGGCCAATCCCCAAGGTGTAGGAGAGTCGCAAGGGGTTGACGGCATTCAGCCGTAGGAGGAACCCCATGTGTATGTGATTCGAGCCTTTTGGCTATGTGAAAGGGACTCCCTCTGAGGAGTAATATTGGGTTAGGATCAGTTGGACTACAACGTATTACAAACGCAATGCTTAGGAAGGCAGAGATTTTGATAGACGCTCCTGGCCGCGAGGCCGAGGGGTTGTCTTGTGCGTAGTGACGAGGTCCGGCTAGTGCATGAGCCAGTGCCGGCCCGTTTTTAGGTCCATCAGTGGTGCGTCTGCCGGGAGCTGCTTAAAAGTGGCGGTTCTCGAATCCTGGTTGTTTAAGGACCAACTAGTAGTTTATGCCAGAGGATACTGAGCTTGATCCGTTATTTAGTGATAAGCATCGTCTAGCAGAAATCCAAAAGCAAGAAAGAGATGAGAGAGCTAGGCGACGTGCTGAAATCTTTAGGAGATATTCCCCTAAGCGTAGCAGTGCTGAACCCTTACGAGGGAGTGGATCTAGTGGTCTTAGGACCACAAGCAGTAAGTTAGGAGAAGGTGGAAGCTCTAGTGCTCCCCTTTCTTCTATAAGTCAGTCCACGTCAATTGCGGGAGGTGTAACCCCACCGTTCCCTATTCCTAGTGCAAATCCAATCCTCGTCATGGCGCAGCCTATTGCAATTCCAGCAGGAACGACGGATTTGCCGGCTCTAGGTTACCCGCTACCCATTTTTAATGGGCTAGTTGAGGAAGATGCGGAACTCCACATTAGGGAGTTTCAAAAGCTGATGTTTAACTGCCGCATTCAAGAAGAAGGGCATTTAATGATGTTCTTCAACATGACTCTCAAAGGAAGAGCTGCTATATGGTATCATGGTTTAGAAGCCGGAACCATATTGAACATTGATGCATTTTATGGAGCTTTTCGAAGGGAGTTTGCCCCTGAAAGGGGTGGGCAATATTGGTTGCGTGTACTCAACGTGACTCGCCAAGATCCACACGAGGATATTCGTGCTTATGCGAAGAAGATAAAAGAGGTCTTCCGTAAGTTGGACACCTCTATTCCTATCCCCGCAGCTGCCCAATTGCAATATTTCCTACATGGTTTGGACTTTAACATCCAATTGCAGTTGAGTAGTGTCCCCTTGGGGGATATAGATACTGCCATTACACGAGCACAAGAGGTGGAATCCCGACTACAAGCAGCCTATGCTTCTAGAGGCAATTCGAACATGGGTTTAGTATTGGGAAACAATATGGCAATAGCCAATGGCAGTAGTGGCCAAGGGATAGCGATGGCTAATCCTAATGGGAGAGGGAACATGATGCAGAATGTGCCTTTATTACCAGCTCCCCCTAGCATGTCGATGCCTACGGGCAGTCAAATGGCTCCAAGTAGTGGAGGCCAGGCGGTCAATTCCAATACCATGCCTGTGACTCAACAGCCTGTGCCTAATCGAATTGTTAGGCCGATTGAAAGACACGGTAATGACCAAGGTTATGAGTCGAGTTCTTCCAATGTTCTTGGCGAGGTTAAGGACATGATGAAGCATTATACCGACATGATTACGGAGCAGTATCGACAAATAGCCGTTGATGTCAACTTCCTTAAAAAACAACAAAATTTAATAGGAAGTAGATACCCAGAGGAGGGTGCACCTTCGAGGTTTAGTTGTAAATGGTGTGGCGGGCAGCACTATCCAAGAAATTGCCCAAATGTTAAGTGCGACATTTGTGGAAAATCTGGCCATCTAGCAGCTACTTGCTGGAGTAAGATCAGTTCCCTCCAGCGTGGTAGTCGGCAACCAGGGCCTGTTAATCATCGTGCCCAAGGAAATGACTCCCAGCCAGAAAATGGGCCTAAACAAATACTTCAACGACCAAAGACGACGGTGGAAGAACTACCAAGTGGTAGTGGGGTTAGTTTGATTGAGGCTGTACGCGTTAATGATGCTGAAACCTCTAATCTACGAGCTGTCCTTACAAGAGGTAAAAAGGGTAGAGAAGCCGACATGGATAAGCCTGTCGACGAAAACCCTAAACAAGGCGACAAAGGAACGCAAGTTTTGGATCCTGCCCTAGAAGGGGGACCTTTGAAGCCCGTAGAGAGTAAAGCCGATAAGGAACCACCAAAGAAGAAGGTGAAAGTTAAGAAAGAGGCAATAAAGCCAGCTCAGCGACCTAAAGAGCGGATGATTTGGCGTGAAAAGCGAGCTCTTTCGAACTATCATGAATTCGATTTGGCGGGCTCTCTTTGCGAAGTCAAGCCGGATGTGAACCTTTTGCAGCTTATTAAGCTTTCCCCAGGAGTACGTAAGAAATTTAGAAAGATCCTACGTACCGGGTATATCGTAGAACCTTTGGGTATTGCGCGAGTTGGTGATGACTGGTTTGAGCATGCTGAGAAGCATTGCCCAAGGGTTGCAGCCTATGTCGATGGGATATTAGTAGATTATGCCATTGTCGACACGGGATCATCTGTTAACATTATGAGTTCTGAACTGATGGAAAGGTTGGGTCTTGCGATTCAGAAAGATACTTCCACAATTCTCAGAATGGCAGATGACAGTTTGAGACAGCCGGAAGGCTGCATTACTAAGGTCCATGTCACTGTTGCAAATGTAGAATGCATGTTGGACTTTAGGGTGATTCGTTTTGCAGGGCGGCCAAGTTACCAAGTATTACTTGGACGACCTTGGATCTTGCAAGCGGATTGCCAAGTTGATATACCTGCCGGTCGATTAATATTCGGCAGAGGTGCCCAGCGTGTGGTGGTTGATGCTTATCCTGAGTCCCCGCAGAGTGAAAGAGCTCCTCTATCTTCTACAGAATTGGAGACATTAGAAGATTTATCTGGCAGTGAGACATCATCGAGTGATGAGTCCAAAGAGGGATCCACCACGGAGGACATCTATCAGATCACTTTGAACGAGCCGATAGAGGCCCAAGATCGTATAAGAGATGCAGATGTTAGCGAGCTAGACCTTGGTACGCTTGATGATTCGCGGCCAATCAAATTAGGCTCTATGCTCAGCTCAGCAGAAAGGGAGGACTATGTGGCCTTGATCCAGGAATTCCGTGATATCTTTGCCTGGAGTTATGATGAGTTGAGAGGCATTCCTCCCAGTCTTGCTGTTCATACAATTCCGTTGAAAGAGGGCAGTCGTCCTGTACGGCAGAAAGTAAGGCGTATGCCTTTCGAATTGAGGGACGGGCTGTTTGAGGAGTTAGAGAAGCTTCGAAAAGCGGGTTTGATTTTTCCTGTGCAACACACGGAATGGTGTTCGCCAGTTGTGATTAGAAAGAAGAAGAATAATCAGATCCGTTTATGTGTAGACTTTAGGGAGCTGAATAAGCAGACAGTTAAGGACTACTACCCGTTGCCATTTATTGACCAGATTTTGGATCAATTAGCGGGTAGGGAGATATATTCGTTTATGGATTGCTTTGCAGGATACAACCAAATGGCAATTGCAGAAGAGGACAAGTTGAAAACAACTTTTATCACTGTATTTGGCACTTTTGCTTACCACGTGATGGCTTTTGGTTTATGCAATGCGCCTGGTTCGTGGCAACGAACAGCTGATAAGACATTCGGTGACATATCCCCTGACGAGTTGAGGGTGTTTATTGATGACTTAGGGGCCGCCACCGTGAGAGAAAGGCAGTTGATCATTCTGAGAAAATGCTTTGAGCGCTGTAGACAATTTTGCATCGCCCTAAACCCACGGAAGTGTGCTTTTGGAGTACCTTATGGGCTATTGCTGGGTCATGTGGTCAGTTCGGTAGGAATTGCGACAGACCCCGAGAAGGTCAAAGTTATAGTTGCCATGGGTCCACCACGCACTCCGAAAGAAGTTCATAGCTTTCTGTCTTCGGTTGGTTATTACCGTAGATTCATTAACGCCTTAGCAGAAAGAACGTTGCCACTTACAAATTTATTGTCCTTTAGCTGTTCGTTTGTATGGGGTGACCCTTGTAAGGTAGCATTCGAGGATGTGAAACAAGAGCTAGCAAGAGCGCCCGTTTTAAAAGCACCTAAAAGAGGTGAGGTGTTCTATATATTCTCAGCAGCCACCATGTATAGTATCAGCTGCTGTTTAGCCCAAATTTGGGAAGAGAAGTGGTACCACCCGATTGCTTTTGCTAGTCGGAAGCTGGGGGTATCCGAAATCAATTACACCTACATGGAGAAGCTGTGTCTAGCGATGGTCTTTGGGACCAAGAAATTCAGGCATTACATTCTCTATGAGAAAGTCGTACTTTATACGAAGGCGGAGGGACTTCGACTATTGATGAATAAGTTACAGCCGCCTGATCGTTTAGCGAAGTGGTTAATCACTTTGCAGGAATTTGATTATGAAATCAAGAGTAAGCCACCAAGGTTGCAAGGCATCGTGGAATGTCTAGTGGACTTTGGGGAGCCGAAAGAATATGTGGCTGAAGGTAGTGACATGGAGATGATATTTAAAATAGATACGGCATCTATTCCCTCCTGGTATGCTGCAATAACGCATTATTTATCAACAGGAGAGACGGGATCCGAATTATCTAAGGCTGAGAAAAGGAAAATTAAGCAGCAAGCGTTAAAGTTTGCTTTGATCGCAGGTACATTATATCGGCAAGGGGTTGATGATATCTATCGCCGATGTGTGATGCCTGATGAGGTGCCATTCATTTTGGAGGAGTGCCATGATTCTGCTTGCGGTGGCCATTTTGCTGGACGGCTTACAGCACAAAAGGCTTTAAGAGCAGGTTATTGGTGGCCTGCCATCTTCCAGGATGCGTTTGCGTATGTTAAGCGATGCGATATTTGCCAACGACATGATAGTCGAGAGAATAGGAAACGACCACTCACCCCTATTATGGCGATACTTCCATTTGAGAAGTGGGGAATAGACTTTGTGGGTCCTATTACTCCGTCATCGACTACGCAAAAGCGGTACATCATTGTAGCAACTGACTACTTCACAAAGTGGTCAGAAGCACGTGCAACAAGGAAAGATGATGCTAAAGAAACTGCTAGTTTCCTTTTAGAGCAGATAATATGCCGGTTTGGTCCGCCGAAAGAATTAGTGTCGGACCGCGGAACTCATTTCCTGAATAAGGTGATCAAAGGTTTGACAGAGTTGTGGAACATCAAGCATAACAAGACAACCCCATATAATCCGCAAGCCAATGGTTAGGTTGAAAGCACCAACAAGCAGCTTGTGGGCATCCTGTCCAAAATTGTGTCGGAAAAGAAACGGGATTGGGATAAAAAGTTATACGTGGCAGTGTGGGCCTATAATACGACCTTCAAACGAGCCACTGGCCATACCCCGTTCAAGTTAGTATATGGGGAGGAGTGTGTCTTGCCTTTAGAAATTGAGCTGCCGACTATTCGATTTGCCATCAATCATTCTTTGAGCGATGAAGACTCTCTTTTTGAGCGCTTGACGACCTTGGCACATTTAGATGAGCTTAAGTTGCAGAGCTTATTGCACCAAGAAGTGGCGAAGCGCCGAATGAAGAAGCTACACGACCTTAAAGCCAAGAAATACACCTTCAAGAAAGGACAGCTTGTTCTGTATTATGACGCACGACGTGAATTATTCCCAGGCAAGCTAGAACCCAAATGGGATGGGCCCTATAAGATCATTAGAATAGGAAAGAATAAATCTACAGTGTTGTTAGCTGACCTTGAGGGGATAGAATTTAAAAATAAGGTTAATCTTAATAAGATTAAACCTTATTATTTCTGATTGCACTAATGCTATGACTGCCTTGCAGGTCTAGGCACGATTGATCAAGCATCTGCAAGGAAATTGTGATAGAGGTTGATGGGTCGGCTGATCCCTTATTTAGAACACCCATATTTGGAACAGAGATATCATCAGGGAAAGCTCATTTGGTGGAGCAAAGGATACAAGGTGATTGAGCAAGAAGGCGGGACATTTATTTGGGAAATCAAGGTCTTCTGCCATCATTGCCTACAACTTTTGACGAGCATCCCTGTTGAATTCAATGATGATGGAGGGATGGAGCCTACAGTCCACCCGTTGAATATGCTGAATTTCGATTACCATAATTACGAGTAGAGTTCAGGATGGCAGAATATGTAAACCCTTTATGGACGTACACCTTGTACTTTGATGGGGCGTCCAGGGGTGCATGCAAAAAAGGAAGTGTAGGAGTTGTCATCCGAGACCCCCGACGACGCATTGTCATGAAGTTAGCTGCTTATCTCGGGGCGAATTTTACTAATAATATGGCCGAATACAAAGCCCTGATCATGGGTTTGAATATTGCAAAAAAGGGGGGTATCCGCCAGTTGTTGGTGAAAGGGGACTCTCAGTTGGTTTTAAATCAACTCAATGGGACGTACATGGTGCGGAACCCGATCCTTTGTATGTACCATCACACTGCCATAGCCCTGCTAGACGAATTCGATAGAGTGTCTTTTCAGCTGATTCCACGGAATTGGAATCAGTTTGCCGATTCATTGGCTAATCTTGCGTATGAAGAGGACCTCTTCTTTAATTGTGGCCCTTGTCCCGATATATCTATTGATGGTGAGACAGGACCTGGTCGTTTGTGGGGTATGCTTTCTGAACATGCCCTCTTTGGCAGACGATGGTTGATTTGGGTGATGCAGAGGGTAAGCGAGACTCATCTGCCTTTATTATCTCGGACCCACAGACTGATTCGATGACATGTGATGCGAACACCTCTTGCGATATACGCAGGAGGGATAGGTCATAATCTACTGCACCTAGTTTAGGGCTACAAGCCCTGTTCCCCTGGGAATAGTATGCTTTGATGTCTATCATGGTTGTTTCCAGGAGGATGTTATGCATAGTATTGTTTGATTTCATTAGGCCAAGAGGGCCGATTCAGTTTTGTAGCAAAGTCATGTCTGATTTCATTAGGCCAAGAGGGCCATTTTCCTGTCTAGTGCGGGTGCGTTTAATTGGGTTTTTGTTGAGTGTTGTGCTGGACAGGTTTCGTGGTTAGTGGAATTTGGTGGAGCCTGGAGGAGCCTTTGCTGCGATGGAAGCTTCTTGTGGCCACTCCAGGTGATATTTCTCCTTTACGAGTACCTTTCTTTCCTGGTATATGTGTATTTGTACTTGTCGAGGGGATCTTTTTTTTTTGGGGACCGGCAACCAAGGCATGAAGTCCCAGGTTTAGGCTAAGTATGTTTGAGGGAGGTCGGAGTAGTCATTGCCTCCTGTAAAGACATTGTTAGACATTAAAAGATCTGTTTTAGAAGGAAGCCCTAGTGGCTCTGTTCTGCTAACCTGCTAGGCAGCCGTTCTAGGAGTTCTTGTTAGTAGTGAGGCAGTTAGAGAAGCCTGCTAGAGGATAATAATGATGATGCCAAGAAACCCTGAACATCCCAAACGATGAATATAAATACGAAGGTGTGTAAAAAGGGGTTCTAACCCCTATCAAAGAAGAGGAGAAAAGAAATGAAAATATATAAGCAGTTGATCATTGCCTTGCGAAGGCCTGGTAGGTTCCTGGGGACGAGTCAGACCCGGGGCCGATACCTTGTCTTCCTAGGGGTGGCTTCTTGCTGGAAAAAATAATATCAAAACCAGGAAGGTTGGAGCGAAAATAAAAGTGAGCGTTAGAAAAGGATTCAGTGTCGCCTTGCGAGGGCTTGGTAGGTTCTTGGGTGCCGAGACAGGTCCTGAGACCGATGCCCTGTTCTCCTTGGGTCACTACGCTCAGCTCCCTCCTTTTTACATGCCCAAGTATGTTCATCCAATAAAAATCCTAAAAGAAGACATGTACTGAAAGAAACTATCCTTTACTCAGGCTATAGGAGTCCTCGCCTTGTAGGAGCTCCTAGTTGTGTTGTCTTTAGTTGGTCAGTAGTTGAGACTACCACTTAGGGCAACCTCTTTGGCAGTTCTTTTTAGTTTGGCTGTGTTGGAGCAGTTGGTTAGTGACTTGCTTCGGATCTTCTATTAGATGATGCTAGCCTTGTGGCTGTCATGCCTTGGTTCTGTCTAGGGGTAGGGGAAGCATTGTGCTGAGTTTTATGATGATAATTGTTTTGTATCAGTTTGATGCTTCTTTGGTTGTTTATGTGCAGATATGATCGTGGATTCGACGGGCTGAGTCGCCCTATCCCGTGGTCGCCAATGAGAGCGGAATTTAGGAGACGGCAAGTGCTTAAAAATAGCTAAAAATTATGAAGATCAAGGGAAAAATATTCACTGTCGAAGGCGGCGGCTCGATCTAGGACGATTTTAAGCGCCAAAGTGCTTTAACGGCGCCCGAGCGACACTTGGTGATTTTTCATAATTTTTCAGACAGTCGTGCGGGTTGACACAAGCTACTGGCCAATGCGGGATGCTAAGCCAGACGCCCAGGATTTTTCAGAGCTCGATTCCGAGTCCGGACGGGGAAAGGGCCAACAAACCGGTCAAGATTTGAAGAGGTGGACAAAATTTGGCCAAAATGGGCAAGTGACCCTTGGGGCCCAAATTTAAATGTCACATGAAAAGTTTGGGAGAGATGGCATGACAAAAAAACGTGGAGGAAGCGTGGAGAAACTGCGCCCGAAATTTGCGCCATCATGTTGATCTTGCAATCTTCAGCCTGCACACAACCCCCCCGAGTGATCATTGGCAGTGAATCCCCTCCGTATGCTGATCATATCGCCGCCCTTCGCCCGTGGAATGATGGCCTGGTTTGAAATTTCTGATTCTAGTCTTTCTCTCTCCTCCCTCTCTCTCTTCTAAGAGGAAGATCATGTGGGAAGAAGGAGCAATGAAGAAAGAATGATGGAGGCTTGTCCGGCATGGACCGGATTGCTACACGGGCTGAGAATGGTGATTTGTGATGTTGCTGGACATGAAGGGTTGCTGTTTTCCAAATCTACAGCCATGGACACAAAACCCGAAACACGCGTTTAAGCGGTAAACTAAAAAATTACAAAGGAAATTTAGTGTTTTATGCTTTTGATTGATGGAATGCCGTTCATATGGACTAAGATTTGATTATGTTGCTGATTCTTCTGAGTTCTTACTGTTTATAACCAGAAATTATGAAAAACATGCATTTCATGGCTTGAAGTAATGTCAAGAAACCCGAAAACCATGAAAAATGGGGAAAAACAAGGGTTTTGGGCGTATAAATGGGGAAAACCGTCGATACACATCAACTAATCTTTCAATTTTGTTGCAAATGAACTAAGGGCCACAGCCCACAAACTGGTTTCAATTTTCAGCAATTTAAAAAATACAAGAAAATGAAGAAAATGGGGAAAAATGATAAAAACACCATGAAAAATAGGGGAAAAATACATTTGGGGCTACGAAAAATACAGAAAAATAGGATTTATGTTTGTTGATGTATAGCAAGGCTGGGGCATGAAGTTATGCTTCAGTTCAGCCTTGTTTATATGTTTTAGTGCGTGTTTCCTTCCTTTCTCCACATAAAATGACAAGGAAACCCTAAAAGAAATGAATGCAATGATGCACTATCAGCGGGGGAGGGTAGAGTTGTGGAAAAATGGTTAAATGCCGCTGAGCATGAGGAATAATTTGCTGATTTTATATGCATTGCATCTAGGACGGAATAATAATGATAAAAATTAAAACCTAGTAGCACGAAGATCACTTCGGTGCTAGGTGTTGCAGCGAAGCACAAAGCGGTTAGAAAGAAAAGCATGAAAGAGATGTTTTGCACTTGCACGCTGGTGGTTTTTAAAATGTTTGAGCACTAGGCATCCACCTCTTTGCATGATCATTTAGAGGAAATTAAAAGTATCAGAGTCAGCTCCTGGATATGCATAGCAATTGTTTTCAGTAGGCCTGTGACCCACCGTTGAGAGCGTGAGGTTCCTATGCTGTAGGATAGACGAGGGTTATAGGGGACAGCAAGTGAGGGAAATGGTACATTCCTGGATACGTTTATTTGGTACCTTGAGTGACGTTTGTGCGAAATGTTTAAATGTTGAGCGACGCATCGAGGGGCCAATCCCCAAGGTGTAGGAGAGTCGCAAGGGGTTGACGGCATTCAGCTGTAGGAGGAACCCCATGTGTATGTGATTCGAGCCTTTTGGCTATGTGAAAGGGACTCCCTCTGAGGAGTAATATTGGGTTAGGATCAGTTGGACTACAACGTATTACAAACGCAATGCTTAGGAAGGCAGAGATTTTGATAGACGCTCCTCGCCGCGAGGCCGAGGGGTTGTCTTGTGCGTAGTGACGAGGTCCGGCTAGTGCATGAGCCAGTGCCGGCCCGTTTTTAGGTCCATCAGAGGCCAAGGCCAAAAGGTCAAGTGGGAAAGGACTTAAGAGAGCCCAAAAGTCATGACTTTTGGGGGCTCCCTTTGGGAGCCCAAAAAAAATGATTTGGGGGGGGGGGGGGGGGGTGTAAGGGCTTTGTAGCTATACCATGCCGTTGCTACCGATTGCACCTACATAGGGAGTAGTAGTGACTCAAATCCTTACCTTGTTTCCACTCTACGTGTGATTCCCTATGCCCAGTGGTGAACCCTCTTATGTGCGGCGTCACGAGGGTGTAGTCCTGGGATGTGTCTATGTTGTCCCGCTTTTGGATTGAATAATACAAGAGTATACGTTGAGCTCATATCGTGTTACCTTTCTGTGCCGTGTTGAGTGCGTAACGAGTGCAGGTTTATCACACTTGGTATCAGAGCAACTCTTGCTCGGAGTGAAGGAGTGCTCATGGAAGCAGGAGAAAGGATCCAGTGCCCCGAAGAGATCGAAGTTGTAACGACCCACAGCGCGACGCCCCGCGTCGTGTCGCCCCACGTCGCGACGCCCCACATCGTGTCGCCCCACGTCGCGACGCCCCACATCACATCGCCCCATGTCGCACCGACCCACGTCGCGTCGCCCCACGTCGCGATGCCCCCCGACGCGTCGCCCCGGCGTGACGCCCCAACTGCGACATCCCACCATCTGAAGACATGACGCGGCTTCCCGATGGCACGACCCACACCACCACTGGCGAAACGCGGCCTCCCCGCGTCGACACCACCACCAACCACATGGAGGACGAAAGGGAGAACATCACCCTCCCAACACTGGAGGAGAGAAAGAAGAGTAGGGGACAAGAATGGAGAGTGGCCCAGGAGGAGAAAGTGGCCGGACTAGAAAGACAGTTAGATGGTATGTCAGGCATGCTAGAATCAATATGGAGGAACATGCAGATGAAAGAAGAGGAGGAAGAAAGGAGGAAAAAACTAGAAGTAGAGCAGGGCTATAGAGAATGGGTGATTCAACAACAAGAAGAGGAGAGAAGACACCGAATGCAAGAGGAGATGGATAGAACGGGTAGAGACGAGACATCTAGGAGGGCGCAAGATACAAGGAAGGAGAAGGAGAAAGTAGTAGAATTAGGAAGCAAAAAGAAAGACAAGAAGAAGGAGAAGAAGCACCATCGCAAAGAAGAGGGAGATAGCAGTAGTTCAGAAGATGATTATGGAAAATTCAAGATGCCCCAACCCGCCAAGTACAAGGGAGAGAGGGATGGTTTGGTTCTGAAGAAGTGGATCGCAGAGGTGGACAGGTACTTAAAGTATTCACGAATTACTGAAGACAGGAACGCGGAGGTGGCAGCCATTTACTTGGAGGAGGACGCTGCCAGTTGGTACTTGCTAGAACAAGAGCAGGGCCACACAATCTGTTCGTGGGAAGAGCTCCAGGAAGAACTGAAGGACTACTTTATTCCAAAGCTGGAGAAATTCAAAGTGAGAGATGAATGGAGGAACCTCAAGCAAACACAAGGAAAGATGAAAGAATATGTCAGCAAATATAGGCAGATCATGCTGCAGCTACCAAACATGGATACAGATACTAAGCTACATGGATTTTTGTTTGGGATGCAAGAATGGGCGAGAAGAGATGTGGAGAGACAGGAGCCAACAAGCTTAGCAGAAGCCATGAGAATGGCCGAACGACTGGTGGACCTGGAAGGCAGAAGAATAGCACAAGGAAATCAAAACAGGTTCAACAACAACTTCAACAACACCTTCAACAACAACAACTCATGGAACCAGAGGCCCAATGCTCCTAGAGGGGCATTCACAGATACAAGGAGCCAAAACAACACGACCACCACGGCCGTATCACAAACTACCTTAGTACCGAGAGGAGCAGCAGGAAGATGGGGAAACAATCACTACAGGCCAACCCCTAGTACATCATATGGGCCAGCAGGATCAAACATGTCATGGTGGAGACCCCCAAGCCCGTCCGTCGGAATCAGATGCTTCAAATGCGGGGGTCCACACTACCAAAACAGATGCCCAATATAAGATACAGCTTCGTCAAGTGGATCAAGGGTGAATGCAACTAGTGCATATGGAGGAGAAGAACTACAACCACCGTGAATCTAGGAAATCCCTAGTGGGAGTGAAGAAAGCATGGACCACCCAAGGGTAGGGTCAGTTAGCGCCCGACCCCAATGCTTGGCAGCCGGAGTAGCAGCAGTCCATCATCTATACATCAAAGGCCAAGTGGGCGAGAGTAACCAACCCATCATGGTGGACACAGGAGCAACACACAACTTCATGACACCAGGGTGTGCAGCCAAACATGGACTAAAATTGTCAAAGGCCCCAGAAGGACTAACAGTGACATTCGCACAAGGAGAAGCCAAGGAGGTGAAACAAGTCTTTGCAGTCCAAGTAGCAGCCGACAAGTGGAAGGCGAAACTCAACTTCTTAGTAATCCCCATGGATGATTTTGAAGTGATACTGGGATTGGAATTCTATGACAAGTATGTCATTGCAATGTTTGGTAAAGGTGTAAATGAAATGATGTTAGATATGCAAGGAGAAGGCGTCAGAGTACCATGTGAAAGAATGCAACTGCCTGGCAGGACCCCAATCAAAGTGCAAATGAAGGAAAATAAGCCAGGAGTAGCTTGCCAAACAATGAAGCAGACTACAACCCAACCAAAGGGCCAGACCCAAAGTGTACCAGTCCAAGGGACCGTTATCAGGCCACGTATCATGACTTGCAGTGCCAAGCAAGTCGAAAAATCAGTCAAACAAGGAGAATGGTCTATCTATGCATGATCCGATCGATTGAAGAAGAAGAAAGTGGCAAGAAACCCAAACACCAGAACAAGAAAACAGAGGTGGCAGAAATACTGGAAGAGTTTAAAGATGTGATGCCAGCCGAGCTGCCCAAGGGTCTACCACCCAGGCGAGATGTAGATCACAAAATTGAGCTAATCCCCGAGTCGACCCCACTAGCCCGAGCTCCCTATCGCATGAATCACACCGAACTAATGGAACTGAAGAAGCAACTGCATGAATTAGAAGAACAAGGATTCATCTGCCCTAGCAAATCCCCCTTTGGTGCCCTAGTGCTATTTGTAAAGAAGAAGGATGGGGGACTCAGACTCTATGTAGATTATAGGGCCCTTAACAAAATCACCATAAAAAACAAATACCCCATGCCCCTAGTAGAGGATCTCTTAGATAGGTTACACGGGGCCAAGTACTTTAGCCGAATTGACCTTAGATCCAGATACCACCAAATCCGCATAGCAGAAGAAGATATCCCCAAAACAGCATTTCGTACCCGATATGGTAGTTTTGAGTGGCTAGTACTAGGATTCAGCCTAAGCAATGGGCCAGGCACATTTTGTGGCCTCATGGATGGAGTCTTTAGACCGGAGATAGATATCTTTGTCATTATCTACATAGATGACCTCCTAGTCTACAGCAAAACATTAGAAGAACATAAGCAGCACCTATGTCGAGTTTTTGAGAAACTGCGGCAGCATCAGTTATATGTCAAGCCCGAAAAATGTGAGTTTGTAGTAAAAGAGTTGGAGTTCTTAGGATTTATTGTAGGAGCAAATGGAATCAAAGTGGATCCTAAGAAGGTGGAAGCCGTCCAAAGATGGCCCGTACTCAAGAATGTAAGAGAAGTGCAGGAGTTCCTCGTCTTCACAATATTTTGCCGAAGATTTATAAAAGATTACAGCCTCATCACTGCCCCCCTCTCCCACCTCACCAAGGAAGATCACCCTTTTACATGGGGGAATGCGCAACAGGAAGCCTTTGAGCAGATGAAGAAGTGCATGAGCCAAACTCCTGTCCTAAAGGTGCCAAACTTTACCAAACCCTTTGAAATTTCCACAGATGCATCCGACTACGGCATAGGAGGTGTCCTGGTACAGGAGGGTCACCCCATTGCTTATGAGTCAAAGAAGTTCACCGGTGCTGAAACAAGGTGGAGCACACATGAGAAGGAAATGTTGGCAGTCATACACTGCCTTAGAAAATGGAAGCATTACGTTCAAGACAAGCATACAGTCATCTTCATCGACAACATCTCCCTCAAATACTTCCAATCTCAGCCCAAGTTATCAGCAAAGCAATTCCGCTGGCTAGACTTCCTAACCGAATTTGACCTGGAGATTAAACACAAACCCGGCTCCACGAACAAGATAGCAGATGCATTGAGCTGGAAAGCAGACCTAAAACCTGTCAGTGTGGTCAGCACCAACTTCATAGAACTCGTCAAAGAGGCCCTAGAGCAAGACAAGAAATGCACAAAATAATCAAAGATGTGGAAGCAAAGAAGACCCCACACGGAATGTATACCTTAGAGGAAGGTATCCTCTTTCTAGGCAAGAGCTTGTATATCCCCAACAATGTGGAATTGAAGAAACTAATACTGCATGAGATACATGATGGCAAGATTGGATGACACAAAGGGCAAAGCAAAACCTTGGAGGCCCTCAGGAAGCAGTTCTTCTGGCCAAACATGAAGGAAGAAGTAATAGACTACATCAAAACTTGCCCCACTTGCCAAATGGTCAAAGCACCACGATCAAGACCAGCAGGTCTACTACAGCCATTACCAGTACCCAGCCGCCCTTGGGACGTCATCAGCATGGACTTCATTGTGGAACTACCTGAGTCCCATGGGTACACAATCATCTTTGTAGTGGTGGACTATTTTTCCAAACAAGCTCACTTCATCCCAGCCAAACCACCACTGAACGCCAAGGAGGTAGCACGCCTCTTCTTCACACATGTATTCAAACTTCATGGCTTACCGCTGGCTATTGTATCAGATAGATATGGAAGATTCATGAGCGACATGTGGAAGGAACTCTTCAAGACTCTGGAAACACAATTGAGATTCTCATCATCCTTCCACCCAGAGACAGATGGACAGACAGAACGAGTCAACCAAGGCATCGAAGATTATCTCCGAAGCTATGCCCGAGTGGACCAGAAAGATTGGGCATTGTACCTTGATGTTTTGGAACTCCACTATAATAGCTCCATACACTCAACAATCGGGTACACTCCCTTCGAGTTAGCAACAGGAAAAGAAGTCATAACACCGTTGGCCTTAGCATCCGGAGCGGCCAAAGCAGAAGATCAAGATGCAGAAGAATTCTTGAAGAAATGGAGAGACCGCAATGCAGCAGCTAAACAAAGCCTAGAGCAAAGCAAGATCACCATGACAGAGCAAGCAAACAAAAAGAGAAAGACTGTACTATTCGCCAAAGGAGACATGGTCCTAGTGAGCTCTAAGAATATGTCACTTCCCAAAAACATGACCCCCAAATTCAATCACAGTTACTATGGACCCTACCGAATCACTCAAGTGCTGAACGAAGTCACCTACAAGCTAGACCTGCCAGACAATGTTTGTGTTCATAACGCATTTCATGCTCGTCTTCTGTGCAGGTTCTATCCCGACAACCAATGGGGACGGCGCGTACCAATGCTCCATTCCAACGGTCCCTTCGAAGTAGAAGCCTTCCTCCGACACCGGGAACAAAGAGGCTTCCCCGAATACCTCACCAAGTGGTGCGGGCATCCACTCAAGGAGGCCACTTGGATCTCAGAAGCAGAGGCCCGCGAACGTGGAAATGATGCCTTTGCCCTTTGGCTCGAGGAGAACCCCCCAGCTCCTTCCAACGACCCTTGAGCCTTTCCAGTACTTCAACAAATAATGCGGTTCTCAAGCATAGACCCACACGTGCCCCACTCCTCAAATGTAATCGAGTCGAGGGTGGACCCGCATGGTAGCAACCATCCAAAAAACAACTCCAGTAAATAAAAAGCCCCGACATCCTAGTGCGGCAGACACTGGCCAGTCTGATAACATAGACTGTGTTAAGACCCCGCAGTCCCTTAGACCGGCAAACACTGACCAGCTTGATAGGAAAAGCTGCGTTAAGACCCCGGATGAGTTAAATAACAAACGCTACCCTTAGATTGCTGAGGTCAGCAATCCAGTAAAAGCGGGGGTGAGTGTAAGGGCTTTGTAGCTATACCATGCCGTTGCTACCGATTGCACCTATATAGGGAGTAGTAGTGACTCAAAGCCCTGCCTTGTTTCCACTCTACGTGTGATTCCCTATGCCCAGTGGTGAACCCTCTTATGTGCGGCGTCACGAGGGTGTAGTCCTGGGATGTGTCTATGTTGTCCCGCTTTTGGATTGAATAATATAAGAGTATACCTTGAGCTCATATCGTGTTACCTTTCTGTGCCGTGTTGAATGCGTAATGAGTGCAGGTGTATCACGGGGGAGGGGGGGGATTTTGCGTGAGCAGGGAGAAGGAGCCATTTTTCAACCCTTGATGGAGAGGGGGCTATGGGGCCTATAAACAACTCCCCCAACTGACCGGATGGCTTATCTACATTCAATCTTTGCTCCTCATCACTCCAGACCATGTGTGGAATGGCTGCCCGGTTGTGGAGATCAGAATTCAATCTTTCTCTCTCCTCTTTCTCTCTCCTGCATAAAGGCACTTCATGTGGCAAGAATCAAGAAGAGAATCGAGAGATGGATGCTTGTCCGAGAGGCACCGGATTGTTCCAAGAGGCTGAGGAGGCTAAAGGCTAAAGATCTATGCTGAAATCCATGGCTAATTGGTCGATACACAGTCCTAATTAATTATTCAAAAAACCCGAAACACGCAAAAAGGTGGTATGCTCTATTTTATGAAAGAATTTTGCTTGTTTTTTATCGTTCATGGTCTAAATGGTGCACACATGGGCTGAAATTTTATTTGGATGTTCCTTGCATTATGTTTGAGGGCTATAATCACTATTATGCAAAACCCGTATTGGTTTACAGCAATTACAAATTTTCAAAACCCGAAAAAACACTAATTTTGATGGAAATTGATAGTTTCTTTGATTTTGAGTGGGAAAAAATGATTGGACATGGGATAAAATAAGGGAAAATGCTGAGTTTTAGTTCCAATGATCAGTCATCAGAAAAAAACTAGAAAATACCTCTTCTCTATTAAAAATGAATAGGAAAAATAGAGAAAAATTTGAAAAAAATGGGCTTCTTGCGTTCCAAAAAAATAAAAAAATAAGATCTATGTATGTGAATGTCTAACAGGGCTGAAGCATGAGGTTAAGCATCAGTTTGGCCCTTGTCCTTTGTGTTAAAGTGTGTACATACAAAAAATGACATAAAAGAACCTCTACACCTATGCACCGCAGCAAAATTTAAACGGTGAGGGGGAGGATGATGTTATACATTAGTTTAAGCGTTGAAATAATAAAAAGTCTAATTTTTCTCTTTATGTGTAACATTTATGATGCGGTTTATTTAGAAATAATGGATCTAGCAGCACGAGGGTTGCCTTGGTGCTAGGTTCCTACAACAAAGCATTGCATATTAGCGGAAATTCATTAAAAAGGCTATTTTTGCACGACACACATAGGTTGATTTTATACCATAATTGTTTGTGCACAATAAAGCATCCACCATTGCATGAATCATATACACATGGTATCTATTCTTGGTATGCATAGCAATTGGTTGTATTATAAATGACCCACACTGGAGAGAGTAAGGCATCCAAGCTGTAGGTCTAGACGGTGGGTCCAAGGTGACAAGTAAGTGAGGACTGGTACATTCCTGGAATGATATAATATTGGTACCAAGAGTGGAGTCTGTTTCGTATGTGTTATATGTGTTAGCGACACATCAAGGGGCCAATCCCCAAGGTGTAGGAGGGTCGCAATGGGGCCACGGTAATCAACTGAGAGGTGCCTCCTATGTTGTTCTACGTGGTGGATTACACCAAAATGTGTAGGGTCTCCCTCTGAGGAGTCTGAGAAGGTTAAGAGTTGGAATATAAACACGATACAAATGCAAAATGTACGTACGATGGCAGGGCAATGTGTCTTGTAGATGCTCCTTACCGCAAGGTCGTGGGGTTGTCTTGTGCATGTCAGAGGTCCGACTAGTGCTATAGCCAGTGTTGGCCCATTTTAGGTCCCATCAGTGGTGCGTCTGTCGGGAGCTGCCAACAAGTGGTGGTTCTCGAATCTAGGATTTCTAAGGACCAAATATTCGGTTTATGTCCTCTGACAAGGACCGTCCAGCCAAAATACAAAAAGCAGAACATGCTGAGAGGGCTAGACGGTGATTGGAGATTGTAAGACACTATTCTCCTCAAAGGAGCAGCCCGTTACGCATAAGTGGTAGTGGTTCTAGTAACCTAAGTTTTACGGGTAGCTCTTTAAGTGTAAGTGGAAATCTTAGTACTTCCCTTCTTCTAGTTAATCAACCCACTTCAAGTGGGGGTGTAGTTGCACCTACACAAACTCCCGTTGTCAATCCGGTTGTAGCCATGGCACAACCCATCACAATTCCACAAGGGACACTAGATTTACTGGCATTGGGAGCACCTTTGCCCATTTTCCATGGGTTAGCAGAAGTAGATGGAGAATTCCATATTAAGGAGTTCCAAACACTCATGTTCAACTATCGGATCCAAGACGAAGGATACCTAATGATGTTCTTCAACATGATATTAAAAGAAAGAGCGACAGTATGGTATCACGGTCTAGAAGTTGAAACCATAACTAGCAATGCCCAATTCTTTACGGCTTTCTATAGAGATTTTTCTCCTGAGAAGGGTGGGCAGTATTGGTTTCATGTCTTGAATGTAACATGTCAAGAACCAAATGAGAATGTCCATGCCTATACCAAGAAACTAAAGCAAGTTCTTCACAAACTTAATGCTTATATTCCCATTCTAGCGGCTCCACAGTTGCAATATTTCTTACATTGGATTTTAATATCCAAGTGCAGCTTAGTAGTGTCGCTTTGGCCGACATTCACACTGTTATTACCCAAGCAGAAGGAGTAGAGTCACGCTTGCAAGCAGCTTATGCAGCAATGATAATTTGGAATGGTAATAATTTGGCCTTGACCAATGGGAGCCAAGGTGACCCCATGTCAAATGCGAATGGTAATAATTTGGAATAGTAATAATTTGGCCTTGACCAATGGGAGCCAAGGTGACCCCATGTCAAATGCGAATGGGAGAGGGAGTATCGTGCCAAATTTACCTATGTTACCAGCTCCCCTTAGTATGACTATGCCTCTGGCTAGTCAGATAGGCCCACTAAGTGGTGGAAGCCAAATAATGAATCCTAATGTTATCCCAGTAGGTCAGCGGCGGCCAATTTCTAATCAAGTAGTTAGGCCGATGGGACGACAGATAGATGATCACGGCTATGAGTCGAGTGCCTCTAATGTCCTTGGCGAAGTTAAGGACATGAAGAAGCACTATACCAATATGATTTCTGAACAATACAGACAAATAGCTGTGGACGTCAATTTTCTTAAGAAGCAACAGAATTTGATAAGGAGTCAATGCCCTGAAGAGGGTGCCCCCTCAAGATTGAGCTATAAGTGGTGTGGTGGCCAACATTTGCCTAGGAATTGCTCGAATGTTAAATGCGATATTTGTGAAAAGTCTGGCCACTTAGCTGCTACATGTTGGAGTAAGATCAGTTCTCTCCAACAAGGGAGTAAACAACCAGGTCCAGTTAACCATCGCACACAAGTGAATAATCTCCAGCAAGATGAGGGACCAAGACAAATAGTGCAACGAGGAAAGGCTACTATAGAGGAGTTGCCTCATGGCAGTGGAGTCAGCCTTATTGAGGCCGTATGTGTCAATGATGCTGAAAATTCTAATCTACGAGCCGTAACAAGAGGTCAAAAGATCAAAGAGGGTGACAAAGGAATTGTAAAACCTATCGAGGGAAGCCCTAAGCAAGATGCTAGGGAAAAGTGAGTTCTGAATCCTGATATGAAAGGTGTACCTTTAAGACTTGTTGGTAGTAAAGGTCTTAAAGGTGGATCTTTAAGACCTGTTGGTAGTAAAGTTGATCCCGAGAAGGATAAAGGATTGCCAAGAAAGAAGGTAAAGGCTAAAAAAGAGGCACTAAAGCCGATTGAAATACCAAAGGAGAGAATGGTTTGGCGCGAGAAGAGAACTTTGGCTAACTACCACGACTTTGACCTAGCAAGTTCTCTTTGCGAAGTTAAACCAAACGTAAATCTCCTACAATTGATTAAACTTTCTCCAGGAGTACGCAAGGAATTCAAGAAAATCCTACGTATAGGGTATATTGTAGAACCTTTGGGCATAGCTAGAGTGGGAGAAGATTGATTCAATCATGCTAAAAAGCATTGCCCTAAAGTTCCAGCGTATGTGGATGGAATATTAGTGGAGCATTCTATCGTGAACACTAGATCCTCCATCAATATCATGAGTTCAAATTTGATGGAGAGATTAGGTCTAGAGATCCCAAAAAATGGCTCCACACTTCTTAGGATGGCTGATGATAGTCTATGTGGGAGCTTTCACTCAACCGCCAAGACCCACGGACCGCTTATTGTTTCAAGCGTTCCAAGCCGAGCACTAATGGCTACCTCTTACATAACCGACGTGCCATCCATATCTATGGGTATAGTGAGCTTACCTCTGTGCCGTTTGAGTTACCTCTTCTCCCGCGCACTCCGGTAGCTCCACGATCCAAGTGCAAGCTTCAAGCAAGCTCGATCCTCCCACTCCAAGCTCCAAGCTCCATTGCCGTGAGCAAGACAAGAGAAGAGAAGAGAAGAGAAGAAGAGAGGAGAAGATGGAGAGCTTCTCCACCCCACGATCCCTCACCCTCACACACTCACTCCGTCACACTCTCACACTCCCTCTCTCAAGCACAAGCTTCAAGCAAGCAAGAACAAGAAGAAGAAGAAGAAGAGGAGAGCTACTTTTGGCCACACACAAGAATGAGCTTTTCATTCACTTTTCAACTTTATATACAAAACCTTAAATCCCTTTTGGGCGGTCATCCCCCTTTTCCCTTTTTTTACATGGCCGGCCATAGCCTAGGCCCTTTTTCCCATTGTCCTTCTATCTTCCTAGCTTCCTTTCCACCGCCCGTCTACATTTACAAATTGCACGGGTGAGAGCCTGGTGCTCCTTGAATTAAACCATGATGCACTGGCGCTCTTTTACAAAAGTTTTAACTTGCGCTTTTCCTTGTACGCCTTTCTCCCTTATTTAGGGCTCTTCTCCTTGTGCGTCTTTATCTTCCGTTTCTCTTTGCCTTGGCCTTTGTCTTTGTCTTCTACTTTAGATTTTCTGGATTTTCCATCTTCGTTCGTTTGAGGGTTAACATTACCCCCTCCTAGACGAGTGCCAGTCCCATGGCACTCACCATCATAGGTAGCAAGCGTTAGCATGCACCGAAGATGTGGGTGGCAAGGACGTCTGTGGTTGCCATGGTGGAGTGTTGGTAGTGGTGGGGAGGAAGGTCGTTGGGGGCATGTTGGTGGGTTAAGTGGTAGGTGGTAGGGCAATGGGAGTTGGTGGTAGGGTTGTTCTTTGGGGGGGTGCACTGATGGAGTACAAGTGGCGGTTTGTTGGGGATTCTGTACATGCTGATTCTTGGCAGGCTTACAGGGTGATAAGGATAGGAATTCAGAGTTGAGTGTTGATGAAGAGGCAGCGATACCTTCATTGGAATCTTCAACACCTGCAATTGAAAACCTCTCATGTGGTCTCTCCCTAAGGGGTAGTGCTAGTCTTTTTATCGTACACAAGACATATTTTGATTAGTTTGGGAGACAGGTCGAACTCTAAGCAAGCTGAGAGTAGTGTCCTGCACTTGAGGACCCAAACTGTGTATATACTTTGGTGTAGATATTATGTGAGTGCTCGTGCATACTTAGATATTACGTAGTTAGAAGACCGCGGGCTAGTTTCTCATAACAATGTGTTGATGAAGCAAAGTTGTCCATGTTGAGAAGAAGTATACGTGAAGGTATATGAGACATCCTTTGCATTGTGACTGCATGACGTAGCATAATTGAATTCAGGGACACCGCACTTTTGGTAGCTGGAAGCTATTGGACTTGCTTGATAAGGACGGTGTACATTTCATGGCCAATCGTGCAGTGCTTATGACAATTGATTGCAATGGTATTAAGGCAGAGTGCAAGAGGGAATTGTGCAAGTGGGTCAGGGTAACAGGTCTAACCACAGGCGAGACAAGCTCCCTAGGTATGTCCTGCCCTTGATGTGCCCTGAACAATTGTGGGTGATGCTAAAGGGCTAGGGGACTAGGGACGGAACCAGTCGATCAAGGTCACTGGACGTACCTAATTTGAGGACCCCTAGGTACTGTGCTGTGATTGTGGGTGCTTCCTTTCGTTCATTTCTTTTCTTTGTTTTTTTCTTTTTCTTTTTCTTTTTCTTTTTCTTTTTTCTCTCTTTTTTGTTTTCTTTTTTTTTGTTGCTTTTTCTTGTGTTTTTTTCTTTCTTTCTTTCTTTCTTTCTTTTTTCTCATTTCTCTTTTTTTTTTTGACTTGCCTGAGTACAACCATTGCAATATGTTGAGGCTATCAGCCTTTTAGTAGGTTGGAAAATGTCAAGCTTCGAAGGCTCAAGAAATGGATATTACAATGATGATTGTGTCCTAGCCTCGTTGTTAGAGAAGCAGTTATTGAGATGGGAAGATACACTTGAGATATTGCAAACCTCCTTGCGACACATGCAATGTTGGTACAATTGAGGTAACGACTTTCGTGAGCCAACTATAGAGCTTGACCCAGAAAGAGAGCGTAGCCCATGAATGTGCTTTGGGCTATGCGATGTGTGCGGTCGGCAAGGGTGGTTTTTGCTTTCGGCAGTGTGGCTTTGTCGCGGCTCTTTGTGGGGTCGATAGTCTTGCGGTGATCGGACATTGAACACTTTCGCACAAAGACATGTATCATCCTGTATCCACTTGTCACTTTATGAGAGTACATGCACTTATCTGAGTTCTATGGTGTTGACTTAGATATTTATCACCTGCGCTTGATTAGCTTTTTCTTTTACTAAAGATGAAATATATTAAACGCAGATCTGAAAAGTTTGTATAATTCGGGAACATGTCAACACTGAACCATTTAAAGGAAAAAAGTCCTGGTCAGGTAGCATTTGATAAGCCTTTATGCAACATGGGGCTGCTCTATTTGTACGAGGCGGGGCGAGTCTGGGTGGTCGGGTGACTGGGACTCTGCTGGTGCAGGGCTCCCATGGGGTTGGGCAGGGAACATGTCGGCTGGGACATGAATGGTGTAGTCCCGAGCCACCACCGTTTCTAGAATGTCTTTAAACAATTCATTAAATTCTGCCCTATCTCGAGCTGCCCTTTTTGCCCTTGAGCATCTGGTGCCCGAGCGTACGTTGGGGGTTTGTGCCATTGGTGTTGCCACATTGTGTGCGCCTCCTCGAGCGTCCGCTCCCCTGGCACGTGGATTCTTCGACGTTCGTCCGGGGCAGTGTCGCTTGGGGCCGCGTTTCTTGGCGTACCTTTTAAGAGTGGGCACGTAGCGCACCGGCGAAGGGGCATGTGCTACATGTTCCCGTCGACTATGGAGAGCGTCCTTACAAGCTAGTTGCTCTTGGTTCTCCATGTTTTCCTCGCGGGGGGCCTGTAAGATGCGAATCAAGGATTAGGATTTATCACATGATAAGACCATTCATATGTAAGGGATTATAGTGCAGATTATCAAGCGCATAGGACGAGAAGGGGTGGGGTGGGGCATGCAGTGCTTGTTGTAGAGGGATGGCCCCAGTGATGTATATTTAGCCTCTTGCCATTAGTAGATCTTGGTTCATGCCAAGTTACCTTGGCTGGTGGTCATGGATTTAGGCAGGGCCCCTCCTTGGAAGGATAGACCGAAAAGGGAAGAAGGTGTATAGAAAGGGACTATACCCTGTCTACACCATCAGAGTTGTTGGTCAAGGCTTCCTATGGCAGTAATGTGGGTTGCATGCCCTTCACTTGGAGGTGGGGATGGTCACACGGCTTTTAAATGCGTGATGAGAGGACTTGAGAAGCTTAGCCTGTCAGACCCAACTCTTCTCCCTGCACTTGACTATCATTGCTTGTGTGTGTTGATATTGTTTATACATGGTGACACAAAAATCAGTGTTTATTTATATACATATTTATGAATCCATGTCACTTCACGAGGATAAGAACCAATTGTAGAACTCAGGATTGTACTGGAGTGTGGCACACGCATCCAGCACTCGTGGTGGCAGCTTACTTAGTACCGATAGATATTTTGCCGCATCGAGCAGCATGGAACCTTGTCCGAGTCTACTGGCAATGTGTAACTCCTCCTCAGTGAGAACCTTATCAATCAAAGGGCTCTTTAGGCTAGTTCCAGCTAAGTCCGTACCCCGAATGCCAATTAGCACTCGAAGGGAAGTTGATGCCACATAGGTTGGGTCTCTTTGAGACCACCATATGGCCGATCGCTCCTCAGAGACTGTCATTATCCGAGCCCCTAGTTTGGCCATTGCAACGCGGTTCTCACACCAACGCTGTTCAAATTGACTTCGACCCTTTGTTAGTCGCTTTAGTTGCTCTATGTCTACGAGATTCGGTCGGCAGAGCACTTCATTGAACATGATAGTTAAGCGCAGTTCGTCGGCTTCCTCATCAGAGATGAGTCGCATGCGTTCATGTAAGAGCTTGTTATAGTGCTCGTCAAGATGTTCTTGCTCTTCCCAAGATAAGGGGAATGGTAAGTATTCTTCGAGTTGCTCCTTAAGGAATGCGCCCATGTCCGCAAGGACGTAAACATGTGCAAACACTTTGAGCTTAGCATCCAACTCGGTTAAGCATTCTGTGACACTTCTATGTTCCGCGAGGGCTTGCTCGGTTGCCATCTCATGCAAGGTTCTAGGAGTTTGCCTAGGCCTTAGCATAGCTGGGGGGCTAAGGCCTAGATGAGCAAGATTGGTCAACGCTAGGATTGCTTATGCTCTTAGGGATTGTGCGTTTTTCCTATGGTTTTGCTGCTATTTTGTCATGGTTCTTCGCGGATGTGACTGGTATAGATTTGTCACCCTGTTGTGACGACGTTGTATCCACTCTTGATTGATCGATGTGAGTTCTATTGTCAGTGGATTGAGTGTTGAAAGCAACTGTTGATGGCAACGGCTGCTTTGATTTTTCAGAGCACACAGATGTGACTGAGGTTTCACTGCTATCAGGAGAGACATCAATGGGTTCATTGGTGGATGGACTTGATGCTTTATTCCCCAGTTCTCCATCACTCTTGGTCTCAATGCTCTTGGGGTCCACAACCACCTGTGATTGCTATTGCCTTCGTTGTTTTCTCCTCTTTTTCCTGGTCAGTGAAGGTGCATCGCTCAACGACTCAGGACACTGGACTAGATCAACCGTTGATGTGCTTGGTTGGGCCTCAGCATTCTCTTTCTCTAGTGTCTCCTTATGGGACATGGCCGTGGCCTACTGAATAGCCTCGCTAGGTTGTGAGAGCACAACTACCTCCCTTTTCGGAGAGTCTAGCTTTTCAACCAACTCCCTTGTGTTTAACTCCTCCAACCTAGGCTTTAGGCACTTTGAAAGTGCTGGAGTTGTCGAGGGATTTGGTTGCGACACCTCCTCCACAGGTAAACTACTAAGGACACGTTTCACAAGGGACACTGTCACAGCTAAGGGTTGCGACTGCTGTGATCCCTGATTGGAAGTAGTAGCAGCTAGTTTAGTGGGTTGGCTACCCTTGGTGGATTGCGGTGCCAAGTCCTTAGGGCAATTGGAAGTGGTCATTGCTCTTAGAGCATTCACTTGTGTGGATCGAGTATCAGTTGAGCTAGCCACGTTGGATTGCACAGGCATATCCTTAGGTTGAGAGCTAAGGGGGGTGTTGTGTCCCACCTCTTGGATATTTGGAAGCTCTGATGTAGGTAGAGATTGGGATTGAGTAGCCGCACTTGATGAGTGTTGTGCTTCCCGTGTCCGTTTAGGGGAAGAGGGTGTAGGACACTTGGGACTCTTAAGTGGCTTTGACACTGGTTGGGAGATTTGCTCGTGGCTGTTAGATGATTTTTCTATTTGCTTTATTGAGCATTTAACCTTGCCATGAGCAATGTTATGCCTATGATGCCTGCTATCCTCTTAGGGAATCACAGGCTCCTTGGGCACTAGTGGCTTTTGTGTATCCTCAATGATTACATCTGATATCTGCTTGTCAAGCACACTAGGCTGAGGATCTACCCTCCAATTGGTCTCATTGGGTTTCTTGATTTTGACCATGAGGGGCTTGGTCTCTCCACTGTTTTTGACTTGGGACTTGGTTTTTCGTTTAGATCTCCTCCTACGCTTCTTTGCTCTTGGTACGTCCTAGCCTTCAGTCGACAAAGGAGGTTTAACAGGGGGTTTTGGTACCCAAATCCATCGATTGCCTGCATAATACCCTTGAGCACATAGCAACGCTTTGGATATCCATCGCGGCGTTGTGCTGACTCTCCATCGATGCCTTTGTCCATAAGGCTTGGGCTTCTTTTGGGGTCTTCTATGATATTTGTAAGTCCAAAGGCCGTCCTTGGCATTGTCTCCTGACCTTTTTGTTTCCGGCATGGCCTCACTCACTGGTTCTCGTTGTTCGACTTGTGCTTGTATTAACTCTTCCAACAAGTCCTTGCTCTCGTCAGCAGGCTTAACTGTTATGTCAGCACCTTGCTTGCCTTTCCCTCGAGGTTCAATGAGGTCACCCTTGCTAAAGGTCATGACTATCCTCACACCCGGTAGTGTCAGGTGTATCCTCTGTGCTACATAGTCAGCCTCACACTTGGTCGCCCTTTTGAAGGGTCTACCTAGGAGGGTTTCTTTCCAGCAACTAGCACTGTTTGGAGGAACATGAAATAGAATAGGCAAGCTTTCCGTTTCAATTGTCGCAAGGATTTTGCACTTCCCTATGAGTGCTTGTGGATGTCCCCATAAGGGCTAAGAGTTGCATCAGTCGGTTTGAGCTCTGGTTGACCTAGTAGAGTCCATGCTTCGTAAGTCAAGATATTGAAATCTGTTCCTTCATCAATGAGAGCATCAACACTATGCTCTCTTTTTGCGATGAGTTTGACCCTAAGATAAGCACGTGGTACTATGTCTTCATCTTCCGGGTCTTGGCTTGTAAATTTAAGTCTTTTGACAAATGCCTTTGAGTCCCTAACTGCACAGTCAAATGTGGATTCTCTACTGAGGTCTTGGCTCATTTGTGCAGCGCTGCTCAAGGTACATCTATCATCAGGACTATCATGTCTAGTCATCCTCGCATTGATAGCTTGATGATGTTGCATGCTGCTTTGACTAAACGCAATTTGAACACAATGTACATGTGTTCTTGTGGTGTGGCCTTTTTGCCCTAGATGGCTAGATTGGCCCGTTGAGGTTCTCGGGTCTCTATTTCTCTCTGTTCGGGTATGGGCTTTTGTTTGGTCTTTTACAAGTGAGGATCCATGCTCGTGTAGAGCCATTACTACACTAGGGTCTAATTTGGAGGACCTGTGTCACAGCACACGTTTTCTCTCCAACCTACTTGGGGGAGGTGCAGAGGGGGCAGAGCCGTTATGGTAAACACCATGCGAGATTTGGAGGACCATTTATAGCCAAATTTTGAACTACTTGCTCTAAGTTTTAGCCCGGTGATGGATCTATGATGTGCCTTTAGCTCTATGTAGACTTTGGGGTCAATCTTGGGGTTTAGATGTGTCAAAATTTGTGTTCTAGATACATGTCCGATTTTGACAGTTTTCTGTCCAATTCTCATATGTCCGATTTTCCAGAATCAGACGTCCGATTCTGGGTGGTCTGATCGGCCCAGTGGTCCGACTTTGGTCATGTCCGATTCTGGGAATCGGATTGGATAGGGTGGTCCGATTCTGGACTGGTCTAATTCTGGACTGGTCCACTGGTGGTCCGATTCTGGACTTGTCTGATTCTAGTGGTCCAATTTTGGGACTCGGGCGGCCTGGTCCGACTGCGCAGCCGACGGCCCGTGAGTTGCACGCAATGCCTCTAGACTGACGTCTACCTCACCAAATCGTCCAGCACCTTCCAGATAGGTGCAAAACACTACAAGAAAATGCCAGATACACCTGGAATCACTGTGGTGCTCGAATCAAACGGCACTCCAAGGATCTATGCCCCTATTTCCCTGTTTTAGCCTATTATACAGCAACAGAAAACCCTACTGTTTGCTTCTTTTTCTTTGTTTTTTTCTATCCTAAATGCATCCAAATCACAAAGTAAATACCTACACTACTCCATCTCACAACATAAATCTCAAAAAATCAAAAAACCTACTTGCCAAGGAGATCGAATACCATCTTCAACCCCCCTCACTTCCTACCTATCTCAAGCACCGGTTCGGGGAAAACCCTACTCCAATGCTCGATTCAAAGCGCACAAGCGCTCAAGGCTTGAATTCGTTGGTCCCGGCAAATGGAACCAAAATGTGGGAGCTTTCACTCAACCGCCAAGACCCACTGACCGCTTATTGTTTCAAGCGTTCCAAGCCGAGCACTAATGGCTACCTCTCACATAACCGACATGCCATCCATATCTACGGGTGTAGTGAGCTTACCTCTGTGTCGTTCGAGTTACCTCCTCTCCCGCGCACTCCAGTAGCTCCACGATCCAAGTGCAAGCTTCAAGCAAGCTTGATCCTCCCACTCCAAGCTCCAAGCTCCATTGCCGTGAGCAAGACAAGAGAAGAGAAGAGAAGAGAAGAAGAGAGAAGAAGATGGAGAGCTTCTCCACCCCACAATCCCTCACCCTCACACACTCACTCCGTCACACTCTCACACTCCCTCTCTCAAGCACAAGCTTCAAGCAAGCAAGAACAAGAAGAAGAAGAAGAAGAGGAGAGCTACTTTTGGCCACACACAAGAATGAGCTTTTCATTCACTTTTCAACTTTATATACAAAACCCTAAATCCCTTTTGGGCGGTCATCCCCCTTTTCCCTTTTTTTACATGGCCGGCCATAGCCTAGGCCCTTTTTCCCATTGCCCTTCTATCTTCCTAGCTTCCTTTCCACCACCCGTCTACATTTACAAATTGCACGGGTGAGAGCCTGGTGCTCCTTGAATTAAACCATGATGCACTCGCACTCTTTTACAAAAGTTTTGACTTGCGCTTTTCCTTGTGCGCCTTTCTCCCTTATTTAGGGCTCTTCTCCTTGTGCGTCTTTGTCTTCCGTTTCTCTTTGCCTTGGCCTTTGTCTTTGTCTTCTACTTTAGCTTTTCCGAATTTTCCACCTTCGTTCGTTTGAGGGTTAACAGTCTAAGACAACCAGAAGGTTGCATCACTAAAGTCCTCATTACAGTTGCGAGCGTGGAATGCTATCTGGACTTTAGGGTGATAAGGTTTGCAGGATGTCCTAACTATCGAGTTTTGCTAGACAGGCCATGGATTCTATGGACAGACTGTCAATTCGATATACCCGTTGGTCGAGTGATTCTAGGTCGAGGTGCCTATCGTGTAATAGTGGATGCTTACCCTGAGTCTCCTCAAAGTGAGAGAGCTCCATTATCCTCCATTGAACTAGAAATAATAGATGATCCATCTGGTAGTGAGACGTCATCGAGTGATGGATCTAAAGAAGGGTCCACTACAGAGAATATTTATCAGATAACCTTGAATGACCCGATAGATCCTCAAGATCGAATAAGAGATGCGGACGTTATTAATTTGGACCTTGGCACACCTAATGATTCGCAGCCAATCAAATTAGGTTCCATGCTCAGTTCAAAAGAGAGAGAGGAATATGTATCCCTGATTCAGGGTTTCGCGACATCTTTGCTTGGAGCTATGACAAACTTAGGGGTATTCTTCCTAGTCTGGCTGTGCATACCATTCCTATAAAGAAAGGTACCCGCCCTGTACATCAAAAAGTAAGGTGTATGCCTTTTGAACTAAGGGATGGGCTAATTGAAGTTGCAGAAGGCGGGTTTGATCTTCCCAATTCAGCATACTGAATGGTGTTTGCCAATTGTGATTAGAAAGAAAAAGAATCATCAAATCCATCTTTGTGTAGACTTTAGAGAGCTAAATAAACAGACTGTTAAAGATTACTACCTGTTTTCGTTTATTGACCAAATTTTGGATCAATTGGTGGGTACGGAAATATATTCGTTCATGGATTGCTTTGCAGGGTATAACCAAATGGCGATTGCTGAGCAAGACAAGCTGAAAATGACATTTATCACTGTCTTCGGTACCTTTGCGTACCATGTGATGGCATTTGGGTTATGTAATGCACCTGGTTCATGGCAAAGAACAGCCGACAAGACCTTTGGTGACATCTCCCCGGAGGAGTTGAAAGTATTCATTGATGACCTGGGAGCAGCCACCATAAGAGAAAGGTAGTTGATTATTTTGCGAAAGTGTTTGGAGTGTTGCAAACAATTTTGCATAGCTCTCAACCCACGGAAGTGCATCTTTGGAGTGCCTTATGGGTTATTGTTAGGCCATGTGTTCAATTCCGTAGGGATTGCGACTGACCCTAAAAAAATCAAGCTCATAATCACCATGAGTCTGCCACGTACTCCAAAGGAAGTGCATAGCTTTCTATCATCGATAGGGTATTATTGGAGGTTTATCAATGCCTTAGCAGAAAGAATGTTGCCGCAAAGAACCTATTGTCCTTTAACTATCAGTTTGCATGGAGTGATGCTTGCAAAGTATCTTTTGACGATGTGAAGTAGGAGCTTGCCAAGGCACCTGATTTAAAAGCACCTAAAAGGGGCGAAATGTTCTTTATATTTTAAGCAGCAACAATGTATAGTATTAGGTACTACTTATCCCAAATTTGGGAGGAGAAGTTGTATCATCCGATAGCTTTTGCTAGTCGGAAGTTGGGTATATCAGAAAGTAACTACACCTATATGGAGAAGTTGTGCCTTGCAATGGTATTTGCAACCAAAAAGTTCAGGCACTACATTCTTTATGAGAAGGTGGTTTTTTATACCAAGGCGGAAGGGCTTCGTGAATAAGTTACAGCCTGATCATTTAGAAAAGTGGTTAATCACTTTGCAGGAATTTGATTATTAGATTAACAGTAAGCCGCCGAAGCTTCAGGGCATTGTAGAGTGTCTTGTGGATTTCGGAGAGCAAAAAGAGGTCTCGGCTAAAGGAAGGGACATGGAAACTTTGTTCAAGATTGATATGGCATCTATTCCCTCCATGTATGTTGCTATAACGCACTATCTTTCTACGGGAGAGATTGGAGCTACTTTATCAAAATCGGAGAAGAGGAAACTTAAATAGCATGCATTGAAATTTTCCTTGATCGCAAGAACACTATATTGACAGGGTGTTGATGATATCTGTCGCCGATGTGTAATGCCTGACGAGGTTCCTTTTATATTGGAAGAGTGCTATGACTCCGCTTGTGGAGGGCACTTTGCTGGGCAGTAACGGCATAGAAGGCTTTAAGAGCTAGGTATTGGTGGCCGTCCATCTTCCAGGATTCATTTGACTATGTCAGGAGATGTGATACATGTCAAGGACATAACAATAGAGAGAATAGGAAGCGTCCACTTACGTCGATTATGGCTACCATTCCATTTGAGAAGTGGGCATCGATTTTGTGGGACCTATTACCCCGTCGTCTACTACTTAGAAAAGATACATTATAGTAGCAAACTGATTACTTTACAAAGTGGTCAGAAGCACGGGCGACAAGGCAGAACAATGCAAAAGAGACTCCCATTTTCCTACTTGAGAATATCATTTGCCATTTTGGTCCACCAAAGAAAATATTATCGGACCATGGAACCCATTTTTTGAACAAGGTAATTAAGAGTCTGACTGAAGCTTGAAAAATTAAGCATAACAAGACAATCCCCTATAATTCGCAAGCAAATGGACAAGTTGAAAGTACCAATAAGTAGCTCATGGGTATCCTGTCCAAGGTTATATCGGCAAAGAAATGGGATTGGGATAAGAAGTTGTGCGTGGTAGTATGGGAGTACAACATGATGTTTAAGCGAGCCACTGGCCACACCCCATTCAAATTAGTTTATGGGGAGGAGTGTGTCTTGCCCTAATAAATTGAGTTTCCAACCATAAGATTTGCAATCAATCATTCTTTGGGTGATGAAAATGCCCTATTCAAGTGTTTTATGACTATAGCCCACTTGGATGAACTTAAATTGCAGAGTTTGTTGCACCAAGAGGTGACTAAACGTCGGATGAAGCGGTTGCATGATCTAAAAGGGAAGAAATATATATTTAAGAAAGGGCAGTTAGTTCTACACTACGATACACGTAGGGAGCTATTTCCAGGAAAGCTGGAACTTAGATGGAATGGCCCTTACAAGATAGTTCGGTTAGGTAAAAATAAGTCCACAGCTTTATTAGCTAATCTATAGGGAGTGGAATTTAAGAATAAGGTTAATCTTCATAAGATTAAACCTTATTATTTCTTAATATGCTAACGCGCTAAATGCATTGCAGGTCTATGCTGGGGTTGATTTGAGACTTGTAGGAGAGCTTAAACTAGTTGATGGGGCGGTTAATCCCTTATTTGAAGCATCCATATCTAGAGCAAAGATATCATTAGGGGAAGCTTATCTGGTGGAGCAAGGGATACAAAGTGATTGAGCAAGAAGATGGTACCTTTGTGTGGGAGATCAAAGTTTTCTGCCATCACTATTTGCAGATTTTGACAAGCATCCCTGTTGAGTTTAATGAAGGTTCCGGGATGGAGCCATCAGTTCATCATCTAAATATGTTGAATTTTGATTATCATCATTACGAATAGGGGAGTTCCTGATGGCTGGCTATGTAAACCCATTATGGACGTACACGTTATACTTTGATGGAGCGTCCCAGGGGCCTAATAAAAAAGGGAGTGTTGGAGTAGTTATCTGAGATCCCCAACGTAGAGTTGCAATGAAATTAACTGTTTATCTCGGGGTAGGATTCACTAACAACATGGCGGAGTATAAAGCCTTGATAATGGGACTGAATATTGCCAAGAAAGGTGGTATTCGGCAGTTTTTGGTAAAGGGGGATTCCCATGTGATCTTAAATCAACTCAATGGGACATATACAGTCCGGAATCCCATCCTTCGTATGTATCATCGAACTGCTATAACCCTGAATTTGAGAGCATATCTCTTCAGCTCATTCCACATTATTGGAATCAGTTTGTGGATTCCTTAGCTAATTTTTCTTATGAAGAGGACCTCTTCTTCAACTATGGTCCTAGTCCATATGTTATTATTGATAATGAGATAGGACCTGGTCGCTTGTGGCGAATGTTATCAGACCACACGTTATATGGTAGGCGATGGTTGATATGGGTAATGCGAAGAGTGGCCGAGACCCATCTACCACTATTGTCCTAGACCCATAGGTTGATCAAACGACATATTATCCATACGCCTCTTGCTATATATGCAGGAGGTATAGGTCACAACTTTATGCATTTAGTTTAGGGATGAGAACCCTATTTTTCCCCTTGGAATGGGGCGTATTTTTGTATATCCGCCTTCTTCCAAGGAGGAAGCTATATGAGCTGGTTTGCTTGATTTCTTTAGGCCAGGAGGGCCAATTGTTTTAAGGTTTTAATGATCTATTTCCTTAGGCTAGGAGGGCCAGTTAGTTTTGTTGTGTCATGTTTGATTTCTTTAGGCCAGGAGGGCCAACTAGTTTGCAGTGAAATGTACCATTTCTTTGGGCCAAGAGGGCCCTATGTCTGTTTGGTGCAGGTATAATTAATGGTTTTTTGTTGTAATGATTGCATTATACAGGTTGACGAAGTTGCTGGAGTGAGCCTTTGCTGCGAAGGAGCTTCTCGTGGCCATTCCAGGTGGTTTCGTCCCCTTTTCGAGCTTTTTCCTTAAGCAATTAATGATATATGTGCGTGTAAGTGTTACTTTCTTTTGTTTGTTGGGGACCGGCACTCGAGGCATAAAGTCCCAGGTTTAGGCTCTGTATGTTTGGGGGAGGTCTGAGTAGTCATTGCCTCCTGCAAAGGCATTGTGAGGCATTGAAAAACCTGTTTTAGAAGGCAATTCTAGTGACCCTGTTCTATTGACCTGCTAGGTGGCCATTCTAGGATTTTCTGTTAGTTGTGAGACAATTAGAGAAGCCTACTAAAATAATGATGGAAAGAGGCAAAACCCTAAATATCTGAAAGACAATATATGAATATACGAAGGTGTGTAAAAAGGGGGTTCTAACCCCTATAAAAATAGAAAATGAAAGAATGAAAAATCATTGAGCTATTGTTTATCGCCTTGTGAAGGCTTGGTAGGTTCCTGGGGACGAGACACGACCGGGGGCCAATGCCTTGTCTTCCAAGGGGTGGCATCTAGCTGAAAAACAAAGAATACAAGAAGGTTGGAAGGAAAATAAAAGTGAGCATTAGAAAAGGATTTAGTGTCGCCTTGCGAGTGCTTGGTAGGTTCTTGGGTACCAAGACAAGACCTGAGGCCAATGCCCTATTCTCCTTGGGTCACTACGCTCAGCTCCCTCCTTTTTACATGCCCGAGTATAGAAAATAATAGGCTAAAAGAGCAATGTGCTAAAAGAAACTATTTCTTGATCAGGCTATAGGAGTTCTCACCTAGTAGGAGCTCCTAGTTGAGTTGTCCTTAGTTAGGTAGGTAGTTCAGACCACCACTTAGGATAACCTCTTTGATTGTTCTTTTTAGCTTGGCTGTGTTGGAGCAGTTGGTTAGTGACTAGCTTGGGTTTTCTGCCAGATTATGCTAGGCCTACTCCTCGTGTATTTCATGCCTTGGTTTTGACAGGGGGTAGGGTGAGAGCTATGTTGTGCTTTGATGTGTATCTTTTTTGTATCAGCTTGATGCTCTTTGTGGTTGTGTTTATGTGCAGATCTATTCATGGGATTCGACGGGCTAAGTCGCCCTATCCCATGGTCGCCAATGATAGATGATTATTTATGCCGAGAAGTGCTTAAAAATAGCCAAAAATTTTGAATTTCAAGGAAAAAATAGACTTCGTCGAAGGCAGCGGTTGCAATCAGTATGATTTTAAGCGACAATGCCCGAAAGTGCTTAAAAGACCCACTAGATGACATTTGGTGAGTTTTCATAATTTTTTGGCATGTCAGAAGAGACCTTGGGAGATGCCCAGCAGACTTCAAGACGAACTGCCAAAATTTTTCAAACTTCAAATTGGACAACAAACGAGGAAGAGGGAGTGCCCGAGAGGCCAAGCCCAAAAGGTTAAGTGGGAAAGGACTTAAGAGAGCCCAAAAGCCATGACTTTTGGGGGGAGCCCAAAAAAAATGAATTTATGGGGGAGGGGCGGCCATTTTTTTCGGGCGTGAGCAAGGAGAATGCGCCATTTTTCAATGCTTGATGGAGAGGGGGCTATGGGGCCTGCAAACAACCCCCCAACTGACCGGATGGCTTATCTACATTCAATCTTTGCTCCTCATTGCTCCAGGCTGTGCATGGAATGGCTGCCCGATTATAGAGATCAGAACTCAATATTTCTCTCTCCTCTTTCTCTCTCTTGTGTAGAGGCACTTCATGTGGCAAGAATCAAGAGAATCGGGAGATGGATGCTTGTCCGAGAGGCACCGAATTGTTCCAAGAGGCCGAGAAGGCTAAAGGCTGAAGATCTATGCTTGAAATCCATGGATGGTTGGTCGATACACAATCCCAATTAATTATTCAAAAAACCCGAAACATGCAAAAAGGTGGTATGCTCTATTTTATGAAAGAATTTTGCTTGTTTTTTATCGTTCATGGTCTAAATGGTATGCACATGGGCTGAAATTTTATTTGAATGTTATTTGCATTATGTTTGAGGGTTGCAATCACTGTTATGTAGAAGCCGTATTGATTTACAGCAATTACCAATTTTCAAAACCCGAAAAAACACTAATTTTGATGGAAATTGATAGTTTCTTTGATTTTGAGTGGGTAAAAATGAATGGACATGGAATAAAATAAGGGAAAATGCTGAGTTTCAGTTCCAATGATGAGTCATCAGAAAAAGACTAGAAAATACCTCTTCTCTATTAAAAATGAATAGGAAAAATAGAGAAAAAATGGAAAAAAATGGGTTTCTTGCATTCGAAAAAAATAAAAAAATAAGATCTATGTATGTGAATGTTTGACGGGGCTGAAGCATGAGGTTAAGCCTCAGTTTGGCCCTTGTCCTTTGTGTTAAAGTGTGTGTTTATTGCTTTTACATACAAAAAATGACATAAAAGAACCTCTACACCTATACACCGCAACAAAATTTAAACGATGAGGGGGAGGATGATGTTATACATCAGTTTAAGCATTGAAATAATAAAAAGTCTGATTGTTCTCTTTATGCATAACATTTATGATGCGGTTTATTTAGAAATAATGGATCTAGCAGCACGAGGGTTGCCTTGGTGCTAGGTTCCTACAACGAAGCATTGCGTGTTACCAAAAATTCGTTAAAAGGGTTGTTTTTGCATGACATATAGGCTGATTTTATACCATAATTGTTTGTGCACAATAAAGCATCCACCATTGCATGAATCATATACACATGGTATCTATTCCTAGTATGCATAGCAATTGGTTGTATTATAAATGACCCACGCTGGAGAGAGTAAGGCATCCAAGCTGCTGTAGGTCTAGACGGTGGGTGAAAGGGGACAAGTAAGTGAGGACTGGTACATTCCTAGAACGATATAATATTGGTACCAAGAGTGGATTCTATTTCATATGTGTTATATGTGTTAGCAATGCATCAAGGGGCCAGTCCCCAAGGTGTAGGAGGGTCGCAGTGGAGCCGCGGCAATCAACCGAGGGGCGCCTCCTATGTTGTTCTATGTGGTGGATTACACCAAAATGTGTAGGGTCTCCCTCTGAGGAGTCTGAGAATGTTAAGAGTTGGACTATAAACACGATACAAACACAAAATGTACGTACGATGGCAGGGCAATGTGTCTTGTAAACGCTCTTGACCGCAAGGCCATGGGGTTGTCTTGTGTATGTCAGAGGTCCGGCTAGTGCTATAGCTAGTGCCGGCCCATTTTAGGTCCCATCACCACCACAATTTTTAATCTTAAGAACTTTATTCTTTTGCTCAATTGATTCCCTACAAATGGCAATATCTTTTGGTATGCATCTAGCACATCGCTCTTTTTACAAAGAGGGTAAGTGCAAACATTCCTAGTGGCATCATCTATGAATATGATTGAATATGAAGCTCCACCCAATGAGATCATAGGCATAGACCCACACAAATAACTATGAAGGAAATAAAAGGTCTATGATCTTCTAGTACCATCATTTCTTATATGAGAATTTAGCTTGTCTGCCAAAAAGACAACGCTCACAAAAATAAAGATAGCAAGTTTCAGACAGGTAAGATAATTCTAGCAGCACAAACCTTTCACTCTAGTAATTGACATTATCCCAAATAGTGATGCCATAAGGAAATCGATGGCTATTCACTGACATGGTCTTTAACCTTAGAAACATACAAAGGATACAAAGTACTAGATTTATGCCCTCCTTTGGCAACAACAAGAGACATTTTGTTACGTATATGATTTCCAAAGATCATCCTGTAAAAGCACAATCATCAAGATGTTTAATACTCTCTTACTCCATTCTAGAATGCAAATGCAAAAGAAGATCCATTGGCCAATACATCCCTGTACCAATAATGCCACATTATTAGTTATTACTAACACCAATGCATCCTCGTCTCCTAGTATCATAAGTAATGAGCCACTCTCTATGTAGAGTGACATGGAATGATGCTTTTCAGTCCAAAATCCAATTTTATGATATGCCTTTATTCATGGCAAGCCAGAATATATCACCAAAAGAGGAAACATATAAGACATCTCCATCATCATTGTTAACCTCTTCTATCTTTGCCTTTGACTTCTCTTCCTTTTTATCAACATCCTTATTATGATTTTAACATTTTTGTTGGTTCTTCCACTTGTAGCAATCCTTCTTTATATGTCTTTTTTTATTATAAAATAAGCATTGCACATCCTTCTTACTTTGTGGCTTACTCTTGGACTTGCCTCTCTCATGAAGGAGAATAATTTTTCCCCTTGAAGTTGGTGACATTGATCTTTTCTTCGTCCTCCTAATTGGAAGATGGCTGCAAATTGCTACTTGGCTGCCCATAAGAGTGTTGTCTCCATGAATCCTTATTCCAAGTATGTTGCCTAAGGGAGGATTGTCCAAAACCCAATGATGGGGGCTAACCATTTGAGATATGCTCCTTACTTGAATAATCTTGGGCTGATCTTCTTCCATCATTCCTCCCATCAACATAAGCTTGGTTATTGACTACATTCCCTTTAGGCACAATACTGGACAAATGGTAGAAAATTTATAAACGGGGTCACATCCACGATAATCTTCATTCAGCCTAATGTAATCTTATTAATCTGCATGTGTATGATCATCTTTAGGGCTACTGAATTGGGGTCTTGTCGTGAGCTTGTGATGAAAAGAAGTTACCCCTCACTTTTGATGGTTCACCTCCTTCAAAGGTAGGTATATTAAGCTAAGTACTTTCCTTATTAATATGGGCCAGATTGGCATCATGAGAGACCCTATGAGGGTCACCACAATAGGTTGGGATTCTCTTTGTGATGTAATGTCCATGTTTCTTATGGTTGAAATAAGCTCTTCAAATAGAGATGTATTGCTTTGCTGTAATTTATTGTGCCACTCCTTACATCAACCCTTCATTAATTTATGTCAATTCTTCATTCAATTTCTTAAATTCCTTAAAAATCCATTCATTCATGTGTCCCAACTCTTTGGATAATAACAAGTAGTCATTGACTACATGTGCCTCATAGTTTATACCATCGTGAAACTCTCTGATATCATCATTCATTGCTTCTAAAATAAGGTCCTTCTTCTTGTTCCTAACCATTGAAAGAAAAGTGTTGTAATAGTGGCTTGCCTATTAGTAAATCCTTTGCTTCTCCCCAAATATAGATCCAATCCAAGTGCTCTATAACTCAATTGGAAGCTTATGAGGTGGGAATATATGAAATTTAAAGAGGTTTCAACTTGGAATGAATGCTTTAAGTGAAATAATGATAAATAGTGTTACCATGTTATGTTGTTTCCAACTACACCCACTGTCAATAGAACTAAAATATATTGACCCCTTGATATCAAATTGACAAGATTTTTTATTCAAAAAAAAGCTTATTATCCCTTCTATATGTAAGAGTTATCAAGCTCTAATTATGGATCAATACAAACTTTTATGTAATTAGAACTTTAATGTTATACAGAAGTTCCTTGCACCCTGTCTACTACCTGTAAATGCCCTATTTGGACTTGTAGGAGCTCCCTATGTAACAAAAAACCCTATAAACACTTGTAGAAACTTGGAAAGGGTTATTGGGAACCTATAGGGCCCAAGATAGAACTATAAAATAGTGGGCACCTGCTGTGAAAACCTGTGAGAATTGTAGCAACTTGTAGGTATCAAGAGAGTAAGAAATTGTTGAGAGTGGAAAAAGACTGAATTTTTTACTGATTTTTGTTATTTTTTAGGTCTGAATGATTGATTTTTGATGGATTTAGAGTTATGTATGTTTGTTACTGGAAATGTTTGAGAGTGTTTTGGATGATATTGATTATGTTTTGGAAGCTCATTATGATTTTTAGTGGAGATATTAAGCTATGTGATGTTCTGATAGGTTCTGATTGGTTCTGATATACCTTCTATTTTGTTCTGATTTTCTTCTGTATGAAGCTTGGATTGATGATTGATGAAGGCTGAAATCTTTTGCAAGCTTATTGAATAATTTTTTATAGTTTGGAATGGTTTTAGTATGAGTCATGAGGATATGATGTTCTCTGATGACCTTCTGTAACCCTCTGTAAACCTTCTATAGAGCCTCTATCTCTGCTCTGTATCTATTATGTATCTGCTCTAGTCTTGTACTGTACTATTTTGTAGATCTTCTATAAGTGTTTTGTAGAATGTATGTATGACTTTGGGAAAGTTTTCTAACTTTTGGAAATGATGAATCTAAGTTCAAAAGAGCTAAAACAAATGGAAGAAGCAACTACTGAAGACTGAAGTGAAGTGACAGTAGTGAGCTATGAAGAGACACTGTAGTGGCTCTGGTACCTCTTCACATCAGACATACCTCTTGGGAGGTGCATCCACGACTTAAGAAGGATTATTGAGAGTCATTATTAGAGTATTGTAGTGAGGAGATGATGTATTATTGATAGAGAGAGAGAGAGAGAGAGAGAGCCAGAGATAGTCAATTCTATCAAAACAGTGTAACTGTATATGAGAGATTGAGAGAGAAAACTATGAAGATATTGAAGATGAATACTATGTGATTGATTTTCATTCATAAATGGTGTATTCTTTTATGTTCATTCTTCTATTGATGGATTCTATGAAGATGTTGAAGATTATGGTTGATTCTATCAAATCCATGGGAGAAATAAAATCTTGTTGATGTTACAAGATTCCCTTTTCCTTGGTGTTCCTCTTGGGGCTCCATGTTTTTGGTGCGCAGCCGGGGAACCAAGGGATAGCGATGGCTAACCCTAATGGGAGAGGGAACATGATGCAGAACGTCCCTTTATTACCAGCTCCCCCTAGCATATCGATGCCTACGGGTAGTCAAATGGCTCCAAGTGGTGGCAATTCCAATACCATGCCTGTGGCTCAACAACCAGTGCCTAACCAAATTGTTAGGCCGATGGAACGACATGGTAATGACCAAGGCTATGAGTCGAGCACTTCCAATGTTCTTGGCGAGGTTAAGGACATGATGAAGCATTATACCGATATGATTACGAAGCAGTATCGACAAATAGCCGTTGATGTCAACTTCCTTAAAAAACAACAAAATTTGATAGGAAGTAGATACCCAGAGGAGGGTGCGCCTTCGAGGTTTAGTTGCAAATGGTGTGGTGGGCAACACTATCCAAGAAATTGCCCAAATGTTAAGTGCGACATCTGTGGAAAATCCGGCCATTTAGCAGCTACTTGCTGGAGTAAGATCAATTCCCTCCAGCGAGGTAGTCGGCAGCTAGGGCATGTTAATCATCGTGCGCAAGGAAATGATTCCCAGCGAGAAGATGGGCCAAAACAAATACTTCAACGACCAAAGACTACAGTGGAGGAGCTACCAAGTGGTAGTGGGGTTAGTTTGATTGAGGCTGTACGCGTTAATGATGCTGAAACCTCTAATCTGTGAGCTGTTCTTACAAGAGGTCAAAAGGGTAGAGAAGCCGACAAGGATAAGCCTGTCGACGGAAACCCTAAACAAGGCGACAAAGGAACGCAAGTTTTGGATCCTGCCATGGAAGGGGGACCTTTGAAGCCCGTAGAGAGTAAAGCCGATAAGGAACCACCAAAGAAGAAGGTGAAAGTTAAGAAAGAGGCAATAAAGCCGGTTCAGCGACCTAAAGAGCGGATGGTTTGGCGTGAAAAGCGAGCTCTATCGAACTATCATGAATTCGATTTGGCGAGCTCTCTTTGTGAAGTCAAGCCGGATGTGAATCCTTTACAGCTTATTAAGCTTTCCCCAGGAGTACGCAAGGAATTTAGAAAGATCCTACGTACCGGGTATATCATAGAACCTTTGGGTATTGCGCGAGTTGGTGATGACTGGTTCGAGCATGCTGAGAAGCATTGCCCAAGGGTTGCAGCCTATGTTGATGGGATATTAGTAGATTATGCCATTGTCGACAAGGGATCATCTGTTAACATTATGAGTTCTGAACTGATGGAAAGGTTGGGTCTTGCGATCCAGAAAGATACCTCCACAATTCTCAGAATGGCAGATGATAGTTTGAGACAGCCGGAAGGCTGCATTACTAAGGTCCATGTCACTGTTGCAAATGTAGAATGCATGTTGGACTTTAGGGTGATTTGTTTTGCAGGCTGTCCAAGTTACCAAGTATTACTCAGATGACCTTGGATCTTGCAAGCGGACTGCCAAGTAGATATACCCGCCGGTCGACTAATATTCGGCAGAGGTGCCTAGCGTGTGGTGGTTGATGCTTATCCTGAGTCCCCGCAGAGTGAGAGAGCTCCTCTATCTTCTACAGAATTGGAGACATTAGAGGATTTATCTGCCAATGAGACATCATTGAGTGATGAGTCCAAAGAGGGATCCACCACGGAAGACATCTATCAGATCACTTTGAACGAGCCGATAGAGGGCCAAGATCATACAAGAGATGCAGATGTTATCGAGCTAGACCTTGGTATGCCTGATGATTCACGGCCAATCAAATTAGGTTCTATGCTCAGCACAGCAGAAAGGGAGGATTATGTGGCCTTGATCCAGGAATTCCGGGATATCTTTGCCTAGAGTTATGATGAGTTGAGAGGCATTCCTCCTAGTCTTGCTATTCATACAATTCCGCTGAGAGAGGGCAGTCGTCCTGTACGACAGAAAGTAAGGCATATGCCTTTCGAACTGAGGAACGGGCTGTTTGAAGAGTTACAGAAGCTTCAAAAAGCGGGTTTGATTTTTCCTGTGCAACACACGGAATGGTGTTCGCCGGTTGTGATCAGAAAGAAGAAGAATAATCAAATCCGATTGTGTGTAGACTTTAGAGAGCTGAATAAGCAGACAGTTAAGGACTACTACCCGTTGCCATTTATTGACCAGATTTTGGATGGCCCAGGATAACGAAAACCGCCTGAGACAGAGGCTAGAGGACAAAGAACAAAACCTGGTGGCCGAGCAGTGGAGCTTAAAGTTGCTAGTGTAGCAATATGTTGACCTAGAACAGAGAACGGCTAGACTGGAAGGGTATGGACCGTTGGCAACTCAAGAGGGTAAGTTGAGCGAGTGGCAAGAGAATACCATGGCAAAGCTACAGTATGAACTCGAGGAACAAGATAGGCTGGAGAGAGAGATAGAGTTCCTAGCACGGAAACGACCGGCAACCCTCACAGCAGAAGCACAAGAACAACAGCAGGAGGCACAACGACTGCAAGGTACATTGGAAGTTGCCAAGGAAGACACAAGGGCCCTCATGGCCATGGCCTTCATGCAACGAAGATTGCACATTGCGGAGATCCAGAGCTATGAGCAGCTAGCGTAGAAAAGGTCAGAACTAATCACTAAGACAGAATAGAAATTCAATATTGCAAATCAAGCCAAAGAAATCACCGTGAAGAACACCTGACTTCAGAAGTCCAGGGAGTGGCACCAACTCTAGGCCTTAATGAAACAACAGTAGGTGGTAACCACACTGGCAAGTGAGCTGGAAAAGGAAAGAAGAAAGATGGATGAAAGGGCCAACGATGGGAAGAGAACAACTTTGAAAGAATTAGGCAGTTAACGGAGCGGTTGGTAGTGGCTGAGTGTGAGAGAGTGCTTGTCGAATCCAGGGCTGAAGCAGCCGATGTATGCACCAACGCACAGAGGCAAGCCTTTCTCAGCACCGTGCTACATGTTACCCAAACACATGGTGATGATTCAGTGGAGAGGGTGAGAAGGAAGCTGGAGTTGACTACCCGAGTGCTAAGATATGGCCTTCAGGAGTGGGAGCTCCCCACCGGCACGGGACTCACCAAGGAGCAGCAATTCCACTATCTGCGCCGTGCTAGCCTCTCCACCATTGAGCTCAAGGAACTGGGGTTTAAAGAACAGGAGCAGCCCGCACCACCACCACAAATGACCCCAGTAGTGGCCGAACAGAATACTGAGGAGGGCCCAAACTTGGAGCAGAAGGCCGAAGAAGAACAACGAAAAATGCCCAATCCGCTTCTACTAGACCTCCCGCCAGATGAGCCTGAAGATGCCCACATGCCTGAGCGCATTATGGCAGCTAGACAAAGGAGGTAGGAGCTGGCAGAGGATGCACAACGCAGAGCATGGCCACTACCCAGACAATTCTCTGACGAGCCGGTACCACTACGAGGGGACCCCAACCCTATCGATTGGCCTTAGGAATTGATCATCTGGTGTGACCGGGAGTTCGAGACGAGACCATTTGAGCTGTCATTTTTCTATCCATGCTTGTTGGACCGTGCATTGCCTCTAAGCATCCTATCCAAGATCAAGGACCTGGCCAATGACCTGGAGAATAGATGGATGGAAGAGAGGAGCCTTATTATAACCAAGTGGAGGCAAGAGCCCGCAGATTACTGGTAGGACAAGGTGAACCAGATTCCCAAATCCATCCAAGGCTACGAGGCGCAGTCAAAGTGGCGGAGTAGGATTTGGGATGCCAATTTTGACGCTTGGACCGCCTTCTATAGCTCACTCCCCGAGGAACGAAATGACCCCACCTACATGCCCTACCCCCGTCGGCATGGAGTGGATTATGACCGCACTATTCATGGGGATTTTGATTTTCCTAGAATATATAATGTAAATGCCCGAACTCTCGAGGAATGCCTAGTTTTTAGAGTAGAGGATATCCTTCCATCCATCAACTGCTTCCTCGCAGACTTCTCCTCTTGCCCGGATCCCGCTTTCCTAACCACTTGCAATTATCTTAGGCTGATCAAATTCCTATTAATGCAGAAGCCTACCGCTGAGGAAGCCCACCTTCCCCCCCTCTTTTTTGACATCAATCTAGGAATAGACAGTAGGGCTATGACTAGATTAATGATGAGGGCAACCCTACTTCCCTCTTTTTGCTTAGAACTCTTAGAAAATATGAATGACATCCGCTTCACGAGGTGTAACCATCCCTTTTTGTCATCCACACCTTTGAAGGCCCGGGCTGCTATTAAAGAATATCTCCAAAGCCATGCCTTTCTATCCCAATGCCTACGACCACCCCGTGCTTCGGCTGAAGGTGATCAGCACTAGCCAAAATGCCTTCTATGTATACAGTCTTTTAAAAAAAAGAAAATAAAATAAAAGAAAAGGAAAGGAAAGAAAGGAAAGAAAAGAAAGCAAGACAAAGGCACAAAGCCTCACTTTGCTCACCCCACTTAGGGTTTACCCCTAGCCCCTCTCCCCACTTCACACTTAGGGCACATCAAGGGCAGGACTTCTAGACCTGTCACCCTAAGCTCTGCACTGCACCTCCAACAACACATGAACTGGGTCCTCAAGTGTGGGACATTACTGAGGGCTTGCCCAAGGTTAGACCCATCTCCCAGTTCCACTGCACATGCACTTACACCTCACCGGGAGATAGAGACACCCCTTAGGGAGTGCACAACCTTCTCTTGCAGGCTGTTCGTAACTCAGTCGGGGCCATTGGCATAGATCTTGGAACCACGTGTTCTTCAATTGCTTACGGAGCCCCAATTTTGACAGTCATCGCCGACAACAAATTCCAACTATGTAACAAAGGCCGAGAATTTTTATGAAGATCAAAGCAAGCCGAAATCTCTCCAAATCATCAGGAATCAACACCCCATCATGTCTCTTTCACAGCACCACCTTTTTTATTATGGTCATCTGCCCGCTAATTCCACTTAGCATGCTGCTCCCCACCCCAGTGCCATGGGGCTAGAAAAGAAAAGAGTAAAAGCGCGCCATTAAATATGAAGGTGCTCTCGAATCCTTGTAAAAAGAGCACCGGGTTCACTCCTGTGCAAATTGTATGCATTAGTGAGAACGGGATAAGTTAGAACGGTGGGAAATAGGAGAAAAGGGCCTAGGCTAATGACTGGCCATGTAAAAAGTGGGGATGACGGCCCAAAAGGTAGGGCATGTATATAAAGTTCAAAAGTGAATGAGAAGCTCATTCTTGGGTGTGCCTAAAGCTTCTTCTCTTTCTTCTCTTGTTTCTTACCTTCATGCTTGTGCTTGAGTGAGGGATTGAGGGAGTGAGGGAGTGAGTGTGTGAGAGTGAGGGATCGGGAGAAGAAGCTCCCCATCTTCTCTCTTCATCTTTCCTTCCCTTCTTCTCTTCTCTTGTCTTGTGCGGCTATGGAGGATGGAGCTTGACGGAGGGGGCTTGAGCTTGCTTGAGCTTGCCACAAGGATCGTGGAGCTACAGGAGTGCAAGAGAGAGGAGGGAACTCGATCGATCATCAAGGTAAGCTCACTACACCCACTAGGTAGGCATTGTGTGTCGGCTATGTGAGAGGTAGCCATGGCTGCTCGGCTTGAAACGCTTGATCAATAAGCGGTCCGTAGGTCTCAGGGTAGAGCTTCGTAGCTCCTCTACAGACAGAAGACAAGATAAAACAAGATCAAACACTTCCTTAACTTATCTTTGGATTAATGTTTGTCTCCCGTCCATATAGGAGAATTAAGTGTTCCTTTCTACCTCCACAGAAAAATCCTTCCGTCTCTCGGCAATAAAACCTGAAGGTTTATCCTTCCAAGATTCCGCCTTGTAACTAGTATCAAGGCCTCGAGATCCCATCTCGAGTCATGTAGAACACTTGTATAGGGCTCGGAGGCATTGGGATTTACGGCCAGAGCCCCCACTGGCACCCAAGCGTCCTCCTACGCCAAGTGATTTCCACAGAGAGACCTCTCGTGGTGGGTTCGGTCCACATTCCTGGCGCGGATTCACAAGCCCCTTGGTTAGGGTTTGGCGGTTCGTAGGGGGTAGCTAGCGCCATCCTTCCTTAATTGATCCTTTTATGAATCCATCACAACTAAGGCAAAACGAGCCTATCATTTCCAATCAAGAAAATATCATTTTCTACATCAAGCAATCACTTTGCTTATAAACCACTTGTCCTTAGTAGGATCTCCTCTTACCAAAGCAACCAGCCAATTCACTTAGAAATATCCTTTTCAAAACAACCAAGCATAAGCCTTGATCAACATTCCATTTAGAGTCATCTTACTAGCCTAGCTTAAACTAGGAGGGTATCCACTTCAATAATCTAAGACAAGATCATTAAAAATAACTCACGAGCATGTGTGTTTAATCACTCAACTTATTTTGAATCTCTCTTTCCATTGGGTTTTATTCTAGGGTTCCAAGTTGTGAATCCTCGATTCTTTGCAAGTCTTTTAACATACTTGGTAATCTTTAAAACGCATTAAATATATTGCAAGACTTGTCATACATTCTTTCCATCCTCTCTCAGTGCGATGCTATGCAGAATTTTACCATCAAACTCATCTCCCGTGCATAAGGATCGTTTAATAAACTGACACAATCTACGATCCTTAACTCTCTTCACATTTAGTCGATGACTTTTTAATCCTAATATGCATGTATTTGTGTGGCTTAAGTACATGAAAGCCTAAATTTCCATGCATTTGTGCATTTGTATGCTAAGAACGGAAACTATTATTTCATGTGTTCATTGTAATCACATGCGCGAACCATGAATCCTAGATAACTGTTCATGTACTAGATTGGGTGGAAGCCTATTATCTTATGTGAAATATTGTAAAAACCCTATCATTTCATGTGTGTAAACCTATGCCGAAATCCATTTCTCATTATTTCATGCATGCAACCCTATCATGTAAGTCTACTCTCATGTTTCCTTAAATGAATGTAAGATCTTAAAATATGTAAGCATAGGGCCTAGATCCTTAAAAAACCTCGTTTTAATTTGGGGACGGAGGGACATTTGGTGTGCTAGCAGCATCACTTGGACGGTCTTAACCTTTGAATCTCTTCTTTTTCTTCTTTCACTAACTCCTTTCTTCTCCTCCTCTTCTCACTCTCTCCTCCTCTTCTCTCTATTCCTTCTTTCTCTTCTCTCTTCTCTTCCACTACTCTCTCTTCTCTTTCCCTCTCCTTCTTCTTCCCTTCTCCTTCTCTCCTCCTCTTCTCTCTCTCTCTCTCTCTCCCTCCTCTTCTCTCTCTTCCTTCTTTCTCTTCTCTCCTTCTCTTCCACTACTCTCTCTCTTCCCTCTTCTCCTTCTTCTTCTTCTCCTTCTCTCTTCTCTCACTTCTCTCCTTCTTCCCTTCTTCTTCTTTTCTTTTCTTTTTCTCTCTCTCCCTCTTCTCTCCATCTTCCCTTCTTCTTTTCTTCTCTTCCTCTCTCTCTCTCCCTCTTCTCTCCTCCCCTATGGCACTCAATCTTGACTAATTTGGGAATGGATTATATGGAGGATTGATTAATTGAAGCCCATTCATTAGTCTTCATCATCAATAAGAAGAGGTATTCTTATTACTTAATGCTTTTAATATCTCTTCTTATCCTATTGTTGAGCTTATCCTATTGTTGAAAAGGGGAGATTAAGAGTAATCGATCATGAAACTTGATAGTAAAGAGCATATAGAGCTAACATAGGTTTGATTGTGATTGTTTCATATTTATGTATCTTGTTCACTCATGATTAGTGTCAAAATTGATTACAAGCATTGATTCATTGCCAACATTTTGTACCAAAAATGAAATTTGATTTGTTGTGGCTGATCATTGATGCTGCATGACTGAAAATATTAGTGGAAATGGTAAGTGGGATCCATATAAAGTAATGAGTCACTAACAAAGGGTAATACCCATTCCAATTCAATCAATTCTTATTTTCCACTTGCATTTCATTAAAAGATCCAAATATATATTTTTTAAGTCAACGCATAGCATCATTGTTTTCTTAGCCAAATAGCATGTACTTGCCATGTTCATTCCCACGAGGACAAAGTGGATGCTAGGTGAGTTAGGAATTCAATAGAGAGGTAACCCTCCCTTCCTAATTATGACCCTAAAGGGGTGCACCAATCGGCTTGAGGAGGAACTTTACATACCTCTCAAGTCTCGGAGCCCATGTAAATTTTAAGTTTAGGTATATATACATCCAATTTGATAGTGATTGGTAGTTGTGCAATAGTATCTCAGACCATTTAGAGAGCATAGATGCTTGAAGTTACATTGGAACAAACAATGGAAGAGGTGCAGGGTATTTCTGAAGCCCTAAGAGGAACACCAAGGAAATGGGGATTCTACTACAAGAAAATCTATCTTGTAACATCAACAAGCTTTTATTTCATTCTTTTGATGACCAAAACAAAGAAAACAACAATTCTTCACGCAGCATCATAGTAGATATCTCTCACGGATTTGATAAAATCAACCATAATCTTCAACATCTTCATAGAATCCATCAATAGAACAATGAACATAAAAGAATACACAATTTTTGAATGGAAATCAATCACATGGTATTCATCTTCAATATCTTCATAGTTTTCTCTCTCAATCTCTCATATACAGTTACATTGTTTTGATAGAATTGACTATCTCTAGCTCTCTCTCTCTCTCTCTCTCTATCAATAATACATCATCTCCTCACTACAATACTCTAATAATGACTCTCAATAATCCTTCTTAAGTCGTGGATGCACCTCCCAAGAGGTATGTTTGATGTGAAGAGACACCAGAGCCACTACAGTGTCTCTTCATTGCTCACTACTGTCACTTCACTTCAGTCTTTAGCAGCTACTTTTTCCATTTGTTTTAGCTCTTTTGAACTTAGATTCATCCTTTCCAAAAGTTATAAAACTTTCCCAAAGTCATACAAACATTCTACAGAACACTTACAGAAGATCTGCAAAACAGTACAGTACAGAACCAGAGCAGATACAGAACAGATACAGAGCAGAGACAGAGGCTCTACAGAGGGTTACAGAAGGTCATCAGAGAACATCATATCCTCATAACTCGTACTAAAACCATTCCAAACTATAAAAAACTATTCAATAAGCTTTCAAAATATTTCAACCTTCATCAATCATCAATCCATGCTTCATACAGAAGAAAATCAAAACAAAACAGAAGGTATACAGAAGGTATCAGAACCAATCAGGACCTATCAGAACATCACAGAGCTTCATATCTCCACTAAAAAACATAATGAGCTTCCAAAACATAATCAATATCATCCAAAACACTCTCAAACACTTCCATTAATAACCATACATCACTCTAAATCCATCAAAAATCAATCATTTAGACCTCAAAAACAACAAAAATCAGTAAAAAATTCAGTCTTTTTTCACTCTCAACATATCCCCACACTTAGAAAGGAAGCGTCCTCGCGACCTAAGGAAAAGAAGAATATAAGTTTATTAAAGAGCTCAATTTTGATCTTCTTCAATATCTTCAATAATCTCGCCAAACCACGACCCCAACTTATCATCTGTATCTCTAGAAAAAATACTACTAAAGGAAAACTTTGTTATTCATTAACACATCTGATAATCAATTAAAAGTCATAACAAATTTGTAAAGGATATAAGAGGTTCTTCAGCTTTCCACCATAGGATTTCCATCCACCATCAATAGTTGAAAAGATCTCTCGAATAAATTATTCAACCAACACGAACTCATCACATACAAATTATTACAACACACACACAAACACAACCATTTGAATGACACCTCCAAAAAGAGATATATATCATTAAGAATCATCCAAAATACATTGCAAAGGCATCAATGAAGGTGATCTCTTTTGAAGACTTAGTGATTACGAAAACGATCCATGGAGAAGGACTCATCCACAAATGTCTTTGGAGGATTTTGAAAGAACTGAAGGCAGCACATCCTTTCTAGCAAAACAAGGTATCTACTAGGTAGACATAGGGCATGAAAATATAGGACATCCAACTGTTGGGAATCAATATTCACATTGACATTCATACAAAGCTTTGTAATGGCCATTTGATCGTTATGGGAATGCCTGTGCATATATGCTAGATACCAAGCAAAATGAGCTGTCAATCTCATTGACAGATCTAGAGATTGTGAATATTGGTGAGCAAAATGGAGGTAATTCTGTTATGCTTGACTAGCAGTTGTTCAGTCCCTTGGAATTAATGGCCAGCTAATCTATGGTCCCGTAAGAGAATCAATTGAGCTCCATCCTCTTCTTCGTGGAATCTGCTGATCAAATCCTTCGTACCCACTAACCAACTGAGGGGGTTGAGAAATAGAAGTGGCAGGAGATGGAAGTGGAACAAGTAAAAGAGGATGAAGAGATGGGTAGACAAAATCATAAAAGGAGGAATAAGCTAAAGAAGGAGTGGCTGATAATTTAAGTGAATCAGTTAGGAAAGGTGTCAATTGATAAGCAGGAAAAGTAGAAGGTATATGGATAGATGGAGAAGGGCATGGCGGAGAAGGGAAAAAGACTCAATCTTCAATGAAAGAACAATAGGTAAATATAGGAATTTGAGGAAAAAACCCTGAGGTTGGAAAAGGAGAGATAAGATAGCTGTGAGTTGGATTGATAAAGGGAAAAATAAGTATCATAGCAATGGGCCATTTGTTAATAGTACGATAGGCTAGGAACAGAGGAACCTAAAACAGATCATCTCTGGTAGGCATCAAAGAAGGATGAATCAAATGGATGGTTCTCGGAAAGATAAGCTAGGAGATACACCCTCAGTTGGTTAGTGCTCTACACATAAGTAGAAGCTATATTCTGACGTTGATTTAGGACCACAGAATCAATCATTGAATGTCGTGAAGTGTCAAGGCAAGTAGCCACTTTAGAAGAATAACACTGGAACATGTCATCTATCCTCAACTCCAAATAGTTGACATATAAGACAGCTTGTAAAACCACATCCCCCACATACCAAGCCAGATCTACATCATCTGAAATCAACAAATCACCTCATAGATACATGTAAGACAGCAACATGGTATCCCTCGTCACAGAATCTTCAAAAACCATACGGACAACTTCTATCAGCAAATCAGAAGACCAAGCCCCACTCCAACCATCCTCTAGAAGAGGGAGATCCATCATTGAAAGCTTCATATAGAAGGCCAACTTCTGCAACTAATAGTGGACAAAGAAGGAATGGTCCGGAGGAACATACTCCTGAAAGTGCTCAAATGTAGACCATAACAAATCCATCTTGGACTGCAATCTTTCCACTTTATCTTGAAACAATGGACATAATGTGGCTTGTCTCTGGAGAACTGCCAAGTCCTGCTGAGAGATAGAAGGAATCATAGGGATATTAGGGCTTAGAGGAATGGACCATGGCTGCGTAGTTGGTCCTGCAACTGCTTAATCTGGGAAGCTTGTGATTCCAATGTATTATGAGCAGTCTGTAAAGTTGACAGTTTTGTATCTAAAAGAGTCTGAAACTCTTGAGCTTCTTTGGATATTTTCTCTTTCTCTTCCGAAACTCTAGTGACCTCTGACTGAGATTTTGTTAATTGAATCTTCAAAGAAGATATTCTTCTCTCTGGATCTCAATCATTTGGGTCTGCTGCTCCATCTGCTTAAACACATCAGCAAGAGTGTCTTTAGTAGAGGCTAACTCTATGGCTGCCTTATGCAATTGGTCTTTGGACTACATCAATTCTTCATAGAAAGAAGCATATAACTGTTGAGAACACAAGCTGTCACTGAGAGTTCAATAGAACTATGGATGTCATTACAAAGGAATGGAATAGCATCTTCTGACACTAAACTATTCAGTGAAGGAATTGATATTTCCAAAGAACCCTCTCTATGTGCCCTGAATAAATTGTTGCATGTAAGGTAGACAGGGAGGTCACTGCCAGAAGTAGCAGGAACTGTTACTGAGGGAATGACTAAGGGAGTTTTATCTGCTACACGCTTCAAGCGCTTCCGCTGAATGACCAACGGAGGAGGGAATCAAGATCCTCTATGTCAATATGTTCTGAATCCTCTGAAGGTGGAGGGGGAGGAACTGGATCAGATGGAGGAGGGGGAAGCACACCCTTCTTAAGGCCTGAGTATGTTAAGAAAGCATATAAATAGGAGCCATAAGTGACATTTGTGAAATTTCCTCTGGTCACTTTGACAAAATGTTGGTACATCTTCGTAAGCAGGTAAGTACTCCAACCAATAGCAACCCCTTTTAACACCATCCTGGAAGCTGTGAAGAGCTCTTTGGACAAATAATGAGATGGTGTTTTGGCAGGCATAAACCTGTCTTGGAGGAATTGGCAGACTAGCTTCCAAAGAGGATCAGTGATCATGGAAAAAGACACTCCTGAAGTGTTAATCACCTTCTTGACATTTAGAACCTCTTTGGTCTGCTTCTGTAACAGCTTGAAAATTTCATCATTGGAGAATAATTGTCTGGCTGTAACAAAGGGTTCTCCTTTGCAGGGAAGAGACAAAGCCTTCCCTAACCCTCTAGGTGTCAATACCATGGAAACACCACAAATTGGCCCAATTTCTTATTGTATGATGCAAGAAATTCATCACACAGAGCTGGATCATCTGGAATCAGTGGGAGTGAAGCAGCCATGAAAGTTGCAAGGCTTGCTTTCGCTATAGGCTCAAAAGCCAATAGGGAAGAATAATCCCTACTAATCAACGGGACATACTGGATAGGAGGAGGAGCATGAGGCGCCATTCAGATGGAAAACACATACACACCACAAATACAGACAATTACAAAGAATGCCTGCAAAACAACCAAATAGCTATAAAAAAGAAATCAATCAAAAGAAGTACACACACAGATGTAACTAACCAATTTACCACCCCAAACAACCCACATCCTAGAAAAAATTCGGTATGACCTCTACACATATGCGACCGAAAACTTCATGCGATGTAACAAACAGTCACCCAAGTCCTCGTATCAGGCAAAAAAGAAGAAAAACTACAAACCGCACCCATAATCGTATCACATAAGCAGGCCATAATACCTCAGAAACCTAATCACAGGACCTAACCATAACTTTGACCAACAATTTCAACTTAAAGGACTATATGTGGCCCATCCCACGAAGCGTGCGTATTAAAAAGGGAAAAAAGTATAGTGACGGGAAATGATTTTAATTAAGGGTTCATTTTAAGAAATTATTAATAATGGGTGAAATTTTATTAGGTTGTAAATCTTAATAAGAAAATGGCGGTTTCTTCTTAAAATTTTAATTATAATTTATTAAGGTGAAACAATGCTTTAACGAAACCCGGATTTCGATACCCAGACTGGTGTCTCTGAATGCAAATTCATTAATTAAAAATTAATGGTGACGTGGAGTGCTTTTTTATCAACGCGTGCTTTTTTGTGACGGTTGGTTTATTTTTATTAAAAATTAAAGTGCCTCTGAAGCGCACGTAATGCATGCAAAGTGAATGGCTGGTTGATTTTTAATTATTAAAAAAATGTGTGTTTAGCACGAACGCACATGAAAAAGTGGATGAATATAGTTCATTTTAATAATTAACTATGGTTAAGGGATGATCAAAATGAATAAAGCACAAAAAATAAATACCTGATAGGGGTGTGTATGCAAGAGACTGAAGGCGCACTAAGTAGTCCCAAATGCAAGGAATCCAGTCAAAAAAGCAAAAACCACTGATTGGAAAAAATAAAGCACCTTAGTGTTTTTGTTTTTGTTTTATTATTATTATTTGTTTTATTTTGTTGTTTTGTTTTATTTTGTTTGTTTTTTAAAAAATGTTTGTTTTGTTTGGTGGGGTTGTATTATGTAGTTGTTTTTGTTGTTGTTTTTCTTTTGTTGTGGTTAAAAATATGGTACGGGTGTTAAAAATAAGCGCACCTCCGTCCCGCGCGCATGTGCGGGGTGGGGGTATTTTTTTTTTACATTGATGGGATTAGATGGGGCGGGGACAGCGATACGCAAGTCACAGAGGCCACCGGAGCATCCCGAGGCACATAAAACCAAAAATAGGCGTGTTCACATGGAAAACCGTTCAATTTATGGGAATTGCTTCAAAAATTAATAACTCAAGAATCGTCTGTCGGAACAGGGATTGGTAAAAAGGAAAAATGGGCAGTTCGAAGGGACAAATAGGGCTATAAGGTTGGATGTGATTCTTAGTGAACATAGGTGCATTCACATGAAAAAATCGCAAAACAAAGGATAAAGGAAAACGGGCAAGAAACAGCCTTGAGGACAAGGTGAAATAGAATGGAGGAGTGGGGAAGGGACCCCATCAGAGTAAAATGAAGTCATGGAGTAAATGCATGATCATAGCAAGATATATGCATGGGGATATGCAACATAGATGCGCAGGGACACGTCCCCACACTTAAAACCTTAACAGGAAGGGTAAACCGAACATCAAGGACCTAATACCACACATCAGACCAACCACGAACGTCCCCACACTTAAGACATGACCGTCACTGAGAAACATAAGGTGTAGGGTTAGAAAAACTTGGCCCATATTGCCGAGAAGTAATGTCGACTATCGAGGTTCCGTCTTGTATCATTGTCGGTTGCAGGAGGTACCAAGGTGTCTTCACAGCATAGGTCCTTTGTGGCAGGGACCACGCAGTAACACCCAAGGAGGTAGCTGGTTGAAAGAATCGCAGGAAATTCGTCGATGACGAGGGATATGACACTCAACTCACGATCACTCAAATGGAATGAAAGAGCAATCACTTGCCCCATTACTAACATCACTCGAGGAAATAATGATGAAACCCAGAGCTCACACCCGGTTTAGGAATCGACAAAGGGGTGGTGTAGAGGGAGCATGCCAGGGTGCACAATTGATGGTGGTTCAGTGCGTCCAACCCGTCTGGCATAGGCATAAGGAGGAAGGCCAGGGAGCCTTGCAGTGCAGTGTACAGAACAGAGTGATGTGTCCTGTGCTGATGGTAGAGACCCATCCTGTGGGTGCAGAGGGAAATGAGAACGTACCTGAATCCAATGGTCGCAACGTCCCTCAATCCTCACCTCTTGATAATTGATTGAAGAAACATCCATCACACTCAGCCCACCCTCTGTCTCATGCTCTATTGAAAGATACAGGAAGGCAGCCCATTCCTGAAACCCATTGATGTAATCCTCACTGTCACTTGTGCAGAGGTTGTATGCCTTGTGCGCAATTGATGGTGCAATTGTACATTCCACCCTATGCTGGCATACAATGCAAGAAGGAAGGCCAGGGAGCCTTATGGTGCAGTGCACAAGAACAGATCGTGCATTGTGCATTGAGAGGCCCAACCCGTGCATGCAACACTCCGTTCACACATCTCACCTCTCATTTAATTTGAAGGAAAAGACTGGTCACTCACCCCACCCTCTGTCTTACACTCTGTTGAAAGATACAGAGGGCAGCCCATACTCACGTCCCCATCCTGTTAGGATGAAAGCTTGCATCACTCAAGGGGTTGGTGATGAAGATCAGATCGGCTATTGTTATCATCAGGACCTTGAAGACAAGGCACACCTAGGGAGGTAGCCAACAAGTCTCGTACTTTAATGATTTGTAAGAAAAGTCGTCTGTTAAGAAGGACAGAGGAACTGATATTGCAGAGACAGCGCACCAAGGGAGGTGGCTTCAAATTACTTGCTGGAAACGTTCTGTTGATGAATCAGTTATCCTGAACTACGGGGTGTTACCACCTTTTCCATAGTCAGCTTTCCGCCCAAGGGTGTTTTCACCTTTTCTTGGAACAAGGCCCGTTATGACAAGGAATTTCTTCATTTTCTCCCATAACAATTTTGTCTGTTTTTTTATTTTTGTTTTTTTTTATTTCTTTTTTTCGTGAAGAAAGAGAATGGTAGAAATACCATGTGTCAGGACCAACCTCGCCACTGTTGTTGGATCAGATGAGAAGAGAACAAAGTCCGGTTGAGATGTATCTGCGAGGGGCTAGCAGAACACGAGACCGCCTTCTGAGGAGAATCATAAGGGCTATCAGAAGCACGAGGAGAATGATAGTGTGATGCCCAAAAGGGAGAGGGTAGGTCGACTGTGATTGTCAAGATCCCCAGGGAGGGAAGTACTTCTTCAGACGATAGTCATTGATCAGGAAAGGATCATCAGAGGCATCAATGGTTTGCACCTGAATAGAGCCATTAAGATTGACAGCAAGTACCTTGTACGGGCCCATCCACCTTTGTTGAAGCTTGCCAGAAAACTTGCCAAATCTCGAATCATAGGCTAGGACAAGATCACCTTCTTTGAACTCCTTGTGCTTGATGAAACTGTCATGATAGGCTTTGCATCACGCTTGAGTGGTTTCCATGCACTGTAGAGCCATTCGCCGTATCTCATCCAAGCATTCCAAGTATAGGAGGCAGCATTGTAGTGACTCATCATCTCCTAAGCGTTCTTTAACTGCCACTCGCAAAGAGGGCAATTCAAGCTCAACAAGGAAGACGGCTTTTGTACCATACACTAGCTGAAAAGGGGTATGTCCTGTAGCTACCTTATGGGAGGTTCTACATGCCGAGAGGGCCTCTATAAGTCGATCGTCCCAGTCGTGATGATGTGCGGCAATCGTTCTTGTAAGGATCAAGTAGAGGATGCGATTGGTGACTTCAACTTAGCCATTGGCTCTGGGGTAGTAGGGAGTGGACTTGCGATGGCGGATCTTATACAGCTCCGTCAGCTCCTCCATGATTTTGTTAAGGAAATGAGTACCTCTATCACTTACCAGCTCGAGGGGACTGCCAAAATGGGTGATAATATTCTCATACATGAACAGGGCTACACTGTTACCATCGTCCCGCTTTAGAGCTTTAGCTTCATACCACTTTGTGACATAATCCGTACATACTAAGATGTATCTATTCTACTTCTGTCTACTAAGTGGATCAATGGAACCCACAAAATCAATCCCCCACTTCTCAAACGGCTCTAGGGGAAGAATAGGTTGCAGTGGCATAGCACTTGTTTTGGTGGGTTTTCCCATTCACTGACAAGCATCACATCTCTTGCAGTAGTCATATGTATCCTTGTGGAGGGTTGGTCATCACCAGTATCCTGCTAACAGAGCTTTCTTAGTTGTCGCTTCTCCTGCGAAGTGTCCACCACATGGTTTGTCATGGCATGCTTTCAATACTATGCCGATTTCATCCCCTGCAACACATCTTCGCGTAGCACTTCATCTTTGCCTCTCTTGTACAGTGCACTGCCTAGCAAAGTGTAGGGGGCTGATTCTAACAGAAGCTTCTTCTTCTCACGGCTTGAGATGCTAGGAGGAGACTATTGAGTTGTGAGGAGATTGGCTATGTTTACATACCAGGGAGTAATTGCTTCAACTAGAAACAAGGAAGCATCAGGAAGGTCTGGATCATCCTGTTCCTCTTCTTCTGTTTGAGGGATTAGTGATAGATGATCAACTAGAACATGGGAATGGCCAGGCTTAGTGACCACTTCAAAGTCGAACTCCTAGAATAGGAGTAACCATCTCATCAGTCGTCCTTTAACATCTGCTTTGTTCATCAGGAAGGACAAGGCTTCATGATCCATGTAGAACTTAAAATGCATTGACAATAGATAGTATCGAAACTTCTCCAATGCAAATACCATTTCTAAGCATTCAAGCTCTATCACTGTGTAGTTCCGTTCCCTGTCAGTGACCTTTCAGCTTGTATAATAAATTGGCTGATCTAATTTAGAGGGGCCCTTTTGACATAGGACATCACCTAGCCCTTCAACTGATGCATCTAGGTGCACATGGAACTCCTTCATCTAGTCAGGAGGCTGTAAGATAGGTGCTTGGATAAGGCACTATTTTATGGTATTAAAGGCTTCTTCACAGTCATCAGTCCTCCAAAGAAAATCCACATCTTTCTTTAGGAGCTTGTGCAAAGGGGCTGCCTTAGTTCCAAAATGTGCAATAAATCTTCTGTAGTAACCTACATGGCCAATAAATCCTCTCAATTGCTTGAGGTTTGTTGGTGTTATTAAGGCAGCAATCTTTTCAATCTTTGCCGGGTCTGTTTCAATCCCTTGTGCAGAGACAATATGGCCCAAAAGAACTCCTGATGAGACACCAAAGACACATTTGCCGGGGTTGAGAGAAATCCCATAATCTCGGCATCTCTCAAAACATTGCTCTAGGTGTCACCAGTGCTCACGGATTAAGTTATAGACACAAAAGTCATCAAGATACACCTCAATAAAATCATGCAAATGATTCTGGAAGGCAGCCATCATTACTCATTGGAAGGTGGCAAGAGCATTACAGAGCCCAAATGGCATCACTCTATAGGCATAGGTCCCCCATTCTATGGTGAATGTTGTTTTGGATTGGTCCTCTTCTGCGATTTGGACTTGGTTATATCCGCTGAATCCATCCAAGAGGGAATAGAGCTCATGGCCTACCACTGTGTTTAATAATTGGTATGTAAAAGGGATAGGGAAATGATCCTTCATCTTCGAATTGACAGCTTTCGAAAGTCTACACATATTCAAAGTTTCCCATTCTTCTTGGGTACTACCACCCATTCACTGTTAGCCACGGGATAAATGAACTCTGCTTTAAGAAGTTTCAATAAATCAGCCTTCACCAGAGCAAAGTAATTAGAATTCATACGCCTTTGTCTTTGCCTTACAAATTTGGCATCAGGCTCTAGGTCAATGTGATGCTAGCATACTGTGGGATCAATCCCCTTTAGATCTTTGTACGACTAAGCAAACACGTCTAAGTTTTCCTTTAGTAGGTCTTGCAAGACCACTAGTTCTTCTTCTGGAAGATTGAGACCCACTTTCAGGTGATGTTCAGTACCATCAGTATCCAAGAACGTCACTTGTCTTTCACCTTCCACTTCACAAATAAACATCCCATGGATTTCTTCTGGATAGAGGTCTGACTCTTTCAAGAGAATAGTGTCATCATCTGATATTCCACTAGAACCAGTGTCCTCCTTCTGAACAGATGACTCATTTGTCTATTGAGCTTGCTAGAAGGGTATCAAAGCTTGGTTTGCTTCTGTGTGAGTGGTAATTTCTTCTGGACTTAGGTATTCATCTTCAGAGGATGCGTCCAGGAATGTCACATAGCACGAACCTTCTAGAGGCCATGGCTCTGAGGGCTTTGGCTTCTATTGACAAGGGGCATCATCATCATCTTTTCTCTGGACTAAACAATCAAGGCAATAGGAGGCACTGGTGAACTTAATTTTTATGCTTTTAATCCATTACTTATACAGATTCTACATATTTTATGGTCCATTGGCCAATCCAAATGGAACCATGGTCATTCTATCCAACACCTTGAGATCTTCGGCCTCTGAGGTCTCTATAGGGACGTCAACAAGATCATCCGTTATTAGAGGAAATTCTTTATCTGCACTTTCATAACCTACTTCATTTTCTTCCTCATTATTTTCATCCTCTTCCTTTGGAGGCTCTGTCTCTGCTTCTGTAGAGGCTCTGTAGGAGAAGAATAGATCTTCTGCCTCTGCATTTGCATCTGCTTCTACTTTTGTCTCTGTTTCTACTCTGTATATATTCTCTATCTGCTCTGTCTCTGTGTCTATTATTGTCTCTGTATATGCTTCTGTGACTGTCTCTGTATCTGTTTCCGCTTTGTATATGTTCTATCTCTGTTCTGTCTCTGCGACTTTCGTTATAACGTGCCCGCTTCTCAAATCGTGGGACACGTCTTAGCAAACCATCGAGAGATATATCTAGAAGACGCCGCCTGGCACCCCCAAGGAATGACACAGGGTTTGCCAACTAGGGTCTCTCGAGCCTGCCTCGTAATAGAACTTATCCGACCGTTCCCACTAGGATCGACCTGAAGTCCGGGTTCCTAGTCAATATTGTCTAAGGTCATAGGCTGGCTTTTTCCTAACATTTCTTGTTAACATTTTCTTTGAGGAAAGCTCTCGGCTAATCGAGACCACCCTTCCGTAGGATAGACCCATTGGTCACATCCACCATGCTTCCCTTGAGGATTGTTTTAGTTATCTAATTACCTACCATGTTATGCTTGACACATAAAAGCAGCTTCCATAATTAACCCGTTAGTCACAGGTTCCTTACGTAATTTAGGCCATAGATATGAAGACAAGATAAAACAAGATCAAACACTTCCTTAACTTATCTTCGGATTAATGTGTGTCTCTTGCACATACGGGAGAATTAAGTACTCCTTTCTGCCTCCGTAGAAAAATCATTCCGTCTTCCGGCAATCGAACCCGAGGGTTTATCCTTCCAAGATTTTGCATTGTAACTAGTATCAAGACCTCGAGATCCCATCTCGAGTCACGTAGAACACTTGTGTAGGGCTCGGAGGCATTGGGATTTACAGCCAGAGCCCCCACTGGCACCCAAGCGTCCTCCTATGCCAAGTGATTTCCACGGAGAGACCTCTTGTGGCAGGTTCGGTCCACATTCCCGGTGTGGATTCATAACCCCCTTGGTTAGGGTTTGGTGGCTCGTGGGGGGTAGCTAGCGCCATCCTTCCTTATTTATCCCTTTAGGAAATCAACCATAGCTGAAGCAAACATCATAGTAACAATTGCTAGGGAAAACATCCCTTTCGTTTCCATGGCAATCAGTCATCTTACACCTAGCCATGAAATCATCAAACACTCCCCCCTTGGGTTAACATCCAAAACCACATTAACAAACAGTTGAATGCACAATCTCTTGCTTCAAGGCATCGCAATCCCATTGCATGCACAATCAGAATTTTCAATTGGATGTATCAAAAACACTTGCTTAAGGGATTTGCAACCTTTTTAAACTGCCGAGCATAACTTGGGTCAACAATCCATTTAGGGTTAGGTCACCAGCTTCAACTAAGCTAGGAGCGTATCCATTTGCGATAGTCCACACTAAGATCGATAAAACAATTCGTAGGAAATTATACACATTCCTAATGCACTGGATCACATGTGACTTGCGTCTATGAAAGTCGAGGGTTTTGTCTAACGATGCAAGTGTATCTCATGAATAGAAATTAACATTTCATGTGTTTCGCTTAACCATGATTGTGAAATGTGAATTCTAAATGACTATTCATGCACTGAACTGGGGCAAAAAGCTATCATTTTATGTGAAGTAAGGCAATAACCTTATCATTTTATGTAAGTAAATCTTATGCGAATTCCAACCTCTACAGTTTCGCGCATGCAACTTAGTTCTTAGAGTAAACAAAATCCTATGCATGACATCAATCTTTTCATCCCTTCCACGAGAAATAATTCCTAAATTAATTTTTAACGCTTAGAACCTGGGCTTGATTCTTGTGTGCTGCGCTGGTTGTTCCGCTCGGCCCTCCAGCACTATTGGTGGCTTGGGCCCCTACGCTTCCGGGGGAACTTCTGCAGAGCAACAAGGGGGAGGGGAACTTCTGCAGCAATGGGGGGGGGGAGCCCTGCTGACGAGGAGGAGGAGGGTGGGCTTTTAAGGGGGGGCCTAGCTGTAAGCCGCCACCTGGGCGGCATGCACCCCCCTTTCCTACTTCACTCCCTCTCTCTCTCTCCCTGACGTATTGTCGGGGGGGAGGGAGAGGGATAAAAAATTTTGAAAAAAAAGAAAAGAAAAAGGGGGGGGGGGGAGGGTTCCTATGGGCACGGGGACATTATTACATCCTCTCCCCCTTAGAGGAATTGAGATGTCCTCATCTCGAATGCGCTTAGGGTTCATTGATAACCATTTATGATTGGGTTCTAAAACCTATGGGTTAGGTCCCATCACGCTTTCGCTGCACAACTCTGATTACTCAAATTCTCATCTTAAAATAACAACTTGCCACAACTCATGGGGTTTAATAGGTTTTATTCCAAGTACAAGACTTATTACCTCAAGTATATCTTCCTAGGATATCCAGTCATCCTCAAAGGTTACAATCGGCTCCAGGCCTTCATCATCATGTGATTCATAATATGACCCAAAAGTAGAGTTTAGATGGATTCGTTTGACCGTACGTTCTTGATTCTCAGGGTTCAACTCAGGACAATCTGTTTGGATGTGTCCTAGTTCATTGCAGTGGAAACATCGGCGGTTGGGACATCTTTTACGGATGTGTCCTACCTCTCCGCACTTGTGGCACCTCTTGTCTTGATCTCGTGAGTCATCTTCATCATAGTTGCCTGATTTAAGTTCTTGGACAATTGGATTCGCTCGGAGTAATGCGTCTTGCAAGTCCGTTGGGCGCATTGATTCTAGTCGAGTGTTTATGGGTGGATTTAACCCAGCACAAAACTTTGATACCTGTTGTGTCATATCCATTGGGGGTGTATACTTTAGGAGTGAAACAAACTTTGAATAGTATGCTTCAAGGGATAATCCTAGCTGCTTCAAGTCGTAGAATTCATTCATCTTTTGTGTGCGGTAGGCAGGTGGCAGATACCTTCCTCGCACAGCTTCCTTAAGCTTATCCCAAGTGACTGTCCCCTTTGAGATTGCTTGGTCTCTGCACCACTGTTTCCATCAAAGTCTCGCTTCGCCTGTAAGCTTAAGTTTGGCGAGCATGGTTTGGTTAGTAGGTGCAGTTCCTGCTGCCTTAAAATAGTCCTCCATGGACTCAATCCAGATCTTGGCGTCAACTTGAACAGTCCATCCCTTGCCATCAAAGTCGGGTGGCTTAATTTGCTTGAGAAGGTAGTTCTTCTCTTGCATGTCAGCATTTGTGGGTGCAGAAGGTGCCTGAAAATCAAGCCATACCATTTAGGTTATGTAGGATATGTCTATGATTTGAACATTAATCAATCATGCATCATTAAGAAGTTTTGCTCTGATACCAACTGTAATGTGCCCGCTCCTCAAATCGCGGGACACGTCTTAGCAGACCATCAAGAGATATATCTAGAAAATGCCGCCCGGCACTCCCAAGGAATGACACGGGGTTTGCCAACTAGGGTCTCTCAAGTCTGCCTCGCAACGGAACTTATCCGGCCGTTCCCACTAGGATCGACCTGAAGTCCGGGTTTCTAGTCAACATTGTCTAAGGTCATAGACCGGCTTTTTCCTAATATTTCTCGTTAACATTTCCTTTGAGGAAATCTCTCGGCTAACCGAGACCACCCTTCCGTAGGATAGACCCATTGGTCACATCCACCACGCTTCCCTCGAGAGTTGTCTTAGTTATCTAATTACCTACCACGTTATGCTTGACACATAAAAGCAGCTTCCTTAATTAACCCGTTAGTCACAAGTTCCTTTACGTAATTTAGGCCACAAATACGAAGACAAGATAAAACAAGGTCAAACACTTCCTTAACTTATATTCGGATTAATGTGTGTCTCTTGCCCATATAGGAGAATTAAGTACTCCTTTCTGCCTCCGTAGAAAAATCCTTCCATCTTTCGGCAATCAAACTCGAGGGTTTATCCTTCCAAGATTTCGCCTTGTAACTAGTATCAAGACCTCGAGATCCCATCTCGAGTCACGTAGAACACTTGTGTAGGGCTCGGAGGCATTGGGATTTACAACCAGAGCCCCCACTGGCACCCAAGCGTCCTCCTACGCCAAGTGATTTCCACGGAGAGACCTCTTGTGGCAGGTTCGGTCCACATTCCCGGTGTGGATTCATAACCCCCTTGGTTAGGGTTTGGTGGCTCGTGGGGGTAGCTAGCGCCATCCTTCCTTATTTATCCCTTTAGGAAATCAACCATAGCTGAAGCAAACATCATAGTAACAATTGCTAGGGAAAACATCCCTTTCGTTTCCATGGCAATCAGTCATCTTAGACCCAGCCATGAAATCGTCAAACACTCCCCCCTTGGGTTAACATCCAAAACCACATTAACAAACAGTTGAATGCACAATCTCTTGCTTCAAGGCATCGCAATCCCATTGCATGCACAATCAGAATTTTTAATTGGATGTATCAAAAACACTTGCTTAAGGGATTTGCAACCTTTTAAACTGCCGAGCATAACTTGGGTCAACAATCCATTTAGGGTTAGGTCGCCAGCTTCAACTAAGCTAGGAGCGTATCCATTTGCGATAGTCCACACTAAGATCGATAAAACAATTAGTAGGAAATTATACACATTCCTAATGCATTGGATCACATGTGACTTGCGTCTATGAAAGTCGAGGATTTTGTCTAACGATGCAAGTGTACCTCATGAACAGAAATTAACATTTCATGTGTTTCGCTTAACCATGATTGTGAAATGTGAATTCTAAATGACTATTCATGCACTGAACTGGGGCAAAAAGCTATCATTTTATGTGAAGTAAGGCAATAACCTTATCATTTTATGTAAGTAAATCTTATGCGAATTCCAACCTCTACCGTTTCGCGCATGCAACTTAGTTCTTAGAGTAAACAAAATCCTATGCATGACATCAATCTTTTCATCCCTTCCACGAGAAATAATTCCTAAATTAATTTTTAACGCTTAGAACCTGGGCTTAATTATGTGTTGATGGACCTAAAAACGGGCCGGCACTGGCTCATGCACTAGCCGGGCCTCGTCACTACGCAAAGACAACACCTCGGCCTCACGGCCAGGAGCGTCTATCAAAATCTCTGCCTTCCTAAACATTGCATTTGTAATACATTGTAGTCCAACTGATCCTAATCCAATATTACTCCTCAGAGGGAGTCCCTTTCACATAGCCAAAAGGCTCGAATCACATACACATGGGGTTCCTCCTACGGCTGAATGCCGTCAACCCTCTGCGACTCTCCTACACCTTGGGGATTGGCCCCTAGATGCATCGCTCAGCATATAAACATTTCGCACAAAATCCACTCAATGTACCATTTAATCGTATACAGGAATGTACCATTGTCCTTACTTCTCTTTCCCCTAGACCCCACAACTAGCCTATGGCTTAGGGTGTCCTGTCTCTCACTCAACGTGGGTCAAGGTCCTAATGAAAACAATTGCTGTGCATCCAGGATTTCTGATACTTTTAAATATTTCCATGACTTATGCATAGTGTGGATGCTAAGTGCTCAAACAATTATGAAATCAATATTGTGCACATGCGGAAAACATCCTTTCAATGATTTTCAACTACCGTTCTTATGCGGCGTTGCACAAACCTAGCACCGAGGAAACCCTCCTCTACCTGGATGGTGTTGGGACATCCGATTTGGGACAATGAATGTGTTGGGGGCCCTTAATCATCACTGGTGCTAGTTTGACATTCTTTGCGACTTGTGCTTTGCCTATACCAGCCTGTCCTAGCTAGAGTGGGGTTGCTCAGAGTTGAGCTTCTTGGGTGTCTACCCTTAGGCACCCATATCCAGGGGTTGCCCTCATAGTATCCTTGTGCTCGCAGGAGATCTTTCGATATCCATCATGGCTTGGTGGTGCACCTATGTCGATAGCATCTGGGCTGCCTCTTAGGTTGCGATTGATAGTTTTTGCATTTAGGAGCGTGTTTATGCAGTCTACCACTAGAAGGTGGCCCTCGTTGTTTTGGCACCCATATGCGCGTGGGCTTTTTGGCCATGTGAATGGCTTGCGTGGGTTTGCTTCTGGCGGTTGGAGCACGGGGTAAGATATCCATGCCCTTCTCCTTAGGCTTGGTCGTGGGGGTCTCTATCGGTGGCTCTACAGCTGTAGAAGGCGCAAGATGGCCCTTGCTGAAAGTAGTTACTATGCGCACATTGCCTACGGCCAGATGGATGCAATCTAGGTTGTGGTCCACATTGCACTTTGTCTGCCTTTTGAAAGTGTGGCCTAGTAGTGATTTATCACCGGCCCCCTTAGTGTTTGGTAACACATAATAGACAACTAGGACACTTTCAAACTCGACAGAGACAGCCACTTGGCATTTTCCTAAGAGAGGGTAAGTGTTGTCCCCAAATGGGCTAAGTTTCGCGTTTGTGGGCTGTAATTTAGGCTGACCAATGCGTGTCCAATGGTCATGTGTCCAGATATTACGATCGGCACATTCGTCGATCAGGGCATCAAAAGAATACGTCCATTCTACAGTGACCGTGATTCGTAGGTAGGCAAGTGCTACTGCTTCTTCATCTTGATCTGTTAGTTCGGTAATTGTGGCCACATAAACGTTGATAGGAGCTTCACACATCGGTGGATCGTGCAATGGATGGGAAGGAGGATAGTACTTTTTCATGCGACTGCCATTGAAGAAGCCTATTCCTTTCCCTTTGAGCATCTCCAACTCGACATTGCCCGTTCTACTAATTGCATGCACCCGGAAAGGTCCTAGTCCTCGAAATTTCATTTTCTGTTTGTGACCTTTAACCAAGTAGAGTAGGACAAGGTCCCCTTGATCAAAGTTGCACTGGTTGACATGCTTGTCAAACCATAGCTTTCGTCGTGCCTTCTCACAGATTAGAGTGTGGGTGGCTAAAAGTTGAGTCTTTGTGAGATGCTCTAGCTCCACTAAGCAGTTAGTCACAGCCTCTCTTCCCTCCCAACGCTCCTGTGCTGCTATTCTAAAGCTAGGGACAAAGAACTCTAAAGGTAGAATGGCCTCCATTCCATAGGTCAGCCTAAGGGACATTTGTCCGACAGCCGTCTTATAAGCTGTCTGATAGGCCCACAAGGCCGCCATCAGTTTATTATCCCAATCTCTTCGTGATGTGGATACTACCTTAGTAAGCACGTTGACTAGGATTTTATTTGTGGACTGTGCTTGGCCATTTTCTTGAGGATAGTAGGGAGAGGACCTTCTATGAATGATTAGGAAGGTTGAGAGCAGGTGGGATATTACTTCATTAATGAAGTGCGTGCCTTGATCACTCACTAGTTCGATTGGACAACCAAACCGTGAAAAGACCTATTCCCACAGGAACTTCACAGTGGTCCTAGCATCGTTCTTTCTAATGGCTCTTGCCTCCGCCCACTTCGTCAGGTAATCCGTTACCATAATGATGTAGCGTGCCTGGGAGTATTGCGACGTAGGACTGATAGGTGCGATGAAGTCAATGCCCCATTTTTCAAAGGGCTATCACGCTATTACGGAGGTCAACTCCATCTTATCTTTGTGCATGGGCACCTTAGTCCTCTCGCACTCATCGCAGTGTTTGACAAATTTAGTGGCATCACGGAATAGGGTCGGCCACCATAGTTGGGATTGAAGCACCTTACGGGCAATCGTATCCCCACTAAAGTGACCGCCAGCTATCCCGCCATGCTCCTCTCTCAATACATCGTGCATCTCCTGCTCGCACACACATTTGTGCAGCAACCCATCATGTCCCAACCTATAGAGTTGGCCAGCGATCAGTTGGTATGGCTGGATTTTTAAGATAAGTCTCCTTAGCCTGGCTTTCTCAATAGGCCTCTCAGGCAGACCATTTTCTAGCACTTGGACAACATCATCGGCCCAATATGGCGTCAAATCCGCCCTAAACAAGTCCCCTTTGCTAGATAGGCCAAAGAGATGCGCGTTCGGTAAGTCGTCAAGTATGCCTTGTTCGGCAGCTTCCCATGTGGGTATGCGGGACATGTGATTTGCCATGTAGTGCTGCTTTCCCTTACGTACAACCACCGAGAAATCAAACTCCAATAGGAGAAGTAACCATCTTGTTATATATGTGACCTGTAGCGCACGGCTTGTTCACAAGATACAGCAAGGCTTGATGGTCAACGAAAAAGACGAAGGGTGTGGCCAACAGGTAATGCCTAAATTTCTTTACGGCAAACACCATGGCTAGCCCTTCCCTTTCTGTAGTGGAATAGTTCATCTCCTTTTCGGTGAGCTGCCTGCTAGCAAAGCTCACAGGGTAATCAAGACTATGTTCACCAGGCTGGCATAGAACGGCTCCGATAGCAAACTTGGAGGCATCTATGTGTACATGGAATGTTACACTCCAGTCTGGGGCTTGCAAGATTGGTGCAATGGTGAGAGCCTTCTTTAACTTTTCATACACACATTGGCATTCCTCAGTCCACTCGAATACAATCAGCAGCTTGTACAATGGTCTAGCAATCAGCGCGTAGTTCAGTACAAAGCACCGGTAGTATCCCGTGTGGCCTAAGAAACACTGAATGCCCTTGTAGTTGATGGGTGATGGGAGGTCGACAATGGCCCTAACTTTTGAGAAGTCGGTGGCAATACCATTCCTTGACACTACATGCCCTAGGATGCATCCGTGTGCTTCACCCAGAACTGGCACTTCAAGGGGTTCAGCAAGAGTTTGTATAACTGAAGACAGCTCTCAACCTCTCTAAGTGTTCGGTCCACTTAGAGTGTATGCACAAGTCGTCTATGAACACCTCTAACTCGCGTCATAGCATATCCTTGAAGATCGTGCACATTAATCGTTGGAAGGTTGCAGGTGCATTCATTAGCCCAAAGGACATAACGATGTAAGCGAATACACCCCACTCCGTGGCAAAGGCAGTCTTGTGCCTGTCGTCAGGGTGCACTTGCACTTGATTATAGCCAGAAAAAACCATCCAGGAAGATGCAAGCTTCTTTGCCTGCCACCCTCTCTAGCATGTGCTCGATATATGGCAAGGGGTAGTTATCCCTCTTCGTAGTGGCATTCACCTTCTTGTAATTCATGCACACCCAAATTTTACCGTTCTTTTTCATAACGATCACTATGGGCGATACCCAATCCATGTGCTCGATCTCATATATAAATCTTGCCTTCATGAGCTTATCGATTTCTTCCTTCACTGCATGGGCATGTTTGGGCTTCATAGGGTAAGGTCACTGCTTCATTGGCACTGCTTCTGGAACCATTGGAATATTATGGGTCACAACCCTAGGATCGACTCCTCTCATTTCCTCCAAGAACCAGGCAAACACATTGACATACTCTTGCAGGAGAGCAACCGGTCTAGCCTCCTCCTCCTTGGTCAAGTCGTCAGCAATGAACATAGGTCGAGGCTTCTTGCCTTCCCCTGCCAGGTTGACTTCCTTGACCCTGGCAGGTCCCTCAATTGGTTCACTGGCTTGCCCTTGTCTCTTTGCTCCTAGCAAAACCACCACTCTATCACCCTTTTTAAACTTCGTGAAGCGTTTGGGGAGGTCATGCAGCTTCTTTTGCCTCTCTGCTTCTGAGTCTTTAGTTTGCTTCGTGGCCTCCTCCTTTATCCGTCTGTGCCTTAAGTGGACTGCAAGTCCCCTTTGGTGCGTCTGACCTTAGAGGGTTGGGGTATTTCGGGATCACTCTCTGTACTGACTTCAGACTCCGAGTTAAACTCACATCCCTCGCTTGAGGAAGGAGTTTCGCTAGGGGGTCGTAGTTCAGTAGGTGAATCCATCTTCAGTATTGGGGCTACTAGCGATTGCACCACCCCTGCTTGCTCATAATCCATGGCTCCCATGTGCTCCATCCAGGTCCTATCGCACTCCATCCACATGACTCCTTTTTCATTCTTGCCTGCCCTTTCCCTTCTAGGCCTAGAGTTTGGCTCAATCTGTTCGATTGCTCTCCCTTCAGTGTCATATGCTATCGTGTTTAACTCCTCTTCACTCTCGTCCATCTCATAGCAACAGCGCTTGTACCTCTCATCATCAAAATCTTGCCCCCTTCAATTGCTCGTCATCCCCCAAGTTTTCCTCTCCAATCTCCTCTTCGTTGATGATTAAAGCCCAATTGTATAATAGGTTAAGATAGTGAATTTTGGTCCATTTCCATTCAAGCCGAGCCAAGAGATCACTTAGGGATTTTAAATTAGCCGCCTTGTTGCCTTTAAGTTTATTGGTCAAGCACTCTACGATTTCCTAAAGCTCGAGCTTGTTGGTGGGGATGTGGAATGAGACCAGACTCCCTAGGTCCCGTGAGCTTCTTCCCATCATACAGAGTGGCACAGTGGGCTCCTTTGATGGCATGCTTGATGATTTAGCAGCTTGCTTATACAGCTCTTCCTCATCTGAGAATGGTAGGTCAACGGTTGCCAAGACATGCATACAATCCCTCTCGTCCTTAGGGCAGGGGATGTACTTGGTCAAGTCCCATAGGGCTTGCTTGCCTGGGCATCACCTTTTAGTATGGTCGAGATAGCATCGAGGTCGGCTCTGGGGTAGTCTTCTAGGTGTCCATCTCAACCCTTACTGCTTTCATCCTATTCCCCAAGGAGATGAGGTTGTTTCCCCAATCTTCAACAACTCACGTATTCCTCATCCAGGGTCGGCCTAGCAGTATGTTGTAGTCCAGACCCTTCGTGACAATGAAGTTCACAAAAAACTGCACTCTTGCGACCTTCATTGGCAAGTTTTTTAAGACCCCGAATGGTCTGACCTTCATTCCGTTGGCCAATGTAACATTAAACCTAGCCGCTTCCACAGGTGGGTTTCCCAGGCCTATAGAGTTGCGTGGCTCAAGACATTGACCCCGGCGCCGGTGTCTACAATTCCTTTCCATGTTGCATCCCCCAAGGCTAAGATAGGTAGGACTGCATGCATCTTTGTGCCTTCCCAGAAAGCATTGATGTGTAGTAACCTTGGAGCTGAGTGCAGCGTTAGGCTTGGAATTTGCATGACTGCGTCCTGCTCTTGCAAGTCAGTGGGGGCAGCATGCTCCCCCTTTCCCTCCACCCAGTGCCTTAATTCTTGCCATAATGGAGGGTGCTGCTTAAGCAAAGCTCCCAGGCTCACTGTCACTGGGGTGGTTACTAAGGTGGTGAGGAGGTTGCTGGGTATTTGGCTTCCTCCTTGGTCACCATTATTTGGCCATATGTCATGGTTAGCTTGTTGACAAGCTTCTCCCTGGTCTTGCCTCTGTGGCATCTCTTGTGGTGTGGGTGCATTTCCCAATTGAGGTCGCGATGGTGAAGCGGGTATGCTCACACTAGACAGGTCTTCCATTGGATTCTCCAGTATGGGTTCTACATCTTTAAGGTGTTCTTGGGCGTCCTTGACCCACTCCTTAACTTTGGCTATAGCCTTGAGTTGTCGTCTGGGATGGGGGTATTCTCCTACCTTGGCACTCCCTAGTTCTACCGTCTTAGGAGCTGAGGTCTCTGTCTCGGCATCAGTAACCCCCTTTCCTACCACTAAGGTTGTAGCTTCCTCAGTCTTAAGGGTAATCTTTATGTATGTTCTCTTTCTCCTTCTCCTCTGGCTTTTCTTTCCCAACGAGGTTGCATCCAGGTTACTTGGTCCATTCAGCGAGATGCCTGTTCGTTTTGTTTGTGCTCGTGTCATGACATGCAGTGGGATGGGCATGTCCTCCCCACCAAAGGTCTCCACACCAAATAGTCCCAAGGGCACGGAGGGCACATTGGCAGAACTGGCTGATGGTTTCCGTCTAGGGCAGTCAAGAAACAGGTGTGTGATCCCACACTCGGCGCATCGAAGGTCAACCTTGTCCTGGTTTGCATGTTCCCTTTCCGGGCAGCATGATGAGATATGGCCTGGATGACCGCAAGTCCAACATGAGATTAGATCTTGGCTTGGTCCTCCAAAGCCTCTACCTCTTTCTCTGACCAGTGCCATCACTGGTACCGGTCGATAGTCCGTCAGGACTGGATTGCCTTCCTCGTCATAGGAGATGTATGGGTTCACGCAGCTTTCTTTTTCACTAGGTTCTTCCACATAGTGAACAGGAGCGTCACTCAGTGGTTGGGTTATGTAGGGTCCTGGTGGTCTGGGTATGCCTGTTGGGTTCATCTCTAGCCTAGGGATGGCTGGTCTTGCATCATTTGGTGCTGGAAGCACCAGCTAGGCTCCCCTGCCAAGGAAGTTAGATGGCATGTTGCCTAGGTATGGAGGGTTGTATTGCTGCGCATATGGGAACCTCCTGGCAATCTACAGTGCAACGCATCATGACCGAACCTACCACAGTTCGAACATGGTCTAGATCTAGGATCTTGACACTTGGCTGGGAGGTGGTTTCCACCACAGTGTATACATTGCACGTGAGTCCGCGTAGGCTTCCTTATTTGTTCTTGCAATCGTGCAAGCTCCATTCTCACCTCAGCCAGGTCCTGGCCTTGGTCAACATCCTTTCCCTTATCTCGTATGCTAGAGTTCTCTCTCTCTCACGACGTCGTTGCTCACTCTAAAGCTCTTTGGCTTGTACCGCCCCGATTGGAGTTCCTCATGCTTTGCTCCCTAAGCTGATCGTCCACCCTTATTGCTTCTTCAAAAACCCTAGCTACCACATCTCTGTGTAGGGTGGAGTTACTAGCCAAGGCCTTGTAGAGTTCCTCGCTTCGGATTCCGTTTATAAACACTGTAGACACAGCCTTCTCATTAGGTCGCTCATTGGCCGGGATCCTCTTGAAGACTTTACGTACATGAGTGACATAGTCTCTTACGTCCTCCTTTTCCCTTTGACTGACATTCCATCAACCGGACGATGAGGTTGTCAGAGTATCCTGCCTCTAAGAACCTCTTGATAAAATGATCTTTAAGATGGGCAAAGTTCATACGCTCGGCTGCATCTAGACTAGTGTACCAAACCCTCCCCTTATCACCTAAGCACAACCCAAAAGCTTGAGAGTGTTGCGCAAGGTCTGTGAGGCCGTTTGCTTCACAAACTTGTTTGAACTACTCCACAAAGCTGTTAGATATGATCAATGCCCCACCCTTATTAGATGCTACCAATGATCCATGGTGCTCAAAGTTGTAAGGCCCCCATTATGAGGAGAAGCCAAATGTGAGCCCGGACATTGGTTGAGTCCTGACTTGTATATCAGATGAGGTCTATGTGACTGGATGGCAAAAAGGTGACCGTTGTGGGTCTAATCTTTGGGTTAGACGGAGTGGTTAAGCTGGTAGCAACTCGAGGCGCATTGCATCGAGTTGCGGGGTAAGGGAGTTAAAAGGGGGCCCTATTGTGGGGTCCGAGGCCCGATGGTAAAGGGAATATTCCCTGGAATATTCCCTGGTCGACTAGTGGAGACTCATATGGTAGGTCGATCAAGCTGACCTAACGACCTTCGCGGGCTATAAAAGATAAACCCCTTCACAGCCATCGATCACTCATCTTTCACCCAGTCAAAGTTGTTGTTCCAACTAGCCTTAAGCTCTTCACCTATCTTTTGTCTAGATCGCCATCTAAGCTTCACACAGTGGAAGCACACGGGTGGACAGAGCCATCTTTGTATCAGTTGTTTGGACCTAAAGAATTTAGTGATTCTCCTCTTTTCTGTTGTGTACTCTCTATCTCTATCTCAGATTCTGTTCGTTGCGCCGTGTAATATTTTACAAAATCTATATGGGTCGTTGCTAGGTTCATACTTGTCTAGTTGTTTTGCCACTACAGGGATCCTAGATTGCCCCTTTGCCCCTTGCGTGACCCCTAATCCCAAGATTAATGCTGTGGCTAAGGCTGTTGCACTTTGCTCAGCGGGCAGACATGTTGTCCATGAGCTACCTGGCTACAAGTTCACTTAATGATAAGTCAGCCTCCAGTGCCCGCTCTCTCACTGCATTTGGTCCTGCTTTGGCTGCTCCAACCAGGGCTAGCACATGCCGGGTCTAGCACACGCCGGGTCTCATACATATCACACACGCCTGGTCTCACTGCATTTGGTCCTGCTTTGGCTACTCCAACCAGGGCTAGCACACGCCAGGTCTCATACATATCCACATCTTGTTGGAGTTTCCTAGCCTTTTTCTCGTGGTTATAGGCGATCATGCTCTCTAGTGCCCTTCTGATCACCTTTCTTTCCTCTTCTAGGGTTGCTACCACTTCCTCTACTGGCCTACCCTAAACTACCATCCTAGCCAACAAGTCATACTCGTTGACTAACTCCTGCACCATGACTGGGAATTCTCCCAAGTCCAGTCAATCCAGTCAACCCTCTCCTTGTCCGCCTTGTGATCCTGACATTGCTCCCACTTCTAGCTCCACAAGGTCGTCGATCACCTTGAGTAACTCCATCAGCGTCCGATCCTCTATGTTGTTGCCTTCTGGATCTTTGTGTCCTCTTAGGGCCCTACTGATCAGGTTCTGATAGTTCCGATCCTCGTCCGGATCTTCGTGTCCGCTTAGGGCCCTACTAATGGGGTTCTCTAGTAGCTAGCTATGTTTTGGGATCTTCTCCTAGTAATGGGTTCCTTGATGTTATTCTGTTTTCTGATGAGCTCCTTGTTATTGAAAACCGTCGTCAATCTTATCCACAACTTGTGCTTCGTGCTTTCTAGTGCTTCGTGCGAAAATAGGCTTTTCTTTTCCTTGTAGTGCACCATAGGTGATGAAATCAAAAGGTGAGGTGAGGATGCACGAAATGCCCAATGTAGACTCCACCCTATCCCTTACGTTCGTAGCCTGATGTGGCTCTAAGCGCAGGTTCTGGCCGATCTAAAGTTTTACTGAAAGACCCTGCTGCATGCTCTATTCTGCTTCAGGGTTAGTTGGTTGGTTGGTCACCGAACGTCACGTCCAATTCCAAATTTGGTATGTCCAGTGTCCAGCTGTTTGGGGTGAATCTTCGATCACCCTGTCTGGCCTCTAGCTTCCAAGGTTAAACTGGGTTCCCTGGGGGAGCAGAGATGTGACCAAGGTGCCCAGGACTGTGGGACAAGTTTAAAAACCTTCTATTCAAACTCTGGTGAACTGGTCCGATTTTGGGAATCGGACGGGATGGTGGTCCGATTCTGGGAATCGAACAAGCTGGTCTGATTATGGCGATCGGAGGAGCGGGTCCGATTTTACTCAGGCCCGACTTCCCTAGTCGGACGTGGGTGGTCCGACTATTGCAATGGGTCGAGCGGTCCAAGTTCGGGACTAGGACAAGTGACCTGACTTTGGTGGGTTGGTCCGATTATAGGAATCGGATCGGACCAACAGTCCGATTTTCGACTAGTCCGATTATAAGAGTTGGATTAGACCAATGGTCCATTTTTCGACTGGTCTGATTATGGGAGTTGGACTATTCAACTCTTGAAATCGGACAGTCCTATTCTAGGACTCGGACGCACTGGTTCGACGGTGCGGATGACGGCCCACAAGTTGCGTGCGATGCCTCTAGGTCAATGTCTACTCTATCGAATCATGCCATGCCTTCCAGATAGATGCGAGCAACAAAGGGGAACCGTCTAGCATACCTCGAAGCAATGGGGCGCTCAAAATCGATAAGCACTTCTCGATTTCCTACAGCTCTCTCTCTCTAGCTCTCTCCCTTGCTCTCAGGCTCACAGTCTTCTCGGAAGACAGAATGTCAAATGTGGCATCCCCTGGTTCCCTGGGCCCCTTATTACCTAATCTCAACCTACTGTAGACTCAGAGATTGATCTCGCACACTCTTCCAGCCAGATGTCTGAATTTGTGCCCCAACTTCCCTATCTCAACAGAGCAGCAAAACCCTTCTATCCCTTCTTTTTCCTATCCTACACTTAACCTGATGCAACAGAAATCAAAAACAAAGATAGAGATAGATGGTCCTACTCTAACATTCAATAGCAAATCAAAATGCTTGCTTGCTCCAGGGATTAAAACCTCCTAAATATCCTAACTATCTCGAGCATCGGTTCAGGCTGCAAACCCTACTGCTATGCTCTATTCGATGCGCATGGCGCTCAAGGCTCAATTCCGTCGGTCCCGGCAACGGAACAAAATGGAGAGGAGCTATGGAGCTCTACCCCGAGATCTACGGACCGCTTATTGATCAAGTGTTTCAAGCCGAGCGGCCATGGCTACCTCTCACATAGCCAACGCGCAATGCCTACCTAGCGGGTGTAGTGAGCTTACCTTGATGCTCGATTGAGTTCCCTCCTCTCTCTTGCACTCCGGTAGCTCCATGATCCTTGTGGCAAGCTCAAGCAACCTCAAGCCCCCTCTGTCAAGCTCCATCCTCCATAGCCGCGCGAGACAAGAGAAGAGAAGAAGGGAAGGGAAGATGAAGAGAGAAGATGGGAAACTTCTTCTCCACGATCCCTCACTCTCACACACTCACTCCCTCACTCCCTCACACTCCCTCAATCCCTCACTCAAGCACAAGCATGAAGGTAAGAAACAAGAGAAGAAGGAGAAGAAGCTTTAGCCACACCCAAGAATGAGCTTCTCATTCACTTTTGAACTTTATATACATGCCCTATCTTTTGGGCGGTCATCCCTACTTTTTACATGGCTGGCTATTAGCCTAGGCCCTTTTCTCCTATTTCCCACCATTCTAACTTATCTCGTTCCTACTAATGCATACAATTTGCATAGGAGTGAGCCTGGCGCTCTTTTTACAAGGATTCAGGAGTGCCTTCATATTTAATGGCACGCATTTATTCTTTTCTTTTCTCAAGGTGACACCGTCATTCAAATCATTCAAATTTTCAGGGTCTGACCTCCATCCAGGATGCCTTTTCCTTCCTTTGTCATGTGCCTTCTTGGTTGTCTCCTTCTTCCATTTTTCCTGCACTTCTGCTCCATTTTCCATTCCTCTATGCTGTGGTAAACAGTGTCTGTGGCCTAAATTACGTAAAGGAACTTGTGACTAATGGGTTAATTAAGGAAGTTGTTTTTATGTGTCAAGCATAACGTGGTAGGTAATTAGATAACTAAAACAACCCTCAAGGGAAGCGTGGTGGATGTGACCAATGGGTCTATCCTACGGAAGGGTGGTCTCGGTTAGTCGAGAGCTTTCCTCAAAGGAGATGTTATAGGAAATGTTAGGAAAAAGTCGCGGTCTATGACCTCAGACAATGTTGACTAGGAACCCGAACTTCAGGTTGATCCTAATGGGAACGGCCGGATTAGTTCCGTTGCGGGGCAGACTCGAGAGACCCTAGTTGGCAAGCCCGTGTCATTCCTTGGGAGTGCCGGGAGGCGTCTTCTAAATATATCTCTCGATGGACTACTAAGACATGTCCCGTGATTTGAGGAGCAGGCACGTTACAAATCACCATTAGAGGAGAGCCTATGAGTAATAAAGAAGTACAAATTCTTGATAGAGACAAAGAATTTATGAAGATACCATTCATTTACGTATCCAAGAGAGTGAAAATGCCACCAATCTTGATGATATGCCTCAATTTTGGCCAAATCTTGGTGGTATGTCTCTATTCCCACCTTTCTTGGGTTGTAAACATCATAAACCCCATGGTTTCAGCCTCATTGAAGCAAAAATTTTAAGAAATTTGTGGCAGTCCTATTTTTCCCCAAATTGGAATGAAAATTTTGCTTCAAGTCATTCCAAGAAGCTCCAATGTCGAGTCAATAATGAATGTAGATGCTTGTCTTCTCCTTCATGAAGCCAAAGAGTACCAAAATTCACTCAAATATCAAGAAATTGCCAAGATTTGTAAGCTATCTAAGATCTACCATAGCTAGGATTTGGAAGAAGCTTGAAGAGAAGGAAATGGTTTAATCTTTAAAGGATTAAGCAAGAGAATGCTTTCGGGAACTTAAAGAAGTGAAAGACCCATGGAATATTGAAGAAATTCACTGCTATCCTAAATACTCAATAAAAAGAGAAGAGAAAATGCATTGCTAACCTTGAATCCTAAAGTATTATTGGAAGAATGTCATCTAATTGTGGAAGAAGCTTCAAGAAGTCCCAAAGGACAATCATTAGCCATCACAGATGAGATCTCAATTATAGAAGATGACCAAAAGACAACCCAAAATTTGCAACAAAAATCACGCTAAATATGTTGCTCCAACATCATGGCTAAACTACTCCATCTCTAATCAATAGGCTACTCCAAATGCTCCAAATGAAGTGAAGAATGAGATGGTGTACCCAGTTGATGAAGATCTTGATAGGGATGAAAAATCTTAGCAAGATTTGAGCTCTAAAAGCTTGGTACCAGCTAAGAGAGAAGAGAAAAACCATTGATTAGCAAAAAGCAATCCCGTTTAAACTTTTCCTAAACTTTGGTAACCTCAATTATACCAAGAACCTCCAAAATGGAGCTCTTCTTGACCACGAGCTGCTAAAATGTCCAAAAACCTGCCATTTCTTCTTTAAATCTTCTCCAATAGCTCTAAAATTGGTAAAGACTAATTGCAAGAAACCCTGATTGACTAGTCACAATTTGAATTGTACCAAGTCTTGTAACCAAATCTTGAACTCCCATTACCTTGGATGGTGTTGGTGGTAAATTAACCGGATCTAGGCTTGAAAACAACCTTACCAAGAATCAAATTGAAGGCTCTAATTCCATTGTAAAGAAGCTAATTTCCACAGCAAACTAAAATACTAAAAATATAAGAAATACACATAATGCCAAGAAACCCATAGCCAAGGTATCCAAACTGCCATGAATGATATTACTAATTGATACAATGGCTAAGAATCATCAATCAGAGGCTGCAGCATTATATCCTCCTCATATTATGGAGGGGCATGGTATCCACCCCAATGCCATGGTGGCCAAAGAGTATGCACCCTCAATGGATGGTGGGAGGTGGAAACCTTTTAAAAAAAAGTTTAGAATTAGCAAAAGATGCTTGGCAAGTTACAACTTAGCCTTTTATATCTAACCCTAGACCTAAGGCTAAATATTGGCTAAGGCATTACTTTGCTTTATTACAGAGGGAGGCCAAAATATTTTCTTGCTGGTTTTTTATTCTTATTCCACACACAATACAATATACACAAAGTATAGATAAGATACAACATAAAGAAAAGTGGCCTATTAAGTCAAACTATGCATAACTGACTATACTAATCAACTGGCACTATAGCTATGCTAAATGTAGGTAGGTGCAACAAACTATATATAATAAGTGATAAGTCAATGGCCATGCGAGGATCATAATGACCACTGATGTGCTAAGTATAGACATGCGGACCCATCTAGCCAAGCAGTCCATCATCAATGTCCGCATGTGTTGAAGTATTGACACATCACAAGTATCATCCATCATTAACACAAGAGCTACTGCCATTATTCTAAGTGATAGGGTCCTTAAAACTTGGGGAAATCCTCCTTAGAAAGAGTTAGTACAAGCCCAAAAAAAATAAAACTAGTAATGCACATTGAACAAGTCCCAACAACCATGATTCTATCAGAAAATAAGCTATCAAAAAGTTCATCCTTCAAGCAACCTAGGCTAAAAGACTCCATTCCTATCAAGGTAACTTAGGGAAAAACAAAGGAGACTCGTGTAATGGGGCCACAAAATTGTTGGACATAGCACAAAGGTCGTCCATTATTAACACAAGAGCATGATAGGGTGTAAACCCTCCCTTATTAAGAGCGTACTTCTTCCTTAGGGTAGTCAATGACCCTTGTGTCCAACCCATAGAAGTACATCGTGGCTTGCCAATCAAGATAGGAACCTTGAGGTTCACACTCATGTTTTTAGTTGTAAAGAATTTCAAATATGATGCCATCGTGGGATTCTCATGGATGTGGTAGACAAGCTTGTTGCATGACTAGGCATTTGACATAGCTTATCTCAAGAATAGAGATGAATCAATGAACATAGATATTCTTACATGGAGAATTTCCATTGCCTCTAGTGCTTGGCATGGGTCAATTGGCATGGATCAATCCAAAATAACCAATCATACCATTAATTAGAGCACCAACTCAAACCTTGAGAAATCCTTTGGCATATTTTTGGCCTAACTTTTCAAGTCTAGATGAGGATGATTAGTGGATGCATATCCTAGGCATTCTAAAGCCTCCTTGGGTAGATAAGGAGAAGGTATGGGAAGAGGAGAACCAAATAGAACCCAAATTGCTTCCCATAGGAGCAATAACCTTGATACCAAGCTCTAAGATTCCCTCATACCTCATTAACATTGGTCAAAGCCAAAGAGAGATAACCATAATGTTACATCCAAATGAGAAAATGGATACGGCCATTTACAATTTAAAAGATGGGTTGAGATACCCCCTTAGACATCAAGAATTGACTACACCTAAATTTATGACTAATTTGTAATTTATTCTCCATTACTTGGGTCATAGGATATAGGAGAGGAACAAGGGAACCTACATCCCCTAATAGAAATCATGAGGAAAAAAAGCTCACACGCGAGAGGAAAAGAAGACATTGTCCTTTCTCATGCTAGTGAAGAAGTAATTGAGGAGACTAGCTCCCCATTCTATGGTGATAACAAAGGTATTAAACAATCCAATATGCCTTGCCAAAGGAGAATAATGCATCTCCTATAATATGAATTACTTAAATGATTTCTATAAGGAGTCAAGTACACTCTCCCTTTGAACCAAAGAAGTCCATTTTTCCATTTGAAATTTGAAATTTTAGATTCATTGCCCAGTAGTAATTTCTTCATTATATTGGCAATGTGCTCATCCAACAAATATTCTCCCTGAATGTCGTGGAGCCAATCTTTGTGTAGGATAGACCTAGTAGAAACGGAACATGCCCACATCCTAGATAATGCATCTCCACTACATTATCTTTGCCTACCATATAGGAAATATCAAAGTCATAGCCTTGTAGTGTAGCTAACACCTTCTTTGTTTGGGAGAGAGATTAGGCTATGAAAGAAGATACTTTAGCACTCAGTGGTCACTCTTAACTTTGAAATGGTTGCCATTAATGAGTGATGCCACTTCTTAATGGCATGAAGAATTGCTAACATTTCTTGCTCATAGACGTGGAGTTTCCTTTATTTATCATCCAGCTTCCTACTTTCATAAGCAATAACACCATGATCCTAACATAAAACTATCCCAATACTATGACCACTAGCATCAACAAATATGGTGAACTCCTTGGAAAAGTGTGGGCACACTAAAATAGGTGCTAAAATAAGAAGACTTTTTAGCTCATTGAAGCTCTTCGTGGCTATAGTATTCCAAAAGAAAGCTTCTTCCATCAATCTATATGTGAGAGAAGCTACAAAGATAGACAAGAATAGAGTGGCAGATTTTGAAGGTGTCACTTATAAATTTGGTTATGCGCCCAACCAACTAGCATCCCCCTCCTTGGAAATATCCCAACTACCAATTCAACAACTAGTTCAACCAAATCTTGAAATGGAAAAGTAGACCCAAAGAAAACCAAAGTTGCAAGAGCGAACTGATGAAGATCACCTTTGATGATGAGGTACCTAGTCATAGTGTGACAACCCATTTCACATGATTCAAGAAAGAAGACTTGAAGATGCAAACTATCGCTCTGCACAATGGACCCACTAAGTTATACAATATCAATATTACATAGAGGAAGGCAAATACTAATATTCTATAACACACACACACACACACATAGAGTATCATTCCTTGTGTGCTTCATGGCAATGAATGAAGTGACAAAAGTGAAGTTGATGCGCTATCACACAACTTTGCTTCCCTTGCTTCTCTCTCTCTCTCTCTCTCTCTCTCTCTCTCTCTCTCTCTCTCTCTCTCTCTCTCTCTCTCTCTCTCTCTCTCTCTCTCTCTCTCTCTCTCTCTCTCTCTCTCTCCATTTTTTCTTTTATATGTATATATTGCCTTACGTTGGATCACTGTCCATTGGAAGCCATTGCTTTCCTATCCGTCAAAATCCATCACCCACCACACATCTATGCCACACTATTGGTGTATCTCTCCTACCACTCATTGCTTGTGGCTCGCCATGCCATCTCACCACTAGCATACCGATGCATCACTGTGTCACCCAAGACACCCCTCTCTACTACCCTACTTGGCCCCCTTCCATCGTGTTGCGTTTTTTTTAATGTTTCAAAAAGCTAATTCAAATTTGAAAAGGTTTGGGCAATTGGGGAAGGCTTGTGGAGGTTCAAAGATCACTGAGCCTACAACAAAAATAAAGATATAGTATATATACATATATTCAATCTTAAAGAAGAGCCTCACCTTGTCAAAGGAATTTAGAGGTGTATCTGCATTGGATTTACTCAAACATGAAGGGAATCCCATAGGCCCTTACAAAACCATCCCAATGGATCTACAAGCCAAGCTTGGTTAAACAATGGTATTATCTAATGAATCCTAGTTATGCTGTGCAAGTCAAGGAGAAATTTAAAAAGTTGAAAGATGGCATAGAGTTTGTTTATAAAATAGACACATAGACTAGGTAACTCTAATTGTCGTAGTGCTAAAGAAGCATGGAAAAATCTTCATCTGCATCAACTATAAGAAAGTCAATGGAAAAGGACCACTATCAATTTCCCTACGTTGAGCATGTTGTCAATCGCATAGTAAGAGCCAAAGCTTGTAGCTTTGCTCTGGCATCATGTTATTTGGTCTAACAAATGCTCCATTTACTTTCCAAAAGTTAAGCTCACTATCTTCAAACCTATGCTCAACGAGTTCCTCAATGTTTTTTAGATGATCTTTGCATTAACACCAAATGGTAGGAACACCGTTAATGTATTAGTTATTTTCTTATAGTATCAAAATTTCTAAGCATCAACTCTCTCAAGTGTTAATTTCAAGTACAACATGGAGTAGCTTCAAGTATATAGCTCCTAAAAATGGGATATCCATTAGTACATCTAAGATGAAGGTCATGGTGACTTTGTCTCCCCCACAAACTACAAGTAGGTTCAATGATTCATGGGCCATGTTGGTTATTATAGGTAATTTATCTTAGACTTTCCATCACTTACTTGACCCCTTTACAAGATTTTGGCCACATTTAATTTGGAATCCCAATTAGCTAAACCATATTTATCTAAAGGTTTCATTGTCTGTAATTTATCTTAGACTTTACATCACTTACCTAACCCCTTTACAAGCTCTTGGTCAAGCTTGAGTGGACTCCCAAGTGCCAACTAACATATAAATATATAAATGTTTCCTTGTCCAACATCCATTTTCTTATAAGTCCACACTACTACAAATAACCTTTTGTGTCTATATTGATACCTTCAAGTTCACTATTGGGCTTATCTAGTATCAACTTGGAGACCATAAAATTTATTACTCCATTAGTTTTATGAATTGATTAACTATACTACAACAAAATATGAGGGGTTTGTAGTAATGCATGTTGTTAAGAAGTTTTGTCACTACCTCCTAGCCACATGGTTCACCTTCTTGCTAGATCGTTAGGCACCTATTTTACTTAGTAAATGAACCATGAAAACACATGAAAAATTACATGATGCATGTTGCTTCTTCTAGAGTTTGATTTCCAAGTTGTTGATATGAAAGGGAAACAACACTTTATGGCATGTCACCTCTTGTATTTAGTCATGGTGAGCCTTCCAATAGAGTAGAGACTATCTCCTAAATATCTGACTCTTCTTATTGTTTTCTTATTTAACCATGATTCCCACATCTTCCATTCTTATCTTAATCCCTATTTGGACAATAAATATTACAAAAATATTGAAATAAGGTTGGCTTGGAAGACCCGTGGTAGAGGAGGACAAACTTTGATGTTTATTGCTAAAGATTTGGCCATATCAATTGATATCCAATCAACTATATACAAGGGCAATATGGAATCCTTCAATAGTGTGTGTGAGAAATGATTACCCATCCATCCTTAGCAAGGTCACACTAGCATAGGTGAAGGCCATTTCAATGATACAATCACAGCTAGCAAGATCTTGTGAGCACAATGGTGGTGGTCTATACCCTTCAAGGATGCTACCTTGTATTTTAAGAAATGCAATGAGTGTCAACACTTCAAGGGACCTCTAAAACAAGGATAGGATGAAATTCTTGATTACCATAGCTAGACATTGTTCAAGAAATGGGGGATAAACTTTGTTGGACCCAATCACCTTATTGCCAACTTGCCAAGGATATGCAGGCTTGCCACATCCTAGTAGCCACAAATTACCTCATAGAATGGTATAAGCCAAAGATTTTAAAGAAGCAAGAACCACTATCTAAGTTCCTATGTGAGAGCATTATTTTACACTTTGGTTGCCAATTGGAATCGACCAACAATCAAGGTTCCTACTTTCTCAATGATATGTTTTGGGCATATTATTAATACCTTTCATGTTCCCCGTATCACACTTAGACTAATTGTTAGGGTAGAGTCCACTAACAAGATGTTGGTATCACTCCTCAGTAAGACATTTGAAGCCCCTCGTTGGAACTAGGAGCGCAATCTCACTATTGCATTGTGGGCCTACCATATGGCCTATAAGATATTGGCTAGCCAATAGACCCATGAGACCAACCATTCCATGCTCACAGAGTTCCTTATTTCCAAACATTATGTGGCTATTAATGAGTGATGGGAATGAACTGACTTAACTAATGGTCTCACCAAATAAGAACACTTGAACGGGACCTCCTATTAGCCACTCATGAAATGATATTCATAATGCTACGAGCAAGCAATTATTTAATAAACATACGAAGCAAGATGATTTTAATGAGAGTGACCATGTGCTCCTATATTACATCAAGCGCTTCATAAACATAAGCTCAAGTTCCAAGGTTTGGGTCTATACTTAATAAAGGGCATCTATCTCATTGGCAATTCCAAATTGACCACAATAGATTGTCACCTAATTAGGTAGTTGTATAAAAAACATTATTATTTTTCCCCCTCTACAAGCCTCCAATGGTGAAAGATAGAGCCCGAATGGAAGCAGACAAGCAAAAGCAAGAGCTATGGTGAATGGAGCAAGAGAGCAAGAGAGAGAGACATCGTATGTGGAAACTCCAATAGTCATAATGTGTGACCGGCCTTCCTTTATTCAAATGTCACTGAAAGAATTAAAGAATGAAGTGACAATGATGGTGGGCACCCACCACTTGCAATGTATAGGTATGTGAGTATTGTCGATGTAATGAATATGCAGGTGATTAGGCACAAGAATCTTTACCATCGATAACCTCCCACTTAAAGGTAAATATGCCCCTAGTGAGGAGAGAACAAGAAAAAAGTGGCAAAGTATAAATGTGTATAAAGTACAACAAGATGACGAATAGACATTATCTCATCCTATACCCATCATCTTCCTAAGGAAGGCAATATTTTCCATTAAGAGACTTTTAGTGATGAGCAGATCTATAGGATTCTCATCAGTTGAGATCTTGACAAAAGCTCAAAAGACTTGCTCTCTACCACCTCTTGAATGAAGTGAGAGCACACCTCAATGTGCTTTATCTTCGATGGAAGACCGAATTCTTGGCCAATTGGATGGCACTTATAGAATCCAAATACATTATAAGGACCACATCAGTACACCAAGGTCTACAAACAAACGGCCTAACTAGAGAGCCTCCTTGTTGCAAGTCTCAATGGTTGAAACATACTCTACCTTTGTAATGAAAAGGGTTGTGCATTTGTAATAAAGCTACTAACCCTCAAACGAACGAAGGTGGAAAATCCGAAAAAGCTAAAGCAGAAGACAAAGACAAAGGCCAAGGCAAAGAGAAACGGAAGACAAAGACGCACAAGGAGAAGAGTCCTAAATAAGGGAGAAAGGCGCACAAGGAAAAGCGCAAGTCAAAACTTTTGTAAAAGAGCGCAAGCGCATCATGGTTTAATTCAAGGAGTGCCGGCTTTTGACCAACCAGTTACGATTGGAAAGGCTTACATGAACAGTCATAAGTGGTTGGTATGTCAGTAATTCCCAATCAATGTTGATAAATCATTTCAATATTTAATTGAAAAAATAATAAGAGAATGAAACAGCAAGTACGAAGATCAGCAGGAGTCCCCAATAAAGGCTTGTACGATTTAACCCGGCAATTTGTAAATGTAGACGGGCGGTTGAAAGGAAGCTAGGAAAATAGAAGAACAATGGGAAAAAGGGGCCTAGGCTACGGCCGGCCATGTAAAAAAAGGGAAAAGGGGATGACCGCCCAAAAGGGATTTAGGGTTTTGTATATAAAGCTGAAAAGTGAATGAGAAGCTCATTCTTGTGTGTGGCAAAAAGTGGCTCTCCTCTTCTTCTTCTTCTTCTTCTTCTTGCTTGCTTGAGCTTGTGCTTGAGAGAGGGAGTGTGAGAGTGTGAGGGAGTGAGTGTATGAGGGTGAGGGACCAAGGAGGAGAAGCTCTCCATCTTCTCCTCTCTTCTTCTCTTCTCTTATCTTCTCTTCTCTTGCTCGCGGCAATGGAGCTTGGAGCGTGGAGCTTGAGGATGGAGCTTGCTTGAAGCTTGCACTTGGATCGTGGAGCTACCGGAGTATGCGGAAGAGGAGGTAACTCGATCGGCATGGAGGTAAGCTCACTACACCCATAGATATGGTTGGCGTGTCGGCTATGTGAGAGGTGGCCATTAGTGCTCGGCTTGGAACGCTTGAACAATAAGCGGTCCGTGGGTCTTGGCGGTTGAGCGAAAGCTCCCACATTTTGGTTCCGTTGCCGGGACCAACAGATTCAAGCCTTGAGCGCTTGCGTGCTTCGAATCGAGCATCGAAGTAAGGGCTTTCCTCGAACTGGTGCTTAGATAGGTAGGAAGGGAGGGGGTTGAAGATGGTATTCGATCTCCTTGGCAAGTAGGTTTTTTTGCATTTTTGAGATTTATGTTGTGAGATGGAGTAGTGTAGGTATTTACTTTGTGATTTGTATGCATTTAGGATAGGAAAAAACAAAGAAAAAGAAACAAATAGTAGGGTTTTCTATTGATGTATAACAGGCTAAAACACGAAAATAGGGGCACAGATCCTTGGAGTGCCGTTTGATTCAAGCACCATAGTGATTCCAGGCATGTCTGGCACTTCCTTGTAGTGTTTTGTACTTATCTAGAAGACGCTAGATGATTCGGTGTAGTAGACGTCAGTCTAGAGGCATCGCATGCAACTCGCGGGCCGTCGACCGCGTAGTCGGACCAGGCCGTCCGAGTCCCAGAATCGGACCAGTCCATAATCGGACCAGGCCGTCCGAGTTTCAGAATCGGACCGGTCCAGAATCGGACCGGTCCAGAATCGGACCGGTTCAGAATCGAACCAGTCCAGAATCGGACCACCCAGAATTGGACCACAATCCGCTCGTCCAATCGGACCATCCTGTCCGATCGGACCACTCGAACTAACTCGTTTGATTTTGGAAATCTAACCACTTGGACACTTGGACTCGGACCACTCAGACCATCCTGTTTGATCAAACGCTCGTCCGATTGAGGCAATTTGACCACCCTGCCCGATCCGATTCCCAGAATTGGACCACTCTGAAAATTGGACCACTTTTTCAATCCGACTCCCAGAATCGGACGTGACCAAAATCAGACCACTGGGCCGATCGAACCACCCAGAATCGGACATTCGATTCTGATAATCGGACTCCTGAAAATCGGACAAAAATTTGTCAAAATCAGACAGGTATCTAGAACACAAATTTTGACGCATCTAAACCCCGAAATTGACCCCAAAGGCTACGTAGAGCTAAAGGCACATCACAAATCCGTCACTAGGCTAAAACTTAGAGCAAATAGTTCAAAATTTGGCTATAAACGGTCCTCCAAATTGCACATGGTGTCTACTGTAACGGCCCAGCGGGCTGGGGGGACTGCCCCCCCGGACCCCTACAGAGGGGGCTCTGCCCCCTCCGCACCTCCCCCAAGTAGGTTGGAGAGAAAGCACGCACCGTGATAGGTCCTCCAAATTGGACCTTAGTATAGTAATGGCTCTACACGAGCATGGATTCTCACTTGCAAAAGAGCAACCAAAAGCCCATACCCAAATAGAAAGAAACAGAGACCCTAGAACATCAATGGGCCAATCTAGCCATCAAGGGCAAAAAGGCCACACCACGAGAACACGAAGACATTGTGTTCATACCATGTCTAGTCAGAGCGAAATGCAACATCATCAAGCTACAAATGCCAAGATGACTAGACACAACACTCTTGACGAGAGATGTACCTTGAGTAACACTGCACAGACAACCCAAGATATTGGTGGAGAATCCACGTCTAGTCATGCAAGTAGGGACTCAAGGGCATCTTTCGGAAGGCTTAAATTTACAAGCCAGGACCCAGAAGATGAAGACATAGTACCACCTGCTTATCTTAGGGTCAAACTCACCGCAAAAAGAGAGCATACTATTGATGCTCTGATTGATGAAGGAGCAGATTTTAACATCTTGACCTATGAATTATGGACCTACTAGGCCAACCAGAGCTGACACCGACTAATGCAACTCTTAGCCCTTATGGGGGACCTCCACAATCACTCATAGGGAAGTCCAATATCCTTGCAACAATTGAAACTGAGAGCTTTCCTATCCTATTTCATGTTCCTCCAAATAGTGCTAGCTGCGGGAAAGAAACCCTCCTAGGGAGACCCTTCAAAAGGGCGACCAAGTGTGAGGCCGACTATGTAGCACAAAGGATACACCTGACACTACCGGGTGTGAGGATAGTCACAACCTTTAGTAAGGGTGACCTCATCAAACCTCGAGGGAAAGGCAAGGAAGGTGCTGACGTAATAGTCAAGCCTACTAACGAGAGCAATTACTTGTTGGAAAAACTGACGCAAGCACAGGTCGAACAACGAGAACCAGTGAGTGTGGCCATGCCTGGAACAAGAAGGTCAAGAAACAATGCCAAGGATGGGCTTTGGACTTACAAATATCGTAGAAGACCCCAAAAGAAGCCCAATCCTTATAGATGCAGGCATCGATGGAGGGTCAGCACAATGCCGCGATGGATATCCAAAGCGTTGCTACGTGCTCAAGGGTACTACGTAGGTAACCAATGGATTTGGGTACCAAAATCCCCTGCTAAACCACCTCTATCAGCTGAAGGCCAAAGTGCATCAAAAGCAACGAAGCACAGGAGGAAACCTAAGAGAAACTCTAGGTCTCGAGACAAGAAACTAGACATGAGTGTTCGAAAGAAAGAGCCTCAACCTAGCATGCTTAATAAGCAGATGTCATATGTAGCCAGTGAGCGTGCACAAAAGCCATTAGTACCCAAAGAGCCTTTGATTTTCCAAGAGGATAACAGGCATTATAGGCACAACATTGCTCATGGTAAGGCTGATCGCTCAACAAAGCAAATGGCACAATCGTCTAATAGCCTTGAGCAAATCATTCAACTAGTGTCAAAGCCACTTAGGAGTCCCAAGTCTCCTACACCCTCTTCCCCTAAACGGACACGGGAAGCATAACACTCGTCAAGTGCAGCTGCTCAATCCAAATCTCCATCTCCATCTAAGCTTCCAAATGTCCACGAGGTGGGACATGACACCATCTATAGCTCTCGGCCCAAGGATATGCCTATGCAATCTAAGGTAACTAGATCAACTCGTGCTTGATCTACACAGGTGAATGTTCAAATGGAAACAAAAGACACGACCACTTCCAATTGCCCTAGGGACTTGACATCGCAATCCACCAAGAGTAGCCAGCCCACTGGATTAGCCGCTACTACTTCCAATCAGGGATCATAGCAGTCATAGCCCTTGGCCGTGACAATGCCCCTTGCAAAATGTGTCCTTAGCAGTTCACCTGGGAAGGAGGTGCCGCAGCTAGTATCCTTGACAACTCCAGCACTTTCAAAGCACCTAAAGCCTAGGCTTGACGAGAAACCTCTCAGAGATGTGGCCAAGGAGATGTTGCATCTGACCAACCAACCTAGCAAGGCTGTCCAACAGGTCGGAGCTGCGTCCCATGAGGACACACCAGAGAAGGGGAAAGTTGAGGCCCAACCAAGCACATCAACGACTGACCTAGTTCAGGGTCTTGAGTCATTAAGAGATGCACCTTCACTGACCAAGAAAAAGAGGAGAAAACAGCGAAAAAAATAGCAAATACAGGTGGTTGTGGACCCCAAGAACATTGAGACCAAGAGTGCTGGAGAGCTGAGGAATAAAGCATCGAGTCCATCCACCAATGAACCCATTGATGTCTCTCTTAATGGCGGTGAAACCTCAGACACACCCGTGTGTTCTGAAAAATCAAAGCAGTTGTTACCATCAATAGTTGCTTGCAACACTCAATCCACCGACAACAAAACTCACATTGACCAATCAAGAGTGGATACAACACTGTCACAGCAGGGTGATAAATTTATACCAATCACATCTAATGAGAACCATGACACAATAACAAAGCCTCAGGGGAAACATGGAAACCCCGAGGGCATAAGCAACCCTGGCATTGACCAATCTTGCTCATCTAGGCCTGAGCCCCCAGCTATGCTAAAGCCTAAGGAAACCCTTAGAACTTTGCATGAGATAGCAACCAAGCAAGCCCTCATTGAACATAGAAGTGTCACAGAATGCTTAACTAAGTTGGATGCTAAGCTCAAGGTGTTTGCACGAGTTTACATACTTGCAGACATGGGCACAATCCCCAAGGAGCAGCTTGGAGATTACTTGCCCTTCCCTTTATCTTGGGAAGAGCAGGAACACCTTGATGAGCACTATAGCAGGCTCCTACATGAACGATTGCGACTCATCTCGGGTGAGGAAACTTACGAACTGCGCTTAACCGTCACATTCAATGAAGTGCTCTGCCAACCGAATCTCGTAGACATAGAGCAACTAAAGCGACTGTCAGCAAGTCAGAGTTGATTTGAGCAGCGTTGGTGTGAAAACCGCGTTGCAATGGCCGAACTAGGAGCCCAGATCATGACAATCTCAGAGGAGCGATTGGCCAAATGGCGGTCTCAAAGAGACCCAACCTATGTCGCACCAACTTCCCTTCGAGTGTGCTGATGGCCATTTGGGGCACGAGCTTAGCTGAACCTAGCCAAGAGAACTCTCTATTTGATAAGGTTCTCACTGAGGAGGAGTTACATGTTGCTAGTAGACTTGGACAAGGTTCGATGCTACTCGATGTTGCAAAATATCTATCGGTATTGAGTAAGCTGCCCACGAGTACTGGATGTATGTGCCATGCTCCAATACAATCCTGAGTTCTACAATTGGTTTTTATCCTCATGGAGTGACATGGTTTCATGAACATGTACATAAATAAACAACGTATTTTGTGACTGTGTAAATAATACCAAAAGAAGGAAAGGCCAACACACCCCATGAGCAATGATGACCAAGTGTAACTAAGGGATTCAGGTTGGCGATGTCTTGTTTAGCTGGACATTTTCATTATGGTTGAAGCATATGACTTGCATGTACTCTCACGCCTTTCCAAGTGAATGCAGAATGACATAGGTCAATGTTTAGAAGCGTCTAAGATCCAAGTCACCACAAGACCACCAACCCCATAAAGAACCATTATGGAGGAAGTGACAGGAATACCAAAAAAAACAAAAGCCATGACGGAAACGCCACTGGATGAGAACCCAAGGACACCTCTGCAGAAAGCACATATTGCAACTGAGCATGGCCGAAGCACAATCATCGATTACCTCCTCCTTCTTGGCCAAACTCTATGTTCGGGTAGGAGCCACACTCTCAACAAGGGCGAACGTCTCTGCATCATCCAGGATTCAATTTGCAAGATGCTCTGCCCTTATCCATGCACAGCTCACTCCAAGTACTACCTCAATTGTTCGAAGTCTCACATGTTATAAAGAGGTTTGCAAATCTCTAGTGTATCTCTTCATCTCGACAATAGTTCCTCTAGCATCAAGGCTGGTGACACAATCATCTCTGTAATATTCATTCTTCATAGCCTTTGGATCCCAACATTTCTCAATCCAAATGAAAGGCTAATAGCCTCAATGTATGGCATTGATTGTATTCATTTTTTCTACCAAAAAAAAAAAAAGAGAAAGAAAGAAAGAAAAGAAAAGAAAAAAAAAGGAAAAGAAAAAAGAAAAAAAGCACACACGATCACAGCATCGCACCTAGGGGTTCTCAAATTAGGTACGTCCAGTGACCTTGGTCGGCTGGCTCCGTCCCTAATCCCCTAGCCCTTTGTACATCCCCCACAATTATTCAGGGCACATTAAGGGCAAGACATACCTGAGAGCTCGCCTCACCTATGGTTAGACCTGTCACCCTGAACCACTTGCACAATTCTTTTGCACTCCATCTCAATGCCATTACAATCAACAGTGATAAGCAAGGCATGAAAGACAATGGAAAAGTACACCATACTTTTCAAGCACTACAAGTAGCCACTAGCTACCAAAAGATAAGACATCAAGGAGCTCAATTATGCTACATTGCCTTAACACGACCATAATGATGTCTCAAGTAATCTTCAAGTGTACTCTCTGTCTTCATCGATAAATTTTTCCATCAACTTAGCCCCTTGCTTCACTGACCCATTGCTATACAAGGAACCATCTGCACCAAAGTGTATACACAGTTTGGGTCCTCAAGTGCAGGACAATACTCTCAGCTTGCTTAGAGTTCGACCTGTCTCCCAAACTAATCAAAATATGTCTTGTGCACAATACAAAGACTAGCTCTACCCCTTAGGGAGAGACCACATGAGGGGTTTTCAATTGCAGGTATTTCAGACTCCAACAAAGGTGTCGTTCGCTCTTCATCAACACTCAACTCTGAATTCCTATCCTTATCACTCTATAAGCCTGCCAAGAATCGGCATGTACAGAATCCCCAACAAACCGCCACTTGTACTCCATCAGTGCAACCCCCCCAAAGCACAACCCTACCACCAACTCCCATTGTCCCACCACCTACCACTCAACCCACCAATGTGCCCCCAATGACCTTCCTCCCCACCAGTACCAACACATCGCCATGGCAACCACAGACGTACTTGCCACCCATGTCTTCGGTGCATGCTAAACGCTTGCTACCTACGACGGTGAGTACCATGGGACTAGCACTTGTCTAGGAGGGGAGTAATGTTAACCCTCAAACGAACGAAGGTGGAAAATCCGGAAAAGCTAAAGCAGAAGACAAAGATAAAGGCCAAGGCAAAGAGAAACGGAAGACAAAGACGCACAAGGAGAAGAGTCCTAAATAAGGGAGAAAGGCGCACAAGGAAAAGCGCAAGTCAAAACTTTTGTAAAAGAGCGCAAGCGCATCATGATTTAATTCAAGGAGCGCCGGGCTCTCACCCGTGCCATTTGTAAATGTAGACGGGCAGTGGAAAGGAAGCTAGGAAGATAGAAGAACAATGGGAAAAAGGGGCCTAGCCTACGGCGACCATGTAAAAAAGGGAAAAAGGGGATGGCCGCCCAAAAGGGATTTAGGGTTTTGTATATAAAATTGAAAAGTGAATGAGAAGCTCATTCTTGTGTGTGGCAAAAAGTGGCTCTCTTCTTCTTCTTCTTCTTCTTCTTCTTCTTCTTCTTCTTCTTCTTCTTCTTCTTCTTCTTCTTCTTCTTCTTCTTCTTCTTGCTTGTTTGAGCTTGTGCTTGAGAGAGGGAGTGTGAGAGTGTGAGGGAATGAGTGTGTGAGGGTGACGGACCGAGGAGAAGAAGCTCTCCATCTTCTCCTCTCTTCTTCTCTTCTCTTCTCTTCTATTGTCTTGCTTGCGGCAATGGAGCTTGGAGCGTGGAGCTTGAGGATGGAGCTTGCTTGAAGCTTGCACTTGGATCGTGGAGCTACCGGAGTGCGCGGGAGAGGAGGTAACTCGATCGACATGGAGGTAAGCTCACTACACCCATAGATATGGTTGGCGCGTCAGCTATGTGAGAGGTGGCCATTAGTGCTCGGCTTGGAACGCTTGAATAATAAGCGGTCCGTGGGTCTTGGCGGTTGAGCGAAAGCTCCCACAAAAGCATAAATGCCTTAGTCTAGGGTAGGCTAGGGTTAAGTATAAAAGGTGGAGATGTAACATGTTAAGGACCTTTTTGCCATTTTGAAGACAACATGTTTTGAGGTTTCCTTCCTCCCACCATCTAAGAGGGTGCATACTCTTAGCCACCAAGATCATGGGGTGCATACCATGTCCCACCTTGGTATGAGGTGAGTATTCATGTTGCAGCATTCATCTATGATTCTCAGCCTTCCATGGGCAATATAATTTCATGCCTAGCCACCTTGGCTATGGTTTCTTGGAAAATATGGTGTATTTCTTGTATTTTTAGTTATTTTTCTTGCTGTGAGAATTAGCTATTTTACATTGGTATCAGAGCGTGGATTTTGATCCATGGAAAGTGTCATTTTCTTTGGAAAATTTAGTCATAGGAACAAGTGACAGGTAACTGGAGTACAAGATTTATTTACAGTGGTTGACATAGTTAAAACCATGACTGGCCATGGTTATCTGCATCAAGTCGTCACTAATATGGAGGTTATTGGAGTTGGACATGAAGAAACTAGAGGATCTATGGTGAAAATAGCAGGTCATGGCTCTCTTTCATGACATTTTAGAGATCCTTGAGTTAAGTGCAGTTAACATGGATTAAGAATGAACTAAAACAAGGGTTACTTTTGTAAAAAGAGAGTTTCTCTCTCTTCTTTCTTCTTCCTGTAGGCTTCTCTACAACTCCATAGCCAAGATATTGCTTCTATCTCTTCCCCAATGCCCTGATGGTCCAAATGACTACCACAGATCAATTCTTCATGTCGTAAGCTCGCTATAGAGTAGCTATATGCCTTGCTTAAGCCTCATTTTAATCATGAAGTAAACGGGTAGGTTCATGGACTATTTACGCTAGTTTTTTGAAGACACGCTTCTTCATCAATGTGAGCAAAAATGAAGGCCAAGCTTATCTTCTAGCCTCTTAAGTTCACTTACACACTCTCTTCCAAGTCTACAGCATGATAGAAGCAAACTTCATCACTCTCTCTCTTGAATTCTTGGAGCTTCAAAACCCTACCCATGGCTGAAAATCGATAGCATGAAGATTCCTTCAATTTCTTGAAGATTTGGCTTCTTATTGATGCCTTTTAGCTTCCAATGGTCAAGGGGAAGCATCTACAACACACATTGGGTCTACATTGAGGATTTCAAGCAAGATTCGAGCATCATCTTCTCTTGATTTGGGGCAAATAGGCAACCACTTGATTCTTTCAAAAAATTTTGTCTTTCAAGATTGGAATCATGGGGTTTTTGGCTCTTGATGCCTCCTAAGGATTCTAGGCATTGGATTTTGCTAAAATTTGAAGGTCTTGTTTCAACATTGCAAGAATGGAGCTTGATTTTGATGTTGCAAGTATATGGACAACTTATGCAAGTTCAACTACTTCAATGGGAGAGATCTTTTTCATGATTTGAAGTCTTCTACTCTCTCGGAAGGTTCATCATTGATTTCCCTTCAGTTTTCAGTCACATTTGGAGCTCATAAGGATCATCTCCATCAAGCTTATGGTCATGGGAGCTTTATTGGAGAAGAATTGAAGTTTATGCGCTAAATATTCATCCTAGGAATTACAAATTGAAGCTATTCTTGGTCACTTTAAACTGGAGATCAAGCTTTTCAAGTCTCATATGGTTGTTGGAGCTTCAATAATCATCTACCTTCAACAATGAAAGAGGTACTACTACATATTGCTCTTAATTCCCTTTGATTCCAAATGCTTAAGCCATCCATTTGCTAAAAAAGAGAGAATTAAGAGTAATCCTATTTTGAAATTGATAACTAAGTGCATATAGACCCAACTTAGGGGGCTGAATGTGGCTATGATAAATTTTCTTCATCCTGCCCACTTAAAATCAGTCCATGCTAATCTTTTTCATTTGCTGAAATTTTATACCTCGCCTTGACTTTGGTTGCTTGAATGTGATTGATTGCAATATGCTTGAAAGTAAAAATCAAATGGTAAGTGAAATTCATTGTATGCAGTGAGTCACTGCAAGAAAGGGCAATACTATCCCTATCCTTTTCCATTTTGATCAATTTCCTACTTCCACTTGTATATCATTAAAGGGATGAATGAATTCTTTTCAGCCTATTGCATATCATCACTGCTTTCTTAGCCTTAGCATATACCTTGCCATGTCTATACCCATGAGGAAAAGTGGATGTCGAGCGAGTTGATAGGACAAAAGTGAGGTGACCCTCCCCTACTGATAAGGACCCTGAAGGGGAGCACAAACCAACTTGAGAGGGAAATTTGCACACCCCTCAAGTCACGGATCCCACACATTTTTTTCCATTTAGGTGCAAGTACATCTCTTGAGCCAAGAATTGACAGTGGTATTTTAGTAAGATCAACAATTCACAGATGTTATAGACATTCAGCAACAAGAGAACATGGTCATTTAGCCCTCTTGATTACTACAAGTGACAGGGTAATTACTTATCAATTCCCACAGCTACCTATTAGTTACAAGTGTTTCTTGGATACCTACAGGTGTCCTAAAATCCATCACAAGTCTACTAAGTATTTTGGGTGTTCACAAGTACTCCAAGAGATAATTCAGGGTAAAACAAGGCATTCACAGGGTATTTATAGGGTGCAGGAATTCATAGGACAGGTACACAATTTCAGCTACAGAATTTTCTGTCATGATCTAATCTAAGAGCTTGATATCTTGATTCGAAGAGGGGATTTCAAACTTTGATTTGAACTAAAAAATTTAGTAATCGTACATTGGGAGCAAAAGTTATAATAGTTTTTCTGACAGCTGGTATAGTGGGGCTGCACCTAGATAGGCTGACAAGAGTGCATTATTTGAGGTCATTACACCTATTACCCCTCTTGCAAGCTAAGATCTTAACAAATCTAGAATATCCCCACTATATGAGCTTCCTTTGGGTCAAGAAATCATTGGGATTGGTGCAATATTAAGCAAGATATTGTCAGTTTTCTTTGGAATAGTCATCTTTGATAACAATTATCCCTAATGGCCAAAAACAAAAGGAAAGACCAAGTGATGGAAATCATTCAAGAGGATCCATAACCTATAAGCTTGAAAGTCACCATCTCCATAACCAAGGAAGATACATCAGTGTGACATAGCCATATCTGCCATACATACAAATGCCTGGCAGCAGCCAAACATCCTCAAGTAATCATAGGAGGGTCTCATGCCCCTCCATGCCTCATGGGGTGTAATACGAAAGCACAGTGTCCTACTAACCAAATAGACTGCCGTCATAAGGGCCTCCGTCGAAAAGCCATAAGACAACCCAACTGTGGCAAGCATAGAAGCGACCTTTGCCTGTAAGGTTAGGCACATGCCATGAGCAATCCCGTAATACCGTGGGCATAGGAAATCAATGCCAGACTGCTAACAATAGGACTAAAAATTGGGAGAGATAGTGTGACTCTCATAATCCATTTGCAAGCAACTAGGCCTGCAACCAGCAGAATCCATAAACCTATCAAGCATAACTGCGGCATCCTCAATCTGTACCAAGGGAAAAGCCCAAACGTGGTGGGTAGCATGATCCACGAAGATCACAAATGCGAAGCTCCACCAAGTGCTTGGGTAGGCATAGGTCCATATACTGCAGAATTGACAAGATCTAGAGCATCATGCCTCTCACAATCACCATGACCCAAAGGGGCTCTGCAAGGACCATAAGAACAATCAGGGCAAGCATCAAGATATGCATGTGACATAAAAGGCAGCAATGAGTCTGAACAAGACAAGATCTCCATCTCTCTATGGTGCATATGGCCTAGGCAATAATGCCATAACAATGCATGTGGTATCCGGATAACTGCAACCATAGAATCTCCCACATGAGAGACATACATTAGTAGTGAGAACGAACTCTAGAACCTCTAGCCAAAACCAAGCAACCATGACAGATCTTCCATGACCTATCCTGAAGAGAAATAGAGTAGCTTGCATCATGCAACTGACGGATAAACATCAAGCTCTTACTAAGCATAGGAACATGTAATACATCATGGAGCACAAGAGAAGTCCCATCAGGCAAAGCTAGGTGTATGTCCCATGTACCAACAATAGCATAAGTCTGCTCAAGGCCCAAATTAATACGTATGTCAACCTCCCTATATGAAGAGAACCATGCTCTATGAGGGGTAACATGACAAGATGCCTTAGAGTTCCATAGCCAATTTGAGGCATAGGCCGTATCATTGAGCAAGAAAGTTGTATGTAAACTAGATGACAGGAGGACATGCTCAACTGCATCATCATGGGTAACTGCATGTACCTCACCACTAGAAAGAATGGTATCACCTGTTGCATCACTGACTCTCTGCTCATGTCGAGTTCGTCTCTTTCTCTGTTGCTTTCTAATCCATCTAAAACATTTTCTTTTAACATGCCCAAGCTCTCCACAATGGAAGCATACAACATATTTAGCTAAAGAACCTGTAGAAGATGACAAGGAATCCAAGTCATCATGAATAGGGCTATATATAGCATCCACAAAGCTCAAGGAGTCAAGGGCTGTCCCAACAGAGGGAACCTGCTCATAAAGACAATCATCTACTAGTACATCAATGGTAGAAGCATACTGCAAAGGCTCATGAAACCTCAACGGATAGGAGGACATAAAGACATCAACCAAGGATGTAAAAGCTCCCACATGAAGAAGAGTCATAGACAACTGCTTGACATAACCAACCACAATATGGTAAAGCATAAGACATCTGTCATAGAGCATACGGTATTTAGCCATGAAATCAGTCCATAACCATATGCATAAGCATAGCTCTGCAGTAAATAATGCCATCTAGGTAAAGCCAAGACTGGCAAGAGGCAAAAAATCCTACAAGAATCAAGCTCCATGAAAAGCCCAAGTATCTGTACAATAACATCCAAATAAGTGGCTCTGTAAAGTGCATGGTAGTAGACAAAGTACATAGCTAGGTAAGGATCAAGAGCAACTGCTCTCTGACTTGTATGGACAAAAGCAACCCAACTAGCATAGAAGCTAGGCAACACAGAAACAACTGCTCTTTGACTTGTATGGGCAAAAGCAACCCAACTAGCATAGAAGTGAGAGCGGAATTTTGATGTCGAGAAGTGCTTAAAAATAGCTAAAAATTATGAATATCAAGGGAAAAATATTCAACGTCGAAGGCGGCGCCTCGACCTAGGACGATTTTAAGCGTCAAAGTGCCTTAAAGGCGCCCGAGCGACACTGCCGTGCGGGTTGTCAAGAGTTACCGACCAATGCGGGATGTCAAGCTGGACGCCTAGGATTTTTCAGAGCTCGATTCAGAGTCCGGATGGGAAAATGGCCACAAAATGGTCAAGATATGAAAAGGTGGACACTTGGGAGGCCAAAATTGGGCATGCCTTTTGAGTTTGGACCCCTTCCTCGCCCCCCCCCCCCCCCCCCCCCCCCCAAAAAAAAATTTATGCACCTCTTGATCAAAAAAATGTGGAGAGAGAATGAGGGATGAAGAAAAAACGTGGAGCAACATGGCGGCCGTTTTTTGCGCCCTCTCATGATGGAGATGGAGTATGCAGGCTGAAAGCAACCCATACAACCGATCATGGGGCTGATCTTTTCCTTTCTTGCCGGTCTTATCGCCTATCTTCGCCCATGAAATGGCTGTGGGAATGAAGAGATGGAAATCTAGTCTTTCTCTCTCCTCCCTCTCTCTCTCCCTTAAGGGGCTGTTCTTGTGTGGAAGAAGGCAATGAAGAATGGTGGAGGAAAGCTTGTCCGGATGAGACCGGATTGCTTCCGGATGGATGAAGACATGAAGAGTGCTGTTCTTGAAGATGCTGAGTATTAAATGCATGCTGGAAATCAATCCCGTAATCAAGACCAAGAAACCAAGACCTGAAAATAAGCGGTAATGCTATTTTTATGAAGAAAAATGATATTTTTATGTTATTTGCTTTATAAAATCTTGTTCATATGGAATGAAAGTTCTTTATGACATTGTTTGACATGAGTTTGATCAATTAATGCTCTGAAAATTAGAAAACATAAGGCTACATGGCCGGAATTAGTGTTAAAATACATGAAAAACATGCGTTTTAAGGGTAAAATTGGATTTTTGCTATATAAATGAGAAATATGATATGTCACACCAACTAAATCTGAGTTTTTCCTGTCAATAAACTTAAGGGCCACAGCCCACAATCAATTTTCATTTTCAGTCATTATTTATTAAAGAAAAATAGAGAAAAATATCTAAAGATGGGAAAAATGGGTTTAAAATTAGGGAAAAAAAAAAACGGGCTGAGGAAAATTAGGAAAAATTATATCTATGTTTGTGCAATGTATAACGATGGCAAATCACGAGGTTGGCCTCAGTTTGTCCCCATTTCTATGTTTTGTGCATATTTATCGTTCTTTTAAAAAGGGAAAAAATGCACAGAAACCCTATCTAACTAATCAATGATGCAAAATGCTAAGAGTTCGATGAAAAGGGGCTGAAACATTGAAAGATAAAGAAAAGATTTGATTTATGCATTGCACTTGGCATATAGGAAACGGTTTAAATAAAGAGGATTGTAGCATGAGCACATGACTCGGTGCCTCCTTTCAACGCAGCACGCGCTAGTAAAATTCATGGAAAGAATGCTTTATGCACCATGCACCATGCTCATTTTTCTTTTGTTTGAGCACATAGCTATACACGATTTGCATTAAGCATAATAATTAAAAGGTATCAGAAAAACCTCATCGATGCATGGCACTTGTCTTACTTAGGTTGAGACCAACGATAAGTGTGAGAGGATGTCCTAAGCTATAGGTTAGTTGTTGGGTCCTAAAGGAAAATTTTTGTGAGGAATGGTACATCCTGGAACGTAAAATATTGGTACCTTGAGAGGAGTTTGTGCCCGTTTGTGTTATATGTCTAGCAGCGCATCAAGGGGCCAATCCTTGAGATGTAGGAGAGCTGCAGTGGGGCTCCGACTATTAGTCAGTGGAGTGCCTCCTATATGTGTGTGACGAGGTGTTATGCCTAAGTACTTTGGGATCTCCCTCTGAGGAGTTTTAGGAAAATGTTGGACTATAAACTATAAACACATGAATTAAGCTTTAGGGCAGTTTGTCCTTCAGCATTAGATTGACGCTCCTGGTCTGCGAGGTCGTGAGGGTGTTTATGTGTCATGAGCATGAGGTCCGGCTAGTGCTATAGCCAGTGCCGGCCCATTTTAGGTTCCATCTGTGGTGCGTCTGCCAGGAGATGCTTATAAGTGGTGGTTTTCGGATCTAGGGTTTCTAGGGACCAAAAGAAAGTTGGTTTATGTCCTCTGACAAGGACCCTCAAGCCGAAATCAAAAAAGCAGAACGTGTTGAGAGGGCTAGGCGGCGGTTAGAGATCGTAAGCCGTTATTCATCTCAAAGGAGTAGCCCACTACGTATATGAAGCAGTGGTCCTAGTCACCCAGCTGCTCCACATATTCCGTTAGGTGCGTGAGGAAGCGTAAGTTCTTCCTCTCCTCCACCAAGTCTACCCACTTCAAGTGGGGGGTGTGAATCCGTCACTTCAAGCTCCTACTGCTAATCCGATTGTCACCATGGCACAACCTATTGTGATTCCTATAGGGATGCCGGATTTACCAGCCTTAGGAGTTCCATTACCAATTTTTAATGGGTTAGCGGAAGAGGATGCAGAATTTCACATTTGTGAATTTCAAAGATTGATGTTCAATTATCGCATCCAAGACGAGGGACATCTTATGATGTTCTTCAATATGACATTAAAAGGAAGGGCTGCGGTATGGTATCATAGCATAGAGTCTGGAACCATAACCACCATTGATCAATTCTATGCAGCTTTCCGAGCAGAATATGCCCCTGAAAGAGGTGGCCAATATTGGTTGCGGGTCTTGAATGTAACACGTCAAGATCCTCATGAGAATGTGAAAGCATATGCCAAGAAGTTGAAGGAAGTATTTCGTAAGTTGCAAACTTACATTCCCATTCCGCCAGCTGCCTAATTGCAATATTTTTTGCATGGGTTGGACTTTAATATCCAAGTACAATTGAGCAGTGTGGCCTTGGCAGATATAGACACCGCTATTATGCGGGCAGAGGGAGTAGAAGCAATATTACAAACGGCCTACTCCTCTCGAATGAATGTTAATGGGGGTTTAGTACCTGGCGGCAATCCATCATTGACGAATGGAAGTCAAGGGATGCCTATGACTAACCCTAATGGGAGAGGGAGTGTGGTTTCGAATATACCTTTACTACCGGCTCCTCCCAGTGTGACTATGCATATGGCAAGTCAGTTGGCTCCATCAAATGTTGAAGGCCAAGTTTCGAGTTCTAATGTTGTTCCTGTGGGTCAACAGCCAATGCCAAATCAGATTGTTAGGCCAATGGAACGACGGGTCGACGACCGAGGCTACGAGTAAGTGCATCTAATGTCCTTGGCAAAGTTAAGGACATGATGAAGCATTATACCGATATGATTTCCGAGCAATATCGACAAATAGCCATCGACATTAATTTCTTGAAGAAGCAACAAAATTTGATAGGGAGTCGACGCCCTAAAGAGGGTGGACCCTCTAGATTCAATTGTAAATGGTGTGGTGGACAACACTTCCCCAGAAACTGTCCAAATGTGAAATGTGATATTTGTGGGAAGTCGGGCCATTTAGCTGCTACCTGTTGGAGTAAGATTAGTTCCCTCCAACAAGGGAGTAAACAACCAGGCCCAGTGAATCATAGAGCGCAAGGAAATAACTTGCAGCAGAATGATGCACCCAGGCAAATATTGCAGAAGGGAGAAACAACTATAGAAGAGTTGCCACAAGGCAACGGAGTTAGCCTTATTGAGGCTGTACGAGTCAATGATGCTGAAACCTCTAACTTAAGAGCCGTGACAAGAGGCCAAAAGGCTAAAGAGGTTGATAAAGATAATGCAAAACTGGTTGAGGCAAACCTTAAGCAAGGGGATAAGGGGACACAAGTCCAGAGTCCTAGCATGGAAGGGGGACCGCTAAGGTCGGTTGACAAGAAAGTTGACCCTAAGAAGGATGAGTAAGTGCCAAGAAAGAAGGCAAGAACCAAGAAAGAAGCACCAAAACCGATCCAAAGACCAAAAGAGAGGATGGTTTGGCGAGAAAAGAGAGCTTTGGCTACTTATCATGATTTTGATTTAGCAAATTCTCTTTGTGAAGTCAAACCAGATGTGAACCTCTTGCAATTGATCAAATTATCTCCAAGAGTACGCAAGGAATTTAAGAAGATCCTGCGTATTGGGTATATTGTAGAACCTTTGGGCATAGCACGAGTAGGGGAAGATTGGTTTGATCATACTGAAAAAAACTGCCCTAGGGTTCCAGCTTATGTGGATGGAATATTAGCAGAACATGCCATTGTAGACATTGGATCCTCTGTCAATATCATGAGTTCAGAGTTGATGGAGAGGTTGGGTCTAGGCATCCAGAAAGACAACTCCACCCTCCTTAGGATGGCTGATGATAGTTTAAGACAACCAGAAGGTTGCATTACCAAGGTCCATGTTACAGTTGCGAGTATAGAATGTTTCTTGGACTTTAGGGTGATAAGATTTGCAGGACGTCCTAGCTATCGAGTTTTGTTAGGTAGGCCTTGGATCTTACGAACAAACTGTCAAGTCGATATACCCGTCGATCGAGTGGTTCTAGGTAGAGGTGCTAATCGAGTAGTAGTCGATGCTTATCCTGAGTCTCCTCAAAGTGAGAGAGCTCCTTTATCCTCTACTGAATTAGAGACAGCAGACGATCCATCTGGTAGTGAGACATCATCCAGCGATGAATCTAAAGAGGGGTCCACTACAGAGGATATCTATCAGATAACTCTAAATGAGCCGATAGAGCCACAAGATAGGATAAGAGATGCGGATGTGATTGAGTTAGACCTTGGCACACCGAATGATTCGCGGCCAATTAAATTAGGTTCCATGCTTAGTTCAGTAGAAAGGGAGGACTATGTGTCCTTGATTCAAGAATTCCACGATATCTTTGCTTGGAGTTATGATGAGCTAAGAGGCATCCCTCCCAGCCTAGCTGTTCATACTATTCCTGTAAAAGATGGCAGTCATCCTGTGCGTCAGAAGGTAAGGCGTATGCCTTTTGAATTGAGGGAAGGGATGTTTGAGGAGTTACAAAAGTTAAGGAAAGCTGGGTTAATCTTCCCTGTACAACACACAGAATGGTGTTCACCAGTTGTTATCAGGAAGAAGAAAAATAACCAGATCCGATTATGTGTGGATTTTAGAGAGCTGAATAAGCTGACGATTAAAGATTACTACCCATTGTGATTTATTGACCGGATTTTGGATCAATTAGCAGGTAGGGAGATATATTCGTTCATGGATTGCTTTGCAGGATACAACCAGATGGCAATTGCAGAAGAGGACAAGTTGAAAACCACTTTTATTACGGTCTTTGGTACTTTTGCGTACCATTGATGGCCTTTGGTTTATGCAATGCACCTGGATCGTGGCAACGAACAACAGACAAGACCTTTCGTGACATTTCCCCAAATGAGTTGAAAGTATTTATTGATGACCTGGGGGCAGCCATTGTAAGGAAAAGGATGTTGGTTATCTTAAGGAAGTGCATTGAGCGTTGCAGACAATTTTGCATTGCTCTTAACCCATGGAAGTGTATCTTTGGAGTACCTTATGGGCTATTGCTGGGCCATGTGGTCAATTCAGTAGGAATAGCAACTGACCCTGAAAAGATCAAGGTTATAGTTGCTATGAGTCCACCACGCACTCCAAAAGAGGTTCATAGCTTTTTGTCATCAATAGGGTACTATCGAAGGTTCATCAATGCCTTGGCAGAAAGAACGTTGCTATTAACGAATTTATTATCCTTTACTTGTTCATTTGAATGGAGCGACCCTTGTAAGGTAGCTTTCGAGTATGTGAAACAAGAGCTAGTAAAAGCACCCGTTTTAAAGGCACCTAAAAGGGGTGAGGTGTTCTATATATTTTCAGCACAGCCACTATGCATAGTATCAGCTGTTTAGCCCAAAATTGGGAGGAAAAGTGGTATCATCCGATAGCTTTTGCTAGTCGAAAATTGGGCATTTCAGAGATCAATTATACCTACATGGAGAAGTTGTGTCTTGCGATGGTCTTTGGGACTAAGAAATTTAGGCACTACATCCTCTATGAAAAGGTAGTGTTCTATATGAAGGCGGAAGGACTTAGATTGCTTATGAACAAGCTACAACCGCCTGATCGTTTGGCAAAGTGGTTAATCACTTTGCAGGAGTTTGATTATGAGATTAAGAGTAAGACACCGAGGTTGCAGGGTATTGTGGAATGCCTTGTGGATTTCGGGGAGCCGAAAGAGATTTTGGCTGAAGGAAGTGATATTGAGAAAATGTTTAAAATTGATATAGCTTCTATCCCATCTTAGTATGCTGCTATTACACACTATCTATCAACAGGAGAGACGGGAACTAGTTTGTCAAAGTCTGAAAAGAGAAAAATCAAACAACAGGCATTGAAGTTTTCCTTGATCGCAGGGACCCTATATCGGCAAGGTGTTGATGATATCTACCGCCGATGTGTGATGCCTGACAAGGTTCCTTTCATCTTGGAGGAGTGTCATGACTCTGCATGTGGAGGGCACTTTGGGGGACGGTTGACGGCGCAGAAAGCTTTACGAGCTGGATATTGGTGGCCATCCATCTTCCAAGATTCTTTTGAGTATGTAAAGAGATGCGATACCTGTCAAAGGCATGACAGTAGAGAGAATAGAAAACGTCCACTTACGCCTATCATGGCTATCCTTCCATTTGAGAAGTGGGGCATTGACTTTGTGGGTCCTATTACTCCATCGTCTACTACCCAGAAGAGGTATATTATAGTAGCAACTGATTATTTTACAAAATGGTCAGAAGCGCGGGCGACGAGGCAGGACAATGCAAAAGAGACTACAAGTTTCCTTTTCGAGCAGATTATCTGCCGTTTCGGTCTCCCAAAAGAATTAGTGTCGGATCGTGGAACCCATTTTCTAAATAAAGTGATCAAAAGCTTGACTGAAGCTTGGCAAATCAAGCACAATAAAATGACTCCTTATAATCCGCAAGCAAATGGGCAAGTTGAGAGTACTAATAAACAGCTTGTGGAGATCTTGTCTAAGATAGTCTCCGAGAAGAAACGAGACTGGGACAAGAAGTTGTATGTGGCAATATGGGCGTACAATACAACGTTCAAGCGAGCTACCGGCCATACTCCATTTAAATTGGTTTATGGGGAAGAGTGTGTGTTACCCCTCGAAATCGAATTGCCAACCATACAGTTTGCAATTAACCATTCTTTGGGGGATGAGGATTCCCTTTTTGAACGTTTCACGACTATAGCCCACCTGGATGAGCTAAAGTTGCAGAGCTTACTACACCAGGAGGTAGCCAAACATCAGATGAAGCAGTTGCATGACCTTAGAGCGAAGAAATATACCTTTAAAAAGGGCCAATTAGTTCTATATTACGATGCGCGTAGGGAGCTATTTCCAGGGAAGCTGGAACCTAAATGGGATGGCCCCTACAAGATTGTTAGGTTAGGGAAGAACAGGTCTACGGCCCTATTAGCTGATCTACAGGGAGTAGAATTTAAAAATAAGGTTAATCTTAATAAGATTAAACCTTATTATTTCTAAGTATGCTAATACAAAAGAAATGCATTGCAGGTCCAGGCTGGGGATAATTTGAGACCTGCGGGAAAGAGCTTAAAGTCGGTTGATGGGTCAGTTAATCCCTTATTTGGAGCACCCATATCTAGAGTAGAGATACCATCAGGGGAAACTCATCTGGTGGAGCAAAGGATATAAAGTGATTGAGCAAGAAGACGGAACCTTTGTGTGGGAGATTAAAGTCTTCTGCCATCACTGCTTATGACTGTTGACAAGTATCCCTATTGGGTTCAATGAAGAAGGTGGGATGGAGCCATCAGTTCATCCTCTCAACATGCTAAACTTTGATTACCATAATTACGAGTAGAGGAGTTTGTGATGGTAGGCTGTGTAAACCCATTGTGGACGTACACATTATATTTTGACGGAGCGTCTAGGGGCCCTAATAAAAAAGAGAGTGTTGGAGGAGTAATTCGAGATCCCCGACGTAGAGTTATGATGAAGATAGTTGCTTATCTCGGGGTAGGATTCACTAACAATATGGCAGAGTATAAAGCCTTGATTATAGGACTGCATATTGCCAAACAAGGTGGTATTCGTCGGTTGTTAGTAAAAGGGGATTCCCAGTTGATCCTGAATCAGCTAGATGGAACATACACAGTGCGGAATCCCATTCTTTGTATGTATCATCGGACTACTATGACCCTACTTGCAGAGCTTGAGAGAGTGTATTTTCAGCTGATTCCACGTTACTGGAATCAGTTTGCAGATTCTTTGGCAAATCTTGCTTATGAGGAAGACCTTTTCTTTAACTGTGGTCCTAGTCTGGATATTGTGATCAATGATGAAACAGGACCCGGTCGCTTGTGGGGAATGTTATCAGAGCATGCAATATATGGCAGACGATGGTTGATATGGGTAATGCAAAGAATAGCCGAGACCAATCTACCATTATTATATTGGACCCATAGGTTGATTAGACAACATGTTATGCGTACGCCTCTTGCTATATATGCAGGAGGGATGGGTCATAACCTTATGCATTTAGTTTAGGGCTACGAGCCTGTTTTTCCTCCTTGGAAAGGAGCCTATTATTGTATATCTATGCTATTCCAAGGAAGGATGTGTAGGTGCTATTCTGTTTGATCTCATTAGGCCAAGAGGGCCAGTTTTACGAGGTTTTACTGTTTTATTTCATTAGCCAAGAGGGCCAGTTTTCTGTTTAGTGCAGGTGCGGTTAATGGTTTCTTGTTTTAGTTTTGTGCTAGACAGGTTCGAAGAAGAGCTTGGAAGGAGCCTTTTGTTGCGTGAAAGCTTCTTGTGGCCCTATCCAGGTGATATCTCTCCTTTATGAGTACTGTGGTTATTATGTTATATGTGTTTGTGTACTTGTAAGGGGGGTTTTCGTTTCTTATTGGGGACCGGCGTCCAAGGCATGAAGTCCCAAGTTTAGGTTCAGTATGTTTGAGGGAGGTCTGAGTAGTCGTTACCTCCTGTAAAGACATTGTCAGGCATCAAAAGACCCGTTTTAGAAGGGAGTCCTAGTGACCTTGTTCTGCTAGCCTACTAGGCGGCCGTTCTAGGAGTTCTTGCTCAGTTGTGAGGCAGTTAGAGAAGCCCGCCAAAAGAAAAAAAAAATGATGATAAAGGAAAAGAAACTTTGAATATCTTAAAGACAGTAAAAATATACAAAGGTGTGTAAAAAGGGGTTCTAACCCCTATCAAAGAAAAGAAAAGAAATAAAAATTTATAAGCAGTTGATCATCACCTTGCAACGGCCTGGTAGGTTCCTGGGGACGAGTCTGATCCGGGGCCGATGCCTTGTCTTCCTAGGGACGAGTCAGACCCGGGGCCGATGCCTTGTCTTCCTAGGGGTGGCATCTTGCTAGAAAAGAAAAAATTAAGGAAGGTTGGAGGGAAAATAAAAGTGAGCGTCAGAAAAGGATTAAGTGTCGCCTTGCGAGGGCTTGGTAGGTTCTTGGGTACCGAGACAGGTCCTGAGCCCGATGCCCTGTTCTCCTTAGGTCACTACGCTTAGCTCCCTCCTTTTTACATGCCCAAGTATGTCAATAAAATAAAAATCCTAAAAGAAGAAATGTGTTACAAGAAAATACTTCTTGATCAGACTATAGGAGTCCTCGCCTAGTAGGAGCTCCTGGTTGTGTTGTCCTTAGTTAGGTAAGTAGTTCAGACCACCACTTAGGGCAACCTCTTTGACAGTTCTTTTTAGTTTGGCCGTATTGGAGCAGTTAGTTAGTGATTAGCTTCGGACCTTTTATCAGATTATGCTAGGCCTACTCCTTGTGGATGTCATGCCTTGGTTTTGTCAGGGGGTAGGGTGAGCATTGTGCTGTGTTTAGTATGTATCTATTTTGTATTAGCTTGATGCTTCCTTTGGTTGTTTTGTGCAGATCTACTGTGGGATTCGAGGGCTGAGTCGCCCTATCCCATGGTCGCCAATGAGAGCGGAATTTTGATGCCGAGAAGTACTTAAAAATAGCTAAAAATTACGAATATCAAGGGAAAAATATTCAACGTCGAAGGCGACGGCTCGACCTAGGATGATTTTAAGCGTCAAAGTGCTTTAAAGGCGCCCAAGCGACACTTGTTGATTTTTGATAATTTTTCAGACTGCCGTGCGGATTGTCAAGAGTTATTGACCAATGCGGGATGTCAAGCCGGATGCCCAAGATTTTTCAGAGCTCGATTCGGAGTCCGGACGGGGAAATGGCCACAAAATGGTCAAGATATGAAAATGTGGATACTTGGGAGGCCAAAATTGGGCATGCCTTTTGAGTTTGGACCCTCCCCCCCAAAATTTTATGCACCTCTTGATCAAAAAAACGTGGAGAGAGAATGAGGGATGAAGAAAAAACGTGGAGCAACATGGCGGCCGTTTTTTGCGCCCTCTCATGATGGAGATGGACTATGTAGGCTGAAAGCAACCCATGCAACCGATCATGGGGCTGATCTTTTCCTTTCTTGCCGGTCATATCGCCTATCTTCGCCCATGAAATGGCTGTGGGAATGAAGAGATGGAAATCTAGTCTTTCTCTCTCCTCCCTCTCTCTCTCCCTTAAGGGGCTGTTCTTGTGTGGAAGAAGGCAATGAAGAATGGTGGAGGAAAGCTTGTCCGGATGAGACCGGATTGCTTCCGGATGGATGAAGACATGAAGAGTGCTATTCTTGAAGATGCTGAGCATTAAATGCATGCTGAAAATCAGTCCCGTAATCAAGACCAAGAAACCGAGACCTGAAAATAAGCGGTAATGCTATTTTTATGAAGAAAAATGATATTTTTATGTTATTTGCTTTATGAAATCTTGTTCATATGGGATGAAAGTTCTTTATGACATTATTTTCCATGAGTTTGATCAGTTTATGCTCTGAAAATCAGAAAACATAAGGCTACATGGCCGGAATTAGTGTTAAAATACATGAAAAATACGCGTTTTAAGGGTAAAATTGGGTTTTTGCTATATAAATGAGAAATATGATATGTCACACCAACTAAATCTGAGTTTTTCCTGTCAATGGACCTAAGGGCCACAGCCCACAATCAATTTTTATTTTCAGTCATTATTTATTAAAGAAAAATAGAGAAAAATACCTAAAAATGGAAAAAATGGGTTTAAAATTAGGGAAAAAAGAAAACGGGCTGAGGAAAATTAGGAAAAATTATATCTATATTTGTGCAATGTACAACGATGGCAAAGCACGAGGTTGGCCTCTGTTTGTCCCCATTTCTATGTTTTGTGCGTATTTATCGTTCTTTTAAAAAGGGAAAAAATTGCATAGAAACCCTATCTAACTAATCAATGATGCAAAATGCTAAGAGTTCGATGAAAAGGGGCTGAAAAATTGAAAGATAAAGAAAAGATTTGATTTATACATTGCACTTGGCATATAGAAAACGGTTTAAATAAAGAGGATGGTAGCATGAGCACATGGCTTGGTGCCTCCTTTCAACGCAGCACGCACTAGTAAAATTCATGGAAAGAATGCTTTATGCACCATGCACCATGCTCATTTTTCTTTTGTTTGAGCACATAGCCATACACGATTTGCATTAAGCATAATAATTAAAATGTATCAGAAAAACCTCATGGATGCATGGCACTTGTCTTACTTAGGTTGAGACCGACGATGAGTGTGAGAGGATATCCTAAGCTATAGGTTAGTTGTTGGGTCCTAAAGGGAAATTGTTGTGAGGAATGGTACATCCTGGAACGTAAAATATTGGTACCTTGAGAGGAGTTTGTGCTCGTTTGTGTTATATGTCTAGCAGCGCATCAAGGGGCCAATCCCTGAGATGTAGGAGAGCTGCAGTGGGGCTCCGACTATTAGTCGGTGGAGTGCCTCCTATATGTGTGTGACGAGGTGTTATGCCTAAGTACTTTGGGATCTCCCTCTGAGGAGTTTTAGGGAAATGTTGGACTATAAACTATAAACACAAGAATTAAGCTTTAGGGCAGTTTGTCCTTCAGCATTAGATTGATGCTCCTGGTCCGCAAGGCCGTGAGGGTATTTGTGTGTCATGAGCATGAGGTCCGGCTAGTGCTATAGCCAGTGCCGGCCCATTTTAGGTTCCATCAAGAAGCTAGGCAACACAGAAGCAATAAAGCCATAATTGTTAAACCCAATCATTGTCAAGAAGTCCACTAATCAAGGAGTAACCCGCAAAGAACCAAGATTTAATGAGTAATGAAAGCTCAATAACCAATTGCCAAGACAATGGAGCAAGCACTGCTCAAACATGTATCTGTATCCAAGTTATAAATCCAAGATTCATAATCGGGGCATTAACGGCCAAATAGCATCCAACCTACATAAGTGATAAGTTGACCAAATGCAAACTGCTCCACAAAATTCTCAAATGCAAGTCGATTCAAGCCTAAACATCTGCCATACTCTACCAAAAGCATCCACATCAGGCATCAGTCCCATAATAGGTAGCACGGGGCATAAACCTTGTCAAGTGAAATGCCAGCTGCAAAGAAAATGACGGTGAACCAAGTTTTGAGCTCTACTATTTTCTCAAGAAGCATATGAGAGCACAAACATCAAAGTGGCATCATCCAAATACATCAACATATCATCCCGAGTAGTCGGGAGCACTTGTAGACCATAGGTATAACCAAACTGGAGGTAAAGTAACTTGTCAACCAAGATAGCATAAATCCCAACCAAGAACGAAGTGTATGTATCCAAATCAAGGCTCAATAGCTCTCAAATAGCATATCCGGGCATAAACCATGGTGACCAAGCATCAATACATCCAACAGGACACCCGAATGTCAACAAAGAGCATTATGCATAAGCCGTCCCTGATAAAACCTTGCCGGGTGCCCAAACAACGTACAACAATAAATCCCTACATAAATCAAGCTATGGAAGCTCAAACCAAGTCCCAAAGCATCTCAAAACATTGAGCAAACATTCCCAAAGCATCTAGGCATCAAATACCAAGCCTCTGGAGCATCATATAAGCTAAGAGCATGACATTTTCTTGTTGTAAATCAACTCATATCTGTTGCAAAAAGAATTGTGATCAAAATTTGGCAAATCTGACATTGCCATTGTGTCCAGAGCATGCCAAAACCCCCAGTAGACTCTTACCTTGCCTAAATCGGGTTCCGGATGCTTGAGATATGAGAAAAAATGGGATTTTTGAGCCAGATTTTGAAATAGGCACAAAAAAACGTGAGCTGCTACTGTGGGGCCTACTAGTTATGTTGAGGATAAGAGGGAAAATGGGGGCATATAAGGTGCCCAATGAAGCCAAGGAATACCTGTAAAGAGCTTATGAGGGCCGGGGAGAGGCGGGAGATGAAATCTTACGTTGGGGGGAAGAAGCCATGGCTAGCATTGAAGCTCCAAGCTCTAGGTCTTCAATCCGGGCTGAAGTAATGCTGGGCTAAGCTCCATGATCGAGCTTTGATCCAAATCTCTAATACCAGTTGAAGAGGATGCAATGGCAATGGAGAAGGAGAAGAGGAAGATGCGGGAGAGAAGAGCACACACAATGTAGGTGTTGTCAAGAATGATATATGACAGCCTTATTGCACCATCTCATATATATGAATAAAGAATATGGGCGGTCACTGTACATGAGCAGGCCCAAGGGCCTTTCACCCCAACATCTAGTTCAATGGAGACAACCATACATGTTACTTTGGGAAGCAACAAAGAACAAGGTTCAAGAATAGTACCTATGGAGCAAGAATAGTACCTATGGAGCAAAGCAAAGACTTGAAATCATCCGTATAGACATATGGGGGCCAACTCAAACAACACCTTTAGGAGGCTATAAGTATTTCATCAATTTTATTGATGACTTCTCAGGAAGGTATGGATTTATCCCATCAATTATGTTGATGACTTCTCAACGAAGGTATGGATTTATCCCATCGGTTAGAAATCTAAAGCATTTTCTAAGTTTCAAGAGTTCAAAGCAATGGTAGAGAAGGAATATAATGCATATATCAAGTTCTAAGATCAACTAGAAGGGAAGGGGAGCTTATCTCAAATGAATTCAAAGAATTTTGTTGGAAAAATGGCATAGAAAGGCAATACACTTGTAGGTATATCCCTCTACAAAATAGGGACGTAGAGAGGAAGAACCGAGTTATTGTTGAGCATGCTAGGTCTATGTTAAATGATGTTGATCTTCCAAATGCATATTGGGCTGAAGTTGTGAATACTTCATTATATGTCATGAATAGGCATCCCATAGAAGCACTAACCAATATTACTCTAGAAGAGGCATATATAGGTAGAAGACCCAATATATCTTATCTTAGAGTATTTGGTTGTATTGCATATAGGTATATTGATGATAAGTTGAGAAGAAAACTTGATCCTAAGTGTGAAAGATGCATTTTTAATGGTTATTCTATTTATTCCAAAAGGTATAGATTGTATAATCCCGATTCTAAGAAGTATTTTGTCTCGAGAGATGTTGCTTTTGATGAAGATGAGAGGTGGTACTCAACCCCAGTAACTTCACATTATAAATATAAGTTACCTAGCAACCATATTTTAGAATGTGTTTTTAGAAGAGTAACCAAAGAATGTAATTGAAATTTCAACACAACTACCTCTTAGAAGGTCTATAAGAGTTACTCATCCCTCGGAGTAGCTTACCTAAAGTGCCAATCTTGCTACTAGACATGTAGCATTCATGTCAAAAGTCTATTCTATCATTGAATTCGGTTGTACAATGAAGCATGCATAAATAAATAATAGAATTTAGCCATGGATGAAGAGTACAAAGCTCTTATGGACAACCACACATGGGAACTTGCTGACCTACTAGAGGGTAAGAAGGCCGTTAGATGTAAGTGGGTGTACAAAGTCAAGTTAAATGATGATGGTACAATCAATAGATACAAGGCCAGATTATGTGCTAAAGGATTTGCTTAAATGTATGAGAAGATTATAATGAAACCCTTTCTCGGTTGCAAAAATGACAAGCGATAGACTTGTGATTGCTCTTGTACTCATTATGCATGGACCATATACCAAATGGATGTAAAAAATACTTTTTTAAGTTGAGACTTGTAGGAAGAAGTTTACATGCAACAACCACAAGCATATGTAGATGCCAACCATCTATACATGGTATGCAAGCTAAGGAAGTCTAATATATGGGCTAAAGCAATCCCCTAGATCTTGGTACACCACGATCATCTCTTTCTTATGCAATCTCATGGATTTTGGAATAGCAATAATGATCCTAATCTCTACATTAAGAATGAAGTTGTGGATACTACATTGATCATTCTCTATGTTGATGATGTCATACTCACTAGTAGTAGTCTTGTAAGCATGGATGCAATCATAAGTTGGAAATGGAATATGATATGAAAGATCTTGGCGAGTTAAAATAATTTATTGGGCTTGAAGTCCTAAGAGATGTAAATCAGATTTCTCTTTGTCAATGTAAGTATGTTAATGATATCTTAAAGAGATTTAATGTAAGTATGGTTGAGAATAATGCTTGCAAATATTGGTGTACCAATTGAAGGGTCAACTAAAGTCTTTGTGATAATCTCTCAAGCATCTACCATGCCAAAATTCCTATACTGCATGCCATGACCAAATATATCGAGATACATTACCACCTCACTTGAGAGAAGGTGTTGAATCAAGACATTGATTTGATTCGTTTCCCCACACATTATCAAGTTGCAGATATCTTCACAAAGTTGCTTGGACCAGATAACTCCAATATTTTTAGGACCAAGCTTGGAGTATGCAAGCACACTTTTGTACTTTGAGGGGGGGGGGGGGGGAGGGGGATAAAAATTAGCTACTAAGTAGCATATAGGAAACTTGCTAGCAGTCACCAACTGCTAATTAGCATACAACTACTAATAAGCATATAAGTTAGCATCCAAACAAACTATGCTAACTAGCATACAACTATTTATAAGTTTATAATGCTTATTACCATATTGGTTACTATAAACAACCCTATTAACTAGCATACAAGAGACTGTTAACTAGCACACGGTGGCTTTCAATGGAAGCATAATTGATATGAGATAATAATGACGTGATAATAGGCATCTCAATAAATATATGAGATAATAATGACATGATAGTAGGCATCTCAATAAATATATTTCACTTTAGATATCCTACTTTACATGTGGATATGATTGGTCAAAAAGTACTCCTACTTTTGAGCTCTTATTTATTCTCAAATATTGAGCCTCCCAGAATAGTGTAGAATTCAAAGTCCAATAACTTCGAATTGAGTTGTTAACCTTTGCTGATGTAAAAAGAGAAAATATTTCTAAGATCACTCTCCACACTCTCACCATTGGGATTGAGAAGATTCTCATTCTATGCTGAACTATAGGCACTTCATCTCAGCTAGCTACTTTTCTAGTATTTCACGGACTGCATGATATACCTAGCTTTGATGGCAGATTTGGAAAAATCCAACCACACTGGATCAAGTTGGTGTATTCTACAAAGTTGGTCCACTACATCTTAACGTTTAGTGTGTTCAATCACTTCTATTGTCACTCATTGTTTGCTTTTGCTATTGTCTACCTGATTGTGAGTTCATTTCAATCAACTATCTATGTCATCTACTTATCATCTACTTTGAACTGCATGAGTTGAAGTGTTGGGCACCTCATTCTTAGAGTTTTATTATTTTGAGGTGTACTTTTCAAACTACTATGTGAAACCCCTCTTAAAACACTCTATTGTGTTGAGATGGGCATGTGCTAATTGGCTATGCATTCTCCTCTCTAAACTAAGTTTTGTGCCGATCTTTCTATTGCTAGACTTACAAAAACCCCCTAATTGTGGTTAGTCATGTGCGCTAAATGGAGGGTTAGTAAAAAAAGGTTATAAGATAGTTTCATTAACTAATGCAATTGTGGCTGGTTATATATGAGAGGTATTATGTCTAAAGGAAAACAAAGTCTTGATTAGAATACCCTCCTCAATCCATTCTAGTTTGATGGAACTTCTTTGGAATAAAAAACAAAACAATTCTCAAATGAAAGTTCAGTAGCTACACAAACCTCACCCACCCATTTTATGAATAAGGATTTTCTATTTTCGTGCATCAATGTTGAAGTGTTCAATTCGGCTCCATCCCGATCTCTACACCCTTGAAACCCTGCGGAGATGAGGTATTGTGAGGGGGAAAAGACATACTTAGTTTATTGTTTTTTTGATGTGTCATGTTTCTCCCAGTTGAACTGGGGTCTCCCTGAAAACCATGGGGAGATCTTATGTTATTCACACAAAGCTAGTTAAATTGGGTGACTTGGCACTTGATTGGCGCACATGTTTAAAAAACTACTCTAAATAGCAACCTAGAGGACCTAGTTGAATAGACCCGATGTCATTTGCACCCTCCATTTGTGGTATGGTTACATGTGTAAAGCACGACAATTTGACCACTAGAGAGAGCTAATTTGGTTGGTCTTGTGGAGAGGGTATGAGGATAATTCACCCTCATACTCTCATCCTCATGATACCCTCGTATGAGGGTATGTGGAGAGGGTATGAGGATAAATCAGCCTCATAATCTCATCCTCATGATACCCTCTCGTCACAATCCTAGTCCTGAGGCGTCACAATGGTAAAGGCCGTGGATAGGCCGCCTAGTTTCGGGAATTGTTGGTTTTTGAGGTGGATGAGAGAGAAATCCACAACTTGAGAGCGTTGTGGAAAATTTTTGAAATTGGGGGCGGGGGGGCGTGTCAAGTTACAACAAGATGGAACGACCACTTAGCACTAGTTTTGAATTTCAAAAACCAGAAGAAGCTTCTTCTTTGGCGCCTTGAAAGCCTGTGAAAAGGCAAGGCATGTGCTCACTCTTACCTTCTCACGCAGTGAGGACCGTTGAACCGGGTCAGGATCGGGCCACCGAGAGAGAGAGAGAGAGAGAGAGAGAGAGAGAGAGAGAGAGAGAGAGAGCGAGCGAGCGAGCTAGCTAGCTAGCTATGGAGGTGCACCACGACAGTACTGCCACTGAGGAGGGGCAGGGCCCGCGACGTCGAGGGCCGAAGCGGGCTTCTGTGAGCAGGAGGCGCGCTCATGGTAAAGAAAACGTGTGCCCTCACCATCTCCATCATCATCACCATCACCATCATGCTTTAGATGCTTTGCCATCGGGAGAGAACAGATCTCCCTTGCCAGAAGGCTTCCCCCGCGTCCCCCTGCAGGACATAACCGACGTTCTGAGCCCTCTCAAGGTATGTGCTAACATTACTGCATACAATAACGACTTATGTGCGTATATGATGTCGTCTCCTGTGCAAGGCCATTGCGTCCCCTGTGCATTCTCTTAAGTAGCGCATGAATGGTCATGCCGGTGCATAGTCTTAAGCGGGGTATAGGGTGGCATCATGTTGATGCCCTTGTATATGGTGCGCAGGACAATTATGGGAGTAAAGATCAGGGTCCCTCGAGTGGCCGCAAGAAGCCTCAGAAGAAAAGCTTGGTAGCAGCGGAACAGGCGGCCTTAGACGTAACTGTTGGTTGGGTCGGTTTGAGCCGATGCGTGACTCAAACGTCTGCGCAGTCCACGGAAGAGCAGGATCAGGGAGGACTAGAAGTGGCCGCAGCTTCTGCTGCTGTTGCTGCCTCGTCGTCGCCATCGCCATTGCAATATTCGCCTTCCAAGGTGCAAGACGACAAGGAACCTCAGGCATGCGAGCAGGAGAGGATTGTGTCCCGAGCCAGGGTTTCGGTCGTGGCTGATGCCCTGGCGCAGACAGGCTCTCCTCGGCCACTGCAGAAGAGGAGGCGGCCGAATGCCCCTGCCCGAGCAAGGTCCTCATCAGATGATAAAAGCAAGACCAGTATCCTCAAGCTCAGGTGAACCTCTGCCGGCCTTTGATGAGCAAAGCTTGCTGCGATTCTCCGTGCATGTGCGTCCCTTTACTCGAGGCCGCGCGATGGAAGTTGCAGCTGATGCGAGGGTGACAAACGATTCATTGACGCTCTTTGCTCCGAGCGATAATGCTCTGATTAACTACTTGCTCGTGTAGACTCAGATGACTGCTGGGTCGGTACTGGCTCCTGCTGTATGAGGCTATCTGAGATGAGATGGCTTCACCGTTAGTCCTTCTGGCTTTTGCTAAGTTGTCAACACCATGAAAGTAAGGCAATCCAGCAAGGCTAATCTTTTAAGTAAGAAGTTATGGATCTCTTTTGATATTCATCCGTTTGCTCTTTATGTTTCCATCAATGGCTGATGCTTCAAACAACGTTAGTGTATTTAACACCTTAAGTAGTACAAACTGTCCTTCAAGTTCCATGGTGGTGTAAGTGAAATCAAGTGTCCTTTCCTTTGCCTTGCTGATTGCTATATGGGGGAATTATTGCAAGATCTTTGGAAAAAATGTTTGCACACATGTTCCGTGTAGAACAAATTACTCTTATCTTTGGGACACCATGCCTAATGAGCTCTTGTAGATATTTGTAATAAATCTTTATATGGTTTGTGGGCATGGAAGCACATGGTTCTTTACGCTTGCCATGTAGCTTGGGTTATTACTTTTCTTTGTTGTATGACTTTTGACGTGCATTAGTAGGTGGCTTTCTCTATTAGAGATACATTGTTCTAATCAAAGTGTTGTTGGTTGGTTCCCCTTGTGCTAATTGAAGATGTGTTCTAGGGTTTTACCATTTGAGATCTCTCTCCTTTATAGTAACTTGAGCATTTGATGTAGGTGTAGGATGGATTTCTACTTGTTTGAAGATAATTTAGAGGATGGATTTCTACTTGTTTGAAGACAATGTAGAGGACTTTATTTCCCATTAATAGAAAATATGGTTACTCCACAAACATTGCTCATAGTTGACAAGTATGTTTTAAGTCTCATGATCCTTATTTAAAGTATGGAATTGTATTCGCATCTAATCTTTTGAGATGCTCCTTTCTTTTATGTCCTATTTAAGGAAATGTGCATTATCTTGTTGACTTCAACTTGAAAAGGCTTAGGTACCTCTATCTTTAGCATGTGTTTTATAATGTCCATGATAGTTTACTTAGCTCGAGCTTAGCTCCATGATGCCATATTTGCTTAGTTGTGTAGACTTCTTCAAGTTGTTTATTGCCATTCTCAATTATTGTGAATTGATGATATACCTGTATCTTTAGCATGTGTTTTATAATGTCCATGATAGTTTGCTTGCATAGCTCCATGATGCCATATTTGCTTAATTGTGTAGACTTCTTCAAGTTGTTTAATACCATTCTCAATTATTATGAATTGAATTGATGATTTACTTGTTGCTTTTGTTTAAAATAAGCTAATGTAATTAGTTGAACTTTTTATACTCTTTAGCTTTGTTTAGAAAACATTGTTGCCAAATATCAAGTTGTTAGATATTTCCAAAGCTTGAGTAACTACTCTATCATCGATACTATTATGTACTTTCTTTAGAGAAGTCTTTGTACAATTGTTGCTCTATTTTGGAAACTACTTTAGTTGCTTGGCCATCAAACATGCTTTGCCATCCTTATCTTTTTGAATTACTTTTGAGTATAATGAAGTTATGTCACCAAATTGCTTTTATCTAAACTACTAGTGTCTCCTCAAGTGTTTGTAGTTGAAAAATCATGAGCTTACATTGGTTGTTTTATGTATTTGGTGACTACCTTGTTGATGTTTTGTTAAAAAATGTAACTTCTATTAATCAAATAAATGTTTACAAGCCCTTTAGCACAAATAAGATCGATTATGAAGACTAAGGGATATAAGGCATCACTTAGGATTCATCAAAAGGACTTGATAAGTATTGTATTTAGACAAGCCTTTCGTAAACTTGTGAATCCCACCTTAAAAATTTGAACTAAATTCCAAATATTTTTGAAGGTTGAAAGGTTATTAACACTTTGATTTGGCCACTCTTTTGATAGTTGCTTCCATTGGGAGTAGCATGACTATGTGCTAAGGGTCTTTAACAACAAAGTCCTTGTCTCATCCCCACTCCTTTAATGGCTTTCTTGTGGGGTCTTTAGGAATTTTGTCAAGTTAGCTTGAAAAATAGTATTGGATGTGGGCTAATTGTCTCTCTTCCTTGAGAGCATGTCTTGCATCCATCTACTCGCATTGGTGAATTTTGGTTTTGATTTCTTCAATGTCATTGTATCAAACTTTTTATTGTTCAAAACATCTCCCCATTGGACAATTCCTTTCTCAATCATTCTCTTAGTGTTGTGTGGCCTCTCTTTCCAAGGAAATATGGGGGGATTGCCCCTTTCGTCTTTTGAACCTTTCTAGTAGGCCCATGAGAGATGATTCCTTTCTCGATCATTCTCTTAGCCATGTGTGGCCTCTCTTTTAAGGGAAGTATTTGGGGGGGGGGGGGGGGGTCATAGGCTTTCTTGTAGAGAAAGATTAATTGTGTTAATGTTGATCACCCTTTTTGTTTTTTGAATCTTTTTAGTAGGTTTGAAATAGGCTAAACATTTGCCATTGCCTTGCCTACTTGCGATCAAGAAAGTTTCATTTGTTGACTTGCCATTAATGGATCTATCCACTCCATTATAGGGGGGTTCCCCCTTTCATTTGTGAATTTAGCCATCCCTTCTTTACGATTATCCACAGTTGTATTAGGTCCATTCTTTTTATGTTGTTGAAGAATAAGTGTCTTGCCTTGACTTTGAGATCAAGGAGACCCAAACCACCCTTTTATGGTCACTTGTGCCCAAGCAATGGATCTCCATCCTCTTTTATCCTCCTTATCCCACAATATTGAGCTTAGCTCCTACTCCACTCTCTTTTAGAAGGCTTTGTTGATACATAAAATTAAGGATAGATAAATGAACATAGATGAACATAGAAGCAAGAACCTTAATAACCAATAGTCTACCCTTGAAAGTGATTGGCTTGGCTTTCCACTTGATTAGCTTACCTTTCACTTTATTTGATAGTCAATTAGCCCTTTGTTTCATTGTGATGGCCACTCCCATAGGGTGCCCTAAGTATTGAAAGACTTGTCTAAGGGGGATTACCTTAAATTCAAGGTCAAGGAGCTAGGGCTCTAGTTCTTTCCAATAGAGGGAGACTATTGACTTAGTTTTGATGATGCTTATCTTTGAGTTGGATAGCTCAAAGAACCCTTGATGTGTCAACTAAGTTGTTGACTGACTTCTTCTTTGCCTTGACAATATGTAGTTGTCATTTGCAAAGGATTGTGCTAAGAATTTGTTTGTTTGATTGTGTGGAAGCCCCTTTATTACTCCTTGTTGCATTTTCTTGTCCAAATTCCTTAGAAGAGGATTTGTAATAATGAAATAGAGCGGAGCTATTGGGCATCCTTGTCGTATTGATTGAGAAAGGTTAGATGGAGTAGACATCTTGGCATTGATGTTGATTATAGTAGATGCGTCTAAGAAGAGGATAGTTGTCATTCTCAAGAGACATTCCCAAACCCCATGTACTTCATGATTTGTGTGATAAATTCCTAGCCTATTTGATCACAACCTTTTGCAAAATCCATGTTTCTTAGGACAAAATTTGTGCATGAAATTGAGGTAAGATCCATGGAGAATATGAGATTAAGAATGGCGTCGTGGATCCTATGACCTTGGATGAAACCATGCTACATTGGATGGAGGGACTTGCCCATTAGGTACTTGATCTTGTTGGCCATGCATTGGGCCATAATGTTGTAAATGATATTCATCATAGTCAATGGGTGCCCTTACATAATCCTTCTTCTATTTGGTAACTTAGTGATTAGTTAAATTAGCCCTTTGTTGAGCTCTTTTGGAAAGAAGTCTTGTTGAGACGAGGTTTAATAATTTAGTGACATCCTCAACACAACATTCCCAAATTGTTTGGAACACTTTTATTGTTGGTAGTCCATCAATGCTATGTGATTTCTTGTGTTTCATTTTTTAAACTACATAGCATATTTTCCCTCTAGAGAATGGCCTTTCTAGAAGCAAGGCTTCCTCTTGTGAGATGATTTGCGGTTCCACATGTAGAAAAGCTTGTAGCCTTTGTTGATAATTGGGGCTCTTTTCTAGTGGCATACCCACTGCAGAGGATAAATGTCAAATGAAGGCACCAATGGTCTCCTCGCTATTTAGTATTCTCCCATCTTCATCCTTTATCGTGGTTATTTGCCCTCTTTGTTTCTTAGTCTTGAGGGCATCAAGAGAGAATTTGTTGGAGGCATCTCGCATGAGTGTCCATTTTCCTTTCAGTTGCACTTTGGCATTTTCTAAATAGCTGATGCAGAATTCTATCCTTAGTTGTAGTACAAGACCTTTGAGGACAACCCTTTTGCATTGAACCGTGTGTGTAGACAGCTTACATCTTTGTCTTGCCAACCATCTTCCTCTAGCTTTTGCTAGGTGTGTGATCCCTTTAGTTGTTGCTTTCCATCTATCGAGTGGATTTGGTGTTGGAGTTGTTGCATGCTATCCACCATTCCTATTGTCATGAAAGAAAATACCTTGATATTTTTGTACTTTGGAATCATGCTAATTCCATACCTTGTAATTTTCAGCCCTTGTAAACTCAGCCCTTGCTTATGTAAATGTACCCTTAACTTTGGAGAGGAGGAGTTAGGATAAAGAAGGCAAAAGGCTAAGAGAAGACATCTTTTGGCTCATTCACTAAGTTTTGTTGTTTTACTTTCTTGATGTTAGCTTCCTTCTTGCTAGATGAAGCATCAGCCATGGCTGTCATGTATTTTTGGAGCTCTCATCATTAATACATGGAAGATATTTGGTGCAATAGTTCTTTTGTTATTTCATGTCTTTCAGTTTTAGTTAGATTTCTTTTCTTGGTTGAATGCTTCATTACATTGGAATCAGAGCATTAGTTTAGATCTTGTCAGAAGTCATTTTCATGCAATAGATTTAGTTGCAGTGACTAGGGAGTGAAAACCGCAGTTAAATTCAATCACAAGAGTTAGTTCTTCCATAACTGTGGCCTGACATGGAGAACTCTTACAAACCGTGACTAAGATGGAGGTTCTTGGCATGAACCAGTGGACAATGGCGGGCTCCAACCAATTTGGCAACTCGTGACCAAGTTTTGGACCAAAAATTGGGGTAAGTTGGACAAAAGGAAGGTTACAAGACTTAGTTTGGTTCAAACTTGAGTTACTTTTCAAGAACAGGGGTTTCTTCCTTTTTTCCTTCAAGCTTCTCTCAAGAATCCATGGCCAAAGGCTGAGCAAGATCTCTTGCCCATGACTTCTATCATGCAAAAGGACTTCGTAGCCTTGTCCTCCATCCCTCAAGCTTTCAATGGAATGGTGGAATGGCACCATATGCTTCATTTCTGTCCAGGAACACAGCAGTAGACAGGAGCGTGAATTGCGCCTGCTGCATATTCTTGCCTATTTCTTGCTAAAGATGAGCTATGGAGCTCAAGTTGCTTATGATTCATGCTCTGTACCACTTGACAAGTGATCTCCTTCAAGCTTTGGCAATATTTCTCTCTATTGTGGACTCTTCTCTCTCCCATGGAACCCTATTATTGACAGTTTTGGACAGCAAGCTTATTTTCACAAATTTCTTATCAAGATCATGGAGCTTTTGGTCAATTTCACTACCTGAAGCCTCTACACAAAGGATAGTACCAACATTGCATGGATTTCCCACCATTGTGGAAGAATGGAGTGGATTCTTGAAGGATTCATGGAAGGGCAGCAAATGTCATTTGAAGGAAGGGAATTATCTTTCAAATTTTGAAGTTTCTTTGAAGCCTACTTCATACAATGAAGAGTAATCAGCATCTTCAACTCAAGTGGCATCTCTATTGAAGCCTTCTTCATCAAAATTTGGGTCCAATGGTTCATGGGAGCACTCTTCATGAAGATTCTTGATCAAGAAGCTGGATATTAGCATTGAAAAGCTAAAATGGGGATTTCTTGGATTAATAGAAGCTGAAGTCAAGCTCTATTTGCTGAAGCCAAGCTCTATTTGTGGGAGATTCCTTCGTCAACAACAATACTCTTCTCCTACCAGCTTAAGAGGTACTCTAATCATTTTTAATCTCTCTTTAAATCCTCTTGCTGAGCTAAGTCCAATTTATGAAAGAGGGATTAAAATGATAAAGAATCCCATCCATTCTATCAAATGCATTTCATGGGAAATCCATAGAGCCATTTTAGTGATTGATCATTGCATAATCACTCTCATTCACTGAAATAATCACTTCCAAGTGCCTCAAATTCTCATTTCATTTACCTAACCTTGATATTGAATTGTTTGCTCTTTTTGTTTCATTGACATGACAACATGGTATTTTGGACATTGGATCAGCATTGAGGTTTTGGGACAGGGTATACAAACAGGGTCCCATTAATCTTGCAATCTACAGTGGATTATTCAACCATTTTGGTTATTGCAGAGTGTATTTTCAGCTTTGGCAAATGTATGGAGTTTCCTTATAGATCTACACACTTGCTACATGCATGAAAATTGAAGGTACAAGTCATTAAATGATCAAAACAGAGCATTCACAGGTTGCAAGAATTTCTAGACAGCTACAATAAACTGTTTACAAAGTTTTTTGTACTCGACTACTTTCAACACTTGATAGTTCATTAGAAAGGGGGTTTCTCAAGCTTAAGGCAGAGCCAAAGAGTTTGTTATTCGGAGCACTAGAACTCAAGATATTTGAGTTTTCTTCTGCTGTATATACAGGACATGAAGTTACTCATGGCAAGGAATAAGAAAAAGGATCCTATTTTGGAGACCATCAATGAAGAACAGAGAGAATACCAACATAAGCATGAACATGAAACCCCTCAAGAAGCTATATGCCACATGCATTATGAGAATGAAGAGGTTGATCTAAGCTCCACTCATTCTCCTATCAATCAACCAATGAATGGAGTTGAGATGTCCCATGCTTCCATGAACTCTAACAGCCTACAACAACTCTCAAATGATATTAAAGAGATGAAATCAGGCTTTGATGGTATGAGGATGGGTATTGACAAGTTAGTGGCTATCTTTAGTGAAAAGATGTTGCCTACAGCTGGTCCCAATGTTCCAAACCCTCCTTTGGCTGAAGAGCAACCCAAACCCTCTACTCCAAAGGTGGTAGGACAATTTGAGATTGGAAAATCGTCAAAGGCTAAAGATTTTATTCAACCCACTTCATTTCAGCCTCAGCCTCATCAATCAAAGGCCTATTCTCAGCCACATGGGCAAGATCCACACGATAGGGTTCAAGCAAGCTCTAGGCATGAAGAGGACATCCATAATTGCAATCCATTTTATAAACAATTCTATCCTCAACTAAATATTGGTGGGCATGAACAAGGGCATGTGAATTCAGCCCCAAACTCCTATGGACAGCAACAACACAATCCTTATACTCAAGTTCAGCCTAATAGGCCAAGCCCTTTATCCAATCATGGTTGGCCTCAACAAAACAGTGGGCAACAACCACCATTTAAAACTCCTATGCATGGACAACATCAAGGGTACCATGGACAACCTTCCAATATTGGCAACACTTATTTTCAGCCTCAAGGACATTATTTCCAACCACAAGGTTATGGTATGCAGTATGGAGAGCAAACACCATATGCACAAGGAACTTGGAATAATGAATTTCCTAGGCAAGGCTCATTTGGTAACTCTTTTGGATAGCAACACCATAATGGATAGCAGCACCACAATGGGCAGCCACCTCAATGTGAGAGAGAGTATAAAGAGAAAATTGTCATTACAAATTTCAAAGGAGAGAATTCTTCACCCACGGATTTGGAGGAGTGGTTTGACAAATTGCAGATGTACTTTTCCCTTTATCCAAGGCCCGAAAATGCCAAAGTGAAGTTTGCAGCCCTTCATTTAGAAGGCCATGCATATACTTGGTGGAGATATATGACAAGAATCGGGCATGACTTCTTATCTTGGGAAGCACTAAAGAATGCTATGATTGAAGTTTTCGTCTCTCCCATTGAAAAAGAGCTCTTGGAAAAGAAATGGTACACCCTTGAGCAACGTGGTCTCTTGGTTAGAGAGTATTCAAATCAGTTTTTAAACCTTTCAATGTATGTTCATGGAGTTTCCGATAGTGCTAAATTGAACAAATATATATTTGGTTTGGAGTCTACCTTATCATTCGAAGTTGGAGCCATGAAGCCTACATCTTTGCAAGCTGCCATTCAATTGGATGAGTGTTATGGACAGAAATACAAGAGTTTCCAACCAAAAACATGGCATTTATTTCAGCCTATACAATTCCCAAAGACATCAGGCCATTATGGGCATGTAAGGACTGATTTTCGGCATGGTGGGAAGCCAATAAATGTCACAGCAATACCTACAGCAAGATACCAACTTTTCCCACTGTTTATGGACCAAAGAAGGGCAGCAATTTTAGATCTAATGATGAAAATAAGTTTGATGGAAAAATGACTGATATTAGTGTCAAAATTTTAGCCCCTATTCAAGGCAAGCATGTGTCTAATGACAAGCTTAAAGAAATGTATGCCAAAGGACTATGCTTCAAGTGCGGGGAAAAATGGTCACCCGACCATAAGTCCAAGTGTAAGGCTAAGAATTTGAAGGTTAGTATGATTTTTGAAGATGATTCTGATGTTGAACCTATTGAGGGAAGTCTAGCACAGCTTGAAGGCTCTACTGCTCAAGAAGAGATGCATGAAAATGAAGAGAGTATCCATGACGAGTTTTATGACCCAATGGATGGCTTTTCTTTTGATCCAGGTGGTCATTACATGGATGATTCTTGGACTGATTTACATCCCTCGCTATGTTCCATATCAAATGACGCATGGAGTGGTTCAAGAGGGGACAATACCCTACGCCTCAAAGGCCAAATCAATGGAAGGACCGCTCACATACTCATTGATACGTGCAGCACACATAGCTTTATTAATCCCAAATCACTCAATGGATTGAAATTGAGTACACATGATATGCCTTCTTCCCTCAAAATCCACCAAGTGGAAAATGGAGACTTTGAAAATAGCAATCAATGCTGCCCAAATGTTCCTATTATTCTATCTCCATTGTGTACTACATCAGTGAGTTTGATCGCATTAGAAATGGGTCCCATTGACATTATACTTGGCTGCAATTGGCTGAAATCTTTGGGCAGATTTACTATGTATCTTAACAAGCTGGAAATGGAATTTCAATGGTGTGGACAACAAGTAACTTTACATGGTGTTGAGAAGAAGAAAATGGAGATGATCAGCCCCAAGAAGAATATGGGCATGCAGTGTCTACAATTTATAAGGATTGGATAAATGACATCCAAGAAGAATATGTGCTGGATGAGCATGTTGTCCAGATTTTACAGAAATTACAGTAAGGACATGATGAAGAATTTCCAAATTTCAAAGTGCATAATGGACTCTTATGGTAAAGTGTACTTGGTTCCTAACAGTAAATTCAAGCTGAAAGTGCTCCATGAGATGCACTCATCACCAATGGTTGGTCATTTGGGTCTTTTCAAGACCTTTGACAAGGTCCATAAAAGTTTTTCTTGGAAGGGTTTCTGGAAGGACGTCAAGGAGCATGTATCCAAGTGTTTAGAGTGCCAATAAAATAAGGACTCCACTTTATTACCAGCCGGACTCCTTCAGCCTTTACCTATTCCTACGGGAAAATGGACCGACATTTCCATGGACTTTATAATGGGATTACCTACTACTAGTCATGGATGGAATAGTATCTATGTGGTTGTTGATAGATTGACTAAATCAGCCCACTTTATTCCAACCAAAATACAATATTCAGCAAGGCAAGTGGCTGAGCAATTTATGGAAGGTGTGTTCAAGCTGCATGGTATGCCAATGAGAATAGTATTGGATAGAGATACAAAATTCATGGGCAACTTTTGGAGAATTCTATTCTCTTCTATAGGTACTTTTCTCACTCCTAGTACAGCCTATCACCCCCAAACCGATGGGCAAACGGAGAGAGTCAATCACTGGGTGGAAGTGTACCTTAGGCATTATTATCATGACACACAAGCTTGATGGGATCGTTGGATCCACCTTGCTGAATTTTGCTATAAAAACACGTATCACATGAGCATAGGTATCACATGACTCCTTTTTCATTCTTGCCTGCCCTTTCCCTTCTAGGCCTAGAGTTTGGCTCAATCTGTTCGATTGCTCTCCCTTCAGTGTCATATGCTCATTAAGTGAAAAAGGAGTCATGTGATACGTTTGGCTCAATCGTAGAGTGCTTGACCAATAAACTTAAAGGCAACAAGGCGGCTAATTTAAAACCCCTAAGTGATCTCTTGGCTCGGCTTGAATGGAAATGGACCAAAATTCACTATCTTAACCTATTATACAATTGGGCTTTAATCATCAACGAAGAGGAGATTGGAGAGGAAAACTTGGGGGATGACGAGCAATTGAAGGGGGCAAGATTTTGATGATGAGAGGTACAAGCGATGTTGCTATGAGATGGACGAGAGTGAAGAGGAGTTAAACACGATAGCATATGACACTGAAGGGAGAGCAATCGAACAGATTGAGCCAAACTCTAGGCCTAGAAGGGAAAGGGCAGGCAAGAATGAAAAAGGAGTCATGAAAAAGGAGTCTTATTGAGTACCTCATTAAGTGGAAGAGCCTATATATAGAGGAATCTTCTTGGCAACCATCCACTTATGTGAATGATTTTCCTTGGTTATTGCAAGATGAGACATGATAGACTGTGTAGGGACAACTTGCTGTGAGATATTACTGTTGGCAATAAAACTGTCCTGACTTTATCAAAAATTGATTTTGACATTATACGCTGATATTAGGGATTGTATACTTCATTTCTATACTTCATATGTGTCATTTGGACCACTCTATCAAAAGTTATGACAGTTTTTGTAAATCAGCCCTGTTTGGACAGCAGCTAGTTTACTCACAATTTGGTATACATAAAGGTCTCTCTTATATGGAAAGTGCTTTCCTATCATATCAGAGCTACATGGACATGATTACTATCATCCTTGGCTTGGATTTGGTCCATTTATCCTTGGTTTTAAGGACAAAACCATCTTAGGACGGGATGGTTCGTCATGAAAGAAAATACCTTGATATTTTTGTACTTTGAAATCATGCTAATTCCATACCTTGTAATTTCCAGCCCTTGCCTATGTAAATGTACCCTTAACTTTGGAGAGGAGGAGTTAGGATAAAGAAGGCAAAAGGCTAAGAGAAGACATCTTTTGGCTCATTCACTAAGTTTTGTTGTTTTACTTTCTTGATGTTAGCTTCCTTCTTGCTAGATGAAGCATCAGCCATGGTCGTCATGTATTTTTGGAGCTCTCATCATTAATACATGGAAGATATCTTGGTGCAATAGTTCTTTTGTTATTTCATGTCTACTTCAGTTTTAGTTAGATTTCTTTTCATGGTTGAATGCTTCATTACACCTATGATGCCTTCACAAAGGAAGCATCTCTTAAAAAGGAAAGATTGAATCCAAATGTAGGAGGATCATTACCAAAATTGTTGACTAAATGGCACTTTAGTGTGAGAAAAGTTGACAAATGGTTTGATGATGTGAATTTGGTGAGTGTGTAGAAACTTGATTGAGGTGTTGCTCACCATCCATTCTTCGAGAGATAGATCTAGTCTAGGTGAGTTGCCCTCCAGTTGCTTTAGATCTATCTATTGTGCCATGTATGAGGCAAAGCATTCTTATTCTAAGCAAGTGTGGTGACATCAACAAGCTCATGTTCTCTCTAATTTCCACCAACTCTCCATCTCTTGCTTGAGCTAGTTTCCATTGCCATGTGTGCGATAGGCTAGGTAGGTGGTCATGTTCCAGCTATCAGGCAACATTGTGTTTGAATCCTTGATTTTCTCCTTCAGTTTAGTCTAGAGCATGATGCGATCATTTGAGACATTAGGGGAATATACAACAAAGGCATTTAGTGAATAATGTGTGTACTCTATTACAACATAGTTGTCATCCCCTCTTGCCCATATTTCTTGGGCCTCAAAGCATTGGATGACAAGAAACATTACCCCTCTTCTCCCTTGACCTTGACAATTTAAGAATAGACTATATTTGGCAAACTGTATCTGATGTACTTTTTCCTTAGCTTTGTTTCTTGCAAGACTATTATGTCAGGCTTCCTCCTCTTTAGTAGGGAACAAAGGACATCCTTTCTCTTATGGGAGTGCATCCCCCTCATGTTCCATGATATTGCAATGTATTTCATGAAAGTAGTGGCCATATTAAATGTAGATTTTAGAAATCATCCTCCATATCTTCTCCATCGTTGAGGGTAGAAAAATATTTATGGTCAACTAGAGGCTTACATGTGAGCTTTTTAAGGGATATATTCCTCTTGCCATTATACCCTTTGATTTGTGTTGTAGGGTTTCCAAGACCCTGTGGGTGAGATATTTTCTTTATTTGCAAATTTTTCCTAGATGGTAGCTACAATTTGAGCTTACGACATACCCTTCTTATCGTTTGATTGCGCTTTGATGCTCTCAACACTTTGTTTGCCTTTAGCTTTCTCACTCTCAATTGCATCTTGTAGTATAGACTCGTTTTGGTAAGTAGCAAACTGTGCTTGCTCTCTTTTTTGCAGTGATGACTTCGAGCTCTTGATCTTCTTTGTACATTTCTTGGAAAAGTGACCACCCTCTTAGATACAAAACATGCATTAGGATATGGCGAGTTTTCGACCTCAATGATGACCTCAATGTAATATTTCCACACAATTAAAAATTAGTTGGTTAGTTCGAAAGTTAGTTAGTCAATTAATAAGTTAGTAAGATTACTAACTAAAGATTAACTAAAGTAAAAAAAACTAATTAACATTAATAATTAAGGATTTTTAATTTAAGTAAAAATATATGTTGAAAAAATTGAGAGTCATAAATTCGATATTTTTCTCGGATTGACAAGGATCGTAGCCACCCTTCACGGAAGTTACAATGTGAACGAGACTTATGAGCTATATTAATCACTAGTATTAATGTGTATAGTTTGGATGGTCCAAAAATATTAGATTTTGGGCAAAACTAGCATATTCTAGATATTTTAGATATTATCCTAAAAAGATATGGAGATTTCTAGAATTGGATGTCATTTAAAAGAAAAGACAAGTGATGTTTTAGTTAGTTTGGAGATTTTATAAAAAGGGAAAAAATAAAGAGAGGGATTTGCGAAATCAGCACTTCGAACAGAAAACAACACTTCGAATAGAGAAAAGAAGGAGTGAACTGAGAGCTTTCTAAGCAAGTGTCTTGGAGTTTTACCCCCCTTTCGGAGCCAATGGAACCATCAGATTTATGATTTGAGCTTCAGATCACTGATTCTTCCAAGATCCCTCTCCACAAAGAGCTCCTCTTCTCAGCCACAAGCCTCTTCTCTAATTCACTATAAATATGAGGCATGGGGAGGCACAAGAAGCATAAGGAGACCCCGAGAGGCTGCGGGAGAGAGTTAGAGAGAAGGATACACCTCCAAAAGATTATGAGGAGGTTGAGAGAGAGAGAGAGAGAGAGAGAGAGAGAGAGAGAGAGAGAGAGAGAGAGAGAGAGAGAGAGAGAGAGAGAGAGAGAGAGAGAGAGAGAGAGGGAGGGAGGGAGGGAGGGAGGGAGGGAGGGAGGGAGGGAGGGAGGGAGGGAGGGAGAGAGAGAGAGAGCGAGAGAGAGAGAGAGAGAGAGAGAGAGAGAGAGAGAGAGAGAGAGAGAGAGAGAGAGAGAGAGAGAGAGAGAGAGAGAGAGAGAGAGAGAGAGAGAGAGAGAGAGAGAGAGAGAGAGAGGAGTTATCTGGAGAGGTTGCAAGGGAGAGAGTTAGTTCAATTTTTCCCTATCTCGGTCTTCGACTAAGCCATCTTCTCTCACACTCTCCTATCTCGAATCTATTTTGCCTTCTTTATTTCTTGAATCTACTTGTGGATGATGGCCCCCAAGCGAAGAATGTCGCGTGTGGACCATAAACCGCAGTGCGCCCTAGGCCCACATCCATCAAGCTCATCCATACACATGCCCAAGAGAGTTGAACAAGCCTATCGACCCAAATGACAAACAACGTCACAAGAGCCATCATGCGTTAGAACCCATATGACTACAATTATCCAATCTGAAGGAAGTCGTACATTAGAAGTAGCTACTACTCCCCCGTAAGCTAGGAAGCCCAACCAAAACCTCAAAAGCACCCGCAACCACAACTATCCATTGTCAAAGGCTCTAATGCTATCAAACCCCAACCACCAACACGTCTTAAACCCTCCTACGAGTAGAAATCATTTTTGACACTGGCCTTAGATCTAGCCAAAGATATAGGGGATGACGTGGTTGAGTGCATTAGACGGCTTGATGCCACCTTTAGAGAGCTAGCTTTGAGCTACGATCGCTTGGACTTAGGCTTGTTGCCCAAACCTTTTGCAACCGAAGTCCATACGATGCCTTGTTCTTGGGAGATGTTTGAACTTGCCTTCACAAAGGCAGCAATCTCCGCTGCTGTATTGCTCAATAGTGAGATCTCTAAAGAGCAAGCCCTCAAACAGCGCCTCATCACGTCATATGATCAGCGAACCACTTCTGCCATCATTGACCAAGAAATTGCGGAATTATCCAAACTTGCTGAGACTGAATCCCCATTCTTGCGGCATTGGTACACTCTTAGGTTGCAATGGGAAGTAGAGGGATGCCAAATCATGACAAACATTGAGCAGCGCGCGCAATCAAAACAACGGAGTACGACCCCACTTATATCGTGCCAACCTCATATAGAGTGTTAACCTCTCTTTGCAACCACCCCCTAGAAGAGCACATCAAGGGACACCCTTACCTCGATCGCCTACTGACTGAGGAAGAGCTACATATTGCTAGCCGCAGTGCCTCGGGTGACTTTCTAACAGATGTTCTCACTTACATTACACACGTTGGCACTTGCCCCTTTGATCTCGACCGTGTAGCTCAGTTAGAATACAATCCCAATTTCTACACTTGGTTCCTATGCCGGTAACTCTTGACCCATTTCCGAATGACCTCAACCTCCAAAACCTTCAATCCTAGGAAGGATTCTTCTCGAGCTGGGAGGAGGGGAAGGGGAGTGAGGTGAATCAATTAAAACCAATGGAAATCAAGCAAAACACATAAGCACGTAAACAACGAGTGAGGTAGGAAAATGCCAAGAGAATTTTGAAATAAAGGGCAAAAAGTTAAAGATGGAAGGGAAGACTCCACATTGGATAGGATTTTAATGCTTTCATTCAATAAACATATAGAGTCTTTCTTTCTAGACTATGCCTTTTCTTGCGAATTGTTAAATGTGGAAGCACTAATGGAAACTTGGGATTATGACAGGAACAAAAGATGTCGCAGCAAGACCGTGCCCATCGACTTCCGTTCATGGAAGAGGAAAGAGCGCAGTAGAGCATCACTCTAGAGAGCCACGCCTACAACCAGCTTAAGTTCTGAACCATTCACAACGTAGAGGGTGTGGTGGCCAAGGAGGAAGCGGCCAGGAAAGTCATCAAACAATGCAACTTCACCAAGTATCTCGACAAATTCGTGCAAGAACATGACCACACAAAGTGTGTGGAGTTCCTCAAGTCTTACGACCCTGACAATGAGTGTGGCACCGTCACAGTAGGAAGGAGAGAAAAGGCCAAACATGTACAAGTTCGCTTAACCCCTGCCTTAGTGGAGAAGGCATTGGGACTAGAGCCAAAGATAGAGAAGAAGCAGAAGAGGGATGTGTACGCCATGCTGAAAATGAGAAAGGAGGACGTGCTAAAAAACGACAACATCATCATCCAGGACATCCCTGATGCGGAAGCCAGATTGCAAGCAAAACTAGTACACGTGCTCTTCTCCAGCCAACACTACAATGCCTTAATGCATCGAATCAACATGCCTATGCTGGAGAACATAGCGGCCCACACCCTGCATGAAGTCGACTGGAATGGTTATGTGCGCAAAACTATCGACCAGGAAGTTAAAGCACTAGCTTTAGGAAGCACACCAGCAGGAGGAGAGTCCCTAGCTTCCAAGGCCACGGAAAGAAAGAAGGCCTCATCCAAGGCCTCGTTTATTGCCTATGGAAGCATTTTGACTGCGCTCATCTAGGAGGTAGTGAAAGAGACATAGGATGCAGAAGAAAGGGAAGGAGAAATGCCTGACAGGTCACCCCCTCACTAGGACCAAGAGAGGTCCAGTGACAGGACCGAGACTGATAAGGAAGGGTAGGGCAAGAAGCAGATTGCGAATCTGTAATTTTTGAGGTGTTTGCAGGAAGCAAACATAAGGTTTATCTGTAAATAGGTTATAGATTACATGTATTGTTGAGCAATCAGTGAAAAGGTTGCTTGGTGTATTACTGTGCACGTGTTGTGGAAGATTGCAGAAGACTAGCTTGCTGTGCTATATCCTTGTTTGTGATAATGGCAGAGAACAGTGGAAATCCCATTATTGAGAAGCTCGACAAGAACAACTACCCTTCATGGAAGTTCCATGTGACGAACTTCCTCATTGGAAAGGGCCTTTATGAGTTTGTCTCAGGTGAAGAAAAGGAGCCAGAGCTGGGTATCCCTCCGACTGCAGATGAGTTAAAAGCATGGAAAGAGTGGAATGCGAAAGAAAAAAAGGTGATGTACTGGTTATCTGTAGTAATTGATAATACTATGCTGGGACATATCAGGAATGCAGAAACTTCACATGCAGCTTGGACGATTTTTGAGAGTATGTTTTCAGTAAACACAAAGGCACGAAAGATTCAACTCAAGCAAGAGTTGAATGCCTTGAAGAAAGGGAAAATGTCTGTCAATGAGTATGTGTTGAAAGTGAGGAGCATTGCAGATGCTTTAGCAGCATCGATTGATGCAATGCCGGATGATGATGATTTTGGTTTCGTCCACTCTGAGTGGCCTTAACAATGAGAAAGCATGGAAATCATTTGTTACTTCAGTATATGTACGAAAGCCATTTCCAGATTTTGATGAGCCGATCTCTCTCATGATTACTGAAGAGATCAATATGCAGGGTGATTCATTCTGAAAGAAATGGTGAACAGGTCCAAGCATTTTACTCGAGTTCAGGAAGGGGACGTGGTAGATCCTCTTCAAGAGGCCATGGTACAGGACGTGGTAGTGACAACCTGCAAAATAGATTGAATCAGCAATTTGGCGATATACAGGTTTCAGGAGGTCGTGGTAACTTTAGAGGCAGGGGGAGATTTAGAGGAAGAGGTGGATAGCAGAACAGAGGTTCTAACAACTTTGGTATTGTGTGTCACTACTGTGGCAAAACAAGTCATATTGCAGCCCAATTATGCTAAGAAAGATGATATTCGCAATGGTAAGTTGCAGCAAGGAAACTATGCATCGTCTTCACGACAAAATGAAGACAAAAATGAATGTCTGTTTGTTATGCAGCATATGCTGAATGCTGTTACAGGAAAGGGAACACATGATGATGTTTGGTATGTTGATTCAGGTGCATCCAATCATATAACCAGCCATGCAGAATGGTTTGGAGAGATGCAGGATTTGCAAAATACAGGTTATGTGCAGACGGGTGATGATTCATACCACCCAATTTCACACATTGGAAAAGTTCCCTTGTCCTTGCATGATGGTAAGACAAAGAGTCTTTCAGATGTATTACATGTGCCATCTATTACAAAGAACTTGGTGTCAGTCTAGAGCAAGGGCTGCAAGTCAGATTTAATGCAAAGAGCTACTTTGTATAAGACTTCAATGACAAGTGTAGGTTGGTTGCAAAGGGAAGTAGAATTGGACGTATGTTTACTCTGGATGCTGGAATTCCTACTATGAATGCTTCTATGTATGCTAAAGGAAAAGGTGTTGTTGCAGATATTGAAATTTGGCACAAACGCATTGGACATGCAAATGTACAAAGGCTGAAATTAATGCAGTCCAAAGGGTTGGTTACAGGTTTGCCTACATTTAGAATTACAGAATTTCATAAGGTATGCGAAGCATGTCAGTTTGGTAAGTAGGCAAGACAACCCTTTTCACATGACAGAGATGTAAGCAGAAATATCCTTGATGTTGTGCATACATATATTTGGGGGCCTACACAAAATGTATCTCTTGGAGGCAGTTCATACTTTGTCACATTCATTGACGATTGTTCTAGAAAGCTGTGGGTATATTTTATGAAGGAAAAGATTGAAGCGTTTGAGCACTTTAGAACTTTCAAGGCTGCAGTTGAAAGAGAAACATGCTTGAGAGTAAAGTGCTTGAGGTTAGATGGAGGGGGAGAGTACCTCTCAAATGAGTTCATTCATTTTCTGAGGTCTCATGGGATAAAGAGATAGTTCACATGCAGGTATACCCCATAGCAAAATGGGGTTGCAGAAAGGAAAAACATACATATTGCAAAAGTTGCACGCTCCTTGATTGGCTGAAAAGAATATGCCTAAGCATTTTTGGTCTGAGGCTGTTCATACTGCTGTTTATATTATGAATAGAACTCCCAAAGCTGTAGTTCATGGTATGACTCTTGAAGAATGCTTTACTAGCAAGAAGCCTAATGTATCGCACTTGAAGGTATTTGGCTGTGTTGCATACATTCATGTGCCAGATGAGCTACGGAAGAAGCTTGATCCAAAGGCTAAAAAATGTGTTTTTATTGGATACTCTTTAGAGCAGAAAGGGTATCATTGTTATAACCCTGTCAGATGTAAGTTCAGAGTGAGCAGGGATGTCATCTTTGATGAAATGAGCAGTTGGTATGTATCTAGTGGTGATGCATTGGATGATGATGATGATCATGACACTCATGTGCAGGCTGAAAAGCAAGAATCACGAACTCTTAGTGGACCAGAGACATCATCTGGTAGTCCTTGGTCTGGGAGACTAAGGAGTAGCTCTACATCTTCAGGTGCATCTAGTAGCACTACAGGTAAAGACAAAGGAAAGAATAAAGTGTCAGATGGCATTGATGCAATTCTTGACAGAGACTCCAGTGGCTCAGAGAGCTTGGATGATGAGCTTGGCATTCCTTCAGTGAGGATTCCAGGTGTGCAGAGAGCACGCGTTAATGCAAAGACTCCATTGAGTGATCCAGTGGTACGCATGTCTAGCAGGGTGAGATACCCTATTAACATATTTGGTTTTGAAGGTTATGTAGCTCATCATTATGCTTATATGATGAAAGTGATTGAGGATGTTGAGCCCACATGTTTTGAGGAGGCTGTTGGTCATGCTCATTGGGATGCAACAATGGATGAGGAGATGGTTGCATTAGAGGCCAATAAGACTTGGGATCTAGTATCATTGCCGAAGGGCAAGAAAGCTATTGGATGTAAGTGGGTTTATAAGATTAAGCACAATGCAGATGGTTCTATTAGTAGGTACAAAGCTAGGCTGGTTGCAAAAGGCTATGCCCAGACGTATGGCATAGATTATGAAGAAACCTTTAGTCTAGTTGCTAGGATGGCAACTGTCAGATGTGTGATTGCTTTGGCAGTAGCCAAAGGTTGGAGGTTGGAGCAAATGGATGTGAAGAAAGCCTTCTTGCATGGTGATTTGCAAGAAGAAGCATATATGGATCAGCCAGCAGGTTATGAAGATTTAGAGCATCCCATGTATGTGTGCAGGTTGAAGAAGGCACTCTATGGGCTCAAGCAAGCACCTAGAGCATGGTCTGACAAGATCAAAGAGTATCTTGTCAATATTGGCTTTTATGTTTCTGACGTTGATCACTCACTTTATGTGAGAAAGGGAGATGCAGGTTGGGTCATCATAGTCATCTATGTGGATGACTTGATTATTACAGGTGATAGTGATAGTGGGATTGCTGAAGTTAAGGAATTTTTGAAGAAGAAGTTTGAGATGAAGGATTTAGGTGAGCTAAGGTACTTCCTTGGCATTGAGGTGATCAAATATGATGATGGTATATGGCTGTCCCAAAGACAGTATGGCTTGGATATGTTGTCCAAGTATGGTATGACAGCATGCAAACCACTTTCAGTCCCGTTGGAGTAGAATGTAAAGTTGAGTGCTGATGTCGAGGATGAGATAGAAGACCCTACTATGTTCAGGAGGATAGTGGGGAGTTTGATCTACATGACCATTACAAGGCCAGACTTGAGCTACGCTGTTGGTCTTGTGAGTCAGTTTATGCAAGTACCTAGAAAGCCAAATTTGGATGCAGTCAGACGCATATTGAGATATGTGAAGTCCACATTACATTATGGACTTTTCTATGAGGTAGGTACAGATGTACAGGTTTTTGGATACACAGATGCAGATTGGGCTGGTAGTATGTCTGATAGAAGATCTACAAGCGGATACATGTTCTCTCTTGGTAGTGCAACAGTTACTTGGAGCAGCAAAAAGCAATCTACAATTGCTTTGTCGAGTATAGAGACTGAGTATAGAGGTGCTGCTGTTGCAAAAGTTATTAGCTGATTTAGATGTGTAAGTGGAAGTTCCAATTGTCATTTATTGTGACAACATGAGCCCTGTGTTCCATGCCATGACAAAACATATTGAGGTACACTACCACTTTGTGAGAGAGAAGGTACTAGCAGGTGAGATTGACTTGATGTATGTCAGCACACAGGATCAGATAGCTAACATCTTCACGAAGGCATTGGGTACAGAGAAGCTTCAAAAGTTTCGAAGCTTACTTGGAGTTGTAGAGATGTAGTTGAGCTTGAGGGGGAGTGTTGAGATGACAAGCTCAGCACATGCGGACATTAATGATGGACCGCTTGGTTAGATGGGTCCACACGTCTACACTTAGCACGTCGGTGGTCATAATGACTCTCACATGGCCATTGACTCATTACTTATTATATTCAGGTTATTACACCTATTTACAACTGGCATAGTTATAGCGCCAGTCGACTAGTGTAGTCAGTTATGCATTGTTTGACTTAGTAGGCCACTTTTCTTTATGTTGTATCTATCTATACTTTGTGTACATTGTAAAGTGTGTGGAAGAAGAAGAAGAAACCAACAAGAAAACGTTTTGGCCTCCATCTTTCTTCTTGTCTCTTGAGTGAGCTTCTCCTTGTGAATTCTGTGTGTGTTCGGTGCAGCATCTCGAGCAAGTCCCCCCACCACATAATTCTTGACAGCCTCATGATCCACAAAGAACTTGAAATACATTGATGCCAAAACTTCTCTAGGGCAAACACCATCGCTAAAGCACTCAAGCTTTTTCATTGTATAGTTCCTTTCCTAATAAGTTACTTTCCAACTTTCATAATAAATGGGTTGGTCCAACTTCATGGAGCCTTTCTGACAAAGAATATCACCTAGCCCTTCAATGGATGTATCAATGTGCACATGGAATTCCTTTGTTCAATTAGGAGGTTACAAGATAGATGCTTTGATCAGGCATTGCTTCAGGGTATTCAAAGCTTCTTCATAATCACTTGTCCGAATAAACTCTACATCTTTCATGGGAAGCTTCTGTAGGGGGGGTTGCCTCAGCGGAAAAACGTGCAATGCATCTCCTATAGTAGCCCACATGGCTAAGAAATCCTCTCAATTGCTTTAGAGTGATTGGTGCAATTAGGGCTGCAATCTTTTCAATCTTTGCAAGATTTGTTGTTATCCCTTGTGCCGAATCAATGTGGACCAACAGAGCTCCCAAGGAGACTCCAAAGATGCATTTGTTGGGGTTGAGGGAGATTTCATACTCCTGGCATCACTCAAGAATTGCTTCAAAAGTGTCCCCAATGCTGGAAAGTAAACTAAAGATACATAAATCATCAAGATGAAATCATGTAGATGGTTTTGAAATGTGATCATCATGAGTAATTGGAAGGTAATAGGGGTATTACAAAGCCCAAAAAACAACATCACCTGTAGGCATAAGCACTCCATTTTGTTGTGAAAATTGACTTAGACTAGTCTTCTTCCACAATCTGTACTTGATTATATCCACTAAAACCATCCAGTAATGAATATAGTCAATGTTAGCCATTTTATCTAACAACAAATGATTAGTGAAGGGGACATGGAAATGATATTTATTTGCTTTGGGGTTCATCTTATGGAAATCCACATAGATTCAGAGCTTTCCATTCTTCTTGGATACAACTACAATGGGTGAAACCCACCTGCTATTAGTCACTATGTAGATGAATTTAGCTTCTAAGAGTTTGAGAAAATTTATCTTAACTAGGGAAAAATAATTGGGATTCATATATTTCTGACACTATCATACAAGATTGACATTAGGTTCTAGGTCGATGTGATGTTGATATACAATAGAATCGATCTCCTTTAAGAATTTATAAGACTAAGTGAACACATCCAAGTTCTTCAATAAGTTATGAAGAATCAATTGCTCCTCTTCTAGAAGACTATTGCCCACTTTGAGATGTCTTTTCATACCATCTACATCAATAAAAGTCAACTTATTTTTTATTTTCTACCTCTATGCTGATGAAGGTTCCATGGACTACTTCTAGATATAGATCCTCCTTCAAGGGACTAGCTTCTTCCTATGATTCTCTGCTAGAGCAATCATTCTCTACTTTTGGTTGTGACTCTTCTAATCATTTTGGATGCTAAAATGGTACGAGGGCTTGGATTTTAGAATACTCACTTCTTGAATTGAGAACCCATTTTCAAAGGATGCATACATGAATGTAACATGATAGGGACCTTCTGAGGTTCTTTGTTGCTAAAGGGTTGGTGCCTATTGGTATGGTTCATTATCATCATCATCCCTTCTAGAAATTGGTGGTGTAGGATGACAATAGCCATTGGTAAAGGAGATTGTTATTTGTTTCTTCCACTTTGTATACATCCTCTATATATGTTGCAAATCTTTCATAAGCCCCCAAGGGACCATTGCCATTCTATCCAATAATAGGGGCTCTTCATCCTTTGAAGCCTCTGTCAAGTCCTCCTTATGGACATCCTCTTCAAGTTGTAGGGATTCTTACTCATCATTGTTTCATTATGTTCATCTTTGGATTCATCATCTTCCTCTTCAAGCTCCATCTGTGCTTCTGTAGGGGCATTGCCAAATAAGAATAGGCTCTCAGTTTCAGCTTCAGTTTCTATCTCTGGCTTTGCCGTGGCCATGTAACATGGAGAACAATACATCCATGCTTCTATCTTGTTGTCTCAAAGTGGATTTCAAAAGCAATTTTTGGTTCAGGTAAGAGGTATTCACCCATCAATAATGACTTTACATCTTTTGGGAGATGGCTTACAATGCCCTCTTTTAGGGACTATGCCTCAGGTTTCTTTGGGAAAATTTACTTGACAATGTCTTCTTCTCTTGATGTCCCATCTGATGTTTCATTTAAGAGTTAGATGAGACTTCTATGGAGGTGGATCCATGTCCTTTCTATAAACCATAGAGCTTCAACACCACTTTGTTGGGTCCTTTGCCCTGGTTAGGGTTCCTCTAAACAAATTAGTCATTGCTTGTGCTTCAAATAGCCATGCTTTTTTGAGCAATAGTGGGTAAGGGATTCCATAAGAGTTTGGCTTCACCATTAAGTACATCAACTAGTAATCTCTTCCTACAAATTTTGTGTTAACATAAGGAAGGATACCTAGAGGCTTGATTCTACTTTGATTTGCTAGTTTGATGAGACATTGAGTCGGCTACATCTCTTGTAGGCCCAAATCTTTCATTTTGTCACATCCATCATGATGTTCATTGAAGAGCCTCCATCGATCAATGCACTTGTGATGAATCATCCTTCTATTTAGATGCTAGTCCCTTGAGGAGTGCTATGATCTGAGAAGGCATTGGCCACATCCACTTCTTTCATAGGCTTTGGGGCCTTATTGGTTTTGGTAGTAGTTGCAAGGTTAGCAATCCTTATGGCACATCTTCATGTGAGAATTCATTTGGATCTCTTTCTACAATAGTATCAATAGTTTTTGGAATGTCAAATTAAGATAGAAGGTATCTAGGTCTTTCACCAAGTCATACTCTTTTATGGGATCCACTGACTTCTCCAACTACTAGTAGGGAATGGGACAAACCCACTTTGATTTTTCCTCATTTGTCAATCAATGGCTACATCACCACATCTTCCATTACTGTAGATACATCCACCCCTTCCATCTCTTGGATCTTTAGCTCTTTTTTATGGATTGTCTTTGTACCCTTTTGTGGTACATGAGTGATTTGCACTATACTGTCCTATATTGTGTTGCTCTATGCCTCTATTGCTACCTGTTGAGTGTTGAAATGACTTGTTTTTTGGCTGATTTTTGTTGTTTTTGAGAGCTGAATGGTTGATTTTATGGGATGATTGATTGATTTGGAAGAGGATTGAGAGTGTTTTGGATGATATTGATTGTGTTTTGGAAGATCATGATGTTTGTTGGTGGTTCTGTGATGTTCTGATAGGTTCTGAATGGTTCTGTATACCTTCTGTTTTGTTCTGTTTTGGTCTGTTTTGTTCTGATTGTCTTCTGTAAGGAGGGAAGGAGTATTGATTGATGAAGAATGAGATATTGTGAAAGTTTATTGAATGGTTTGTGAGAGTTTGGAATGGGTTGAGAGTGAGTTATGAGGTTTTGATGACCTTCTGTAACCTTCTGTAGGTCTTCTGTAGAGCTTCTGTTCTGTTCTGTTCTGGTACTGTTCTGTAGACTGTTCTGTAAGTGTTCTGTGGAATGTATGTGTGATTTTGGGGAAAGTTTTCTAGCCTTGGAAAGAGGTGAATACAAGTGCAAAAGAGCTGAAAGAAGTGGAAGAAGTAGCTGTTGAAGACTCAAGAGAAGACTAGAGTGAAGTGACAGTAGTGAGCTGTGAAGAGACACTGTAGTGGCTCTGGTGACCCTTCATATCAGACATACCTCTTGGGAGGGGTATCCACGACCTAAGAGTGATTATTGAGAGTAATTTTGAGAGATTGTAGTGAGGATATGATGTACTATTGATGGAGTGTGTGAGAGAGAGTCAGAGATAGCCAATTCTATTGAAACAGAGTGATTGTATATGAGAGATTGAGAGAGAAGACTATGAAGATATTGAAGATGAATACTATGTGATGTATTTCCATTCAAAGATGGTGTACTTCTTTGCTTTCTTTGTTCTATTGATGGATTTTGTGAAGATGTTGAAGAATATGGTTGTTTCTATTAAAAAAACCGTGGGAGATTTACATGATGTTGCATGAAGATTTGTTGTGCCTGGTGTTCTTTTCTTCATTGTGATCATATGAAACATAATAAACAAGCTTGTTGATGTTACAAGATAGATTTTCTTGCAAGAGAATTCCCTTTTCCTTGGTGTTCCTCTCGGGGCTCCATGTTTTTGGTGCGCAGCCGGGGAAACTTGCCATCAACAAGCACCAAAAGAGGCTGAAAATGAAGGAAATGGCATTGCCAAGAAGAGAAGAATTCAATGGATGATTGTAAAGTTCCTTCTTCTACGGAAGAGTTGGAATTTCTCATAATCAAAGCCACTTTTCACAAGAAGTTCATCCCACAATGGCGGAAACACATCACCATCATGATGCATGCTCTATGTGGTGGACAGTTTCCTCTTCCTATTGAAGCAGCAGAAACTTGCATCTTGGTGGCAAACTGTTTGGGAACAAACTGAAGAGAAAAAACAGAGAGAATGAACATCCATGGAAGATTTGGAATTCATTGAGAAGTTTCCAGACAACATCAAGTGGGAGATTGTGAAGAAGCTTCAAGAGTCTTGGTCTGTAGAGGTTCACAAAGACAAGAAGGAAAAGAGTTGGAATTTGTTCGTGGATGCTCAACAGCAAGATACATGGGATGCTTGGTGTACTGATAATCTCCTGTTTGTTCAATTAGCAACCCACTGGAAGTTGGTAGACAGAGTGTTTTTCACAACATACACTATTGAAACCATTAGAAGTTGGCATTACTATGATGATGGCACCACCACAATGCTCAGACGTATGCATTTTGATACCTTCAGAACCGAATACCTTCCTCTGTGCAGTGGCATGAAAGCAGAATTTAGGGACGTTGAGAGGAAAGAAGTAGAAGAAATGTTGGCAAGAGAGTCCTCCAGAGACTGAAGCCTTCTGTTAACCCTCTGTGGAGCACTAACAACATAGTGGAGTCAACCCCCTGATGAATGACGCAATAAAAAGGCAAGCGTTGGAACGAGTCCAGAGGTACGTGAGAAGAGAGAAAGCAAGAATCAGAGCCGAGAGCGAGCTCGCAGCAGAAGCTGCGTTTGACGCCCTTGCGGAACTCTTTACAGAAGTCCCAATGGCACATCAAGCCCTTCCTCCTCCTGCTGGAGGTCCACTTCCAAGCCAAATCCGTCCTGGAAATATTGATGATAGACCAGCGAATGTAGTCCCATTGCCAGTTTTTAAGGGAGAGTACAATGAAGACCCCGATCTTCATGTAGCAGAGTTTATGGTAGCGTGTGTGGCTAACAATGCCAGAACCCCTGAGCATTGGTTAGCGATATTCCCCGCCACTTTCAAGGGCGCGGCGTTTCAGTGGTATGAGAGACAAGCAGCAGGAACTTTTGGCACATGGGACGACCTGAAGTTGGCCTTCCTCACTAAATTCAGGCGTGAAGGCTTTGAAGAGCAGATGAGAGAGGAATTTATGAACCTAAGTCAGTCCTCTGGAGAAAGAGTGGAAGCATATGTCTCACGAATGGAATCCATCCTGAAGAGGTGGACTAACCATAATCTAGATGATGGCATTCAGAAGGGAGTGTTTCTCAGAGGATTACAACCAGAAGTCCGTAAGTTTGTGGAGCTGCAAAGACCAGCCACCCTGCAAGCTGCAACAGAAGGTGCCAGACTGTACGATGAAGTGGAAGCTAGATTAGCAATGAATACAGGAAGAGGAGTCCTACCTTCTCTGGTGCCAGGAATGATGTACCCACCAAATGCAGTTCCAGGGACTGTTCCCTATCCTTACCAACAGATGCCCACGGTATCACAGTACAGTGCACCAAATCCACAGTGGCCACAATCCATGCCTCAAATGATGGCTCAACCACAACAACAATGGTCCCAACCAATCTCCTCAATGCAAAATCAGCAGCAACAGTGGAACCCTACCAACTGGAGTCAACAGCCAACAGTTCAAACAGGAGCTCTGAATCAGAACCAGAACAGAGACCCCTCTGTACCAGCCCAACCCATTTATGCAGTGATTATAGAGACTCCTCAAAACCCTCCTGCCAGTACGTCCGGAGGAGAAAGCTTGAAGGACTACTTATCCAACTCAGTTGCAAACATTAAAAAGGAGTTGATGGATGTGATTACAGAACAACTACAGACGTTGAAAGTGAATACTGCTAGCATATCCAACGTTGCAGGAACAGGAAGAGATGTGATGCGGTCAAATACTTGGTGTGGTAAGTGTCATCAAGCAGGCCATTTAGCCACTGAATGTACACGGAAACCAACCATCCCTGGAGCCTTCTGTTCCTACTGTTTGCGGAAGAACCATACAGAGGACATTTGCTCCCTGAAGGAGATGCATGACAGGAGAAGAAAGGAAGAAGACGCAAGATTTAACTTGCTGGAATCCAAAATGACAACACAAGATATTGGACCCAAGCCTAGAGAGTTTGGTCCTAATTTCGGACCCAGAAGATTTCCTTCCCAAAGTTATAGAGGAAGACAGTCTGGCGGTGGTCAGAGATCAGAAGTGGAGTGTTATAGATGCGGGGAAAAGGGACACATTTCACCAAATTGTCCAAATCCTTGAAGGTCGGTGGATTACAAGCCCTTATGCAGTCGATGCAAAGGAGAAGGCCACACTGCAAAAGACTGTCCAAGCCCAGCCCCAGTGAAAAACAGTGCTACTGATAGTCCGTCCAAGGTCCAAGAGCCTACCTCCAATTTAGTGGAATTGGAAGTTGCTGCCATCACGCGTGCAAAGCAGAAGGAACCACCTATCCAGAAAGAAAATAACCCTCCTGCCAGAACAGTGAAGTTCAATCTTCCACCAGAAGAACAGAACAGAACAGAGCCTAACAGTGCCGTACAGAGCACTACAGTGCCACAGAGAGTTACAGAGACAGTTACAGAGGCAGGACCAGAGGTCCAGGATACAGAAGAGGAGGAAGTGCCATAAGTGGCAGAAGAAGCTCCTGTAATTCCTCTGATGGAAGAAAGAGGGAAAATGAAAATGGGTGTTGCCCCATTCCCTAATCGGTTAGAGAAGCCAGTGGATCCTATTAAGGAATACGATCTGGTTAGAGATCTAGATACCTTTAAACCAAACCTCACATTCCGACAATTATTGATGTTGTCTCCCAGTTGCCGGAAAAGGTTCAAAAGTATACTGACAAAAAGACGTGGCTTAAGGATTGCTCCCTCAACAGTAACAAAGTCCAACAAGGCTCCAGAGCCTGTAAAAGAAGTGGATGTGGCTAACGCTTTCCTAGATCTAGGTACTCCAGAGACTGGCGTATGGATAGAAGGCTGCTTCATTGCAAATGCACTGATTGATGGTGGTTCATCAGTGAACATTATGACGGATGTGACAATGAAGGATCTAGGCCTACAAGGTGTGCAACCAACCCAATGGCTCATCAGACTAGCGGATCAGAGTAGAATCAAGCCTTTGGGCATTCTTCCATATGTGAAGACTACAGTGGCTGGAAAAGATTATTGGCTAACCTATTTGGTGGTGAAGCCAAACTCTTATGGTACATCCTATCCTCTGTTACTGGGCAGACCATGGCTTTTTGAAGCCCGAGCAAGGACGGATTGGTTTAAAGGAACCTTGACCTTGGGTCGAGGACCCAACAAAGTGGTGCTGAAACTGTATGGTTCTCAAAAAGGACATGGATCCACCTCCTTGGAATTATCTTCTGATTCCCCTAAAGAGGCTACAGATGGAACGTCAGCAGACGAAGATGCTGTCAAACAGATCCTTCCCAAGAAAACAGTGGCACATTCCTTAACAGTGGATACTGTAAGCCGACTTCCAAAAGATGCAAAGCCATTATCAATGGGTGAATACTTCTTGCCTGAACCAGAAATGACTTCGGAAATCACTTCTGACAGTGAGATAGAAGCATGGATGTACTGCTCTCCCTGTTATATGGCCATAGCAGAGCCAGAGACAGAGGCAGGAGAGGAATCAGAGAATCTGTTCTTCTGTTACAGAGCTCCTACAGAGACAGAAGCAGAAGCAGAAGCAGAAGCAGAAGCAGAAGCAGAAGCAGAAACAGAGACAGAAGCAGAAACAGAGACAGAGACAGAAGAGGATGGATATGATATGGACGAAGAAGATTATGAAAGTGAGCCAGAAGAATCTATCCCACTTGAAGAGGATACATTTGAGGGAGAAGTTCCAGAAGCATCAGAAGCCGATGAGCTCATGCTATGGGACAGAATGGCAATGGTACCATTTGGTCTAGTAAATGGATCATCTCATATGCAAAACCTTTATAAGAAATGGATTAAGAAGAGCAAGCCGTCTTTCAAGAGTGGCTCCTACCGTCCTAACCCATCCTTGCCAAAGAAAGATGATGATGATGCACCGTGCCAACAAGCACCAGTCCGACAAACCCAACAGAAATTAGAGGGTCCCTGTTATGTGACGTTCCTGGATGTGTTATCTTCAGAAGATGAGTCCTCAAGCCAAGAGGTAATTAATTTTGACATCAAATCCGAAACGGCTCTTATCCCATTTCAACATCTTAAGGAGCAACCTAAGTCTCCACCAAAAGAAGAAATTGGTTCCAGTGGGACATCAGAAGAGGACACCACTCCCTTGAAGGAGTCGGATCTCTACCCAGAAGCAGTCCGCGGGACCTTCATCCGTGAAGTAGAAGGTGAAAGGCAGTTAACCTTTGTGGATTCAGAAGGCACTGAACGCCACTTGAAGGTGGGTAGCAGTCTCCCAGAAGAGGAGTTGTCAACTTTGTACAACTTGTTGAAAGAGAATTTGGATGTGTTTGCGTGGTCCTACAAAGACCTAAAGGGGATTGATCCCACAATATGTCAACATCATATTGACTTGGAGCCTGATGCCAAGCCAGTACGGCAACGACAGAGGCGAATGAACCCGAATTATTCCACATTGGTGAAAGCGGAGCTGCTGAAGCTTCTGGAAGCCGAGTTCATCTATCCAGTGGCAAATAGTGAATGGGTTTCACCCATCGTGGTTGTACCCAAGAAGAATGGCAAATTGCGAATATGTGTGGATTTTCGAAAGCTTAATTCCAAGACAAAGAAGGATCACTTTCCAATCCCTTTCACAGACCAACTGTTGGACACAGTGGCAGGACATGAACTTTATTCTCTTCTGGATGGATTCAGCGGATACAACCAAGTGCAGATCGCAGAAGAAGACCAGTCCAAAACAACCTTCACCACAGAATGGGGGACCTACGCTTATCGAGTGATGCCATTTGGGCTCTGCAATGCCCCTGCTACTTTCCAACGAGTCATGATGGCTGCATTTCAGAATCATCTGCATGACTTTATTGAGGTATATTTGGATGACTTCTGTGTCTATAGCTTGATCCGTGAACACTGGGAACATTTGGAGCAATGCTTTGATCGATGCCGGGAGTATGGGATTTCCCTCAACCCCGACAAATGCATCTTTGGGGTCTCTTCTGGAGTCTTGTTGGGCCACATTGTCTCAGCACAAGGGATATCAACAGACCCTGCAAAGATCGAAAAGATCGCAGCTCTGACAGCACCCATAAACCTCAAACAGTTGAGGGGATTCCTAGGCCATGTGGGTTACTACAGAAGGTTCATAGCCCATTTTGCGACAAAGGCAACTTCCTTGCACAAGCTTCTGAGGAAAGATGCAGAGTTTACTTGGACGGAAGAATGTGACAAAGCCTTCCACACTCTGAAGCAGTGTCTGATAGAGGCGCCCATCCTGCAACCTCCTGATTGGACGAAAGAGTTCCACGTACACACTGATGCATCAATTGAAGGCTTAGGTGCTGTCCTCTGCCAAAAGGGCTCCTCAAAGTTGGATCAACCGATCTATTATGCAAGCCGAAAAGTCACTGATAGGGAACGGAACTATACAGTGACAGAGCTGGAGTGCTTGGCAATGGTGTTTGCCCTGGAGAAGTTTCGCCACTACCTCCTATCCACCCACTTTAAATTTTATGTGGATCATGAGGCCCTATCCTTCTTAATGAACAAAGCAGATGTGAAAGGACGATTGATGAGATGGCTCCTTTTATTCCAGGAGTTCGACTTTGAGGTGATTACTAAGCCTGGTCGTTCCCATGTTCTGGCTGATCATCTGTCGCGTATCCCACAAACAGCAGACGAGGAGCAGGATGATCCAGACCTCCCTGATGCTTCCTTATTCTTGGTAGAAACTGTCACTCCTTGGTATGCGGACATTGCCAATCTGCTGGCAACCCAACAGTACCCTCCTGGTATCTCTAGTCGGGAAAGGAAGAAGCTTATGCTAGAATCAGCCCCATACACCTTGCTAGGCGGAGCACTGTACAAGAAGGGCAAAGATGAAGTGCTCAGAAGATGTGTTGCAGGAGAAGAGCTTGGGATTGTTTTGAAGGCTTGCCACGACGAGCCATGTGGAGGTCACTTTGTAGGAGAAGCTACAGCCAGGAAGGCTCTGCTAGCAGGATATTGGTGGCCTACCATCCACAAAGATTCCTATGATTACTGTAAAAGATGTGATGCTTGTCAAAGAATGGGAAAACCCACCAAGACAAGTGCCATGCCACTACAACCTATCCTTCCTTTGAAGCCGTTTGAGAAGTGGGGCATCGACTTCGTAGGTCCAATCGATCCTCCTACCAGAAGGAAACAGAACCGATACATCCTTGTATGTACGGATTATGTCACAAAGTGGTGTGAAGCTAAAGCCCTAAAGCGGGACGATGGTAACAGTGTGGCCCTGTTCATGTACGAGAATATCATCACCCGTTTTGGTAGTCCCTTAGAGCTGGTAAGTGATAGAGGCACTCATTTCCTCAACAAAGTCATGGAAGAGTTGACAGAGTTGTATAAGATCCGCCATCGCAAGTCCACTCCTTATTACCCTAGAGCCAACGGCCAAGTCGAAGTCACCAATCTCATCCTCTGCTCGATTCTGACAAGAACAATTGCCGCACATCGTCGTGATTGGGACGATCGACTTACAGAGGCCCTCTGGGCGTACAGAACCTCCCATAAAGCAGCAACGGGACAGACACCTTTCCAGCTGGTGTATGGTACAGAAGCTGTTTTTCCTGTTGAACTGGAACTACCCTCTTTGAGAGTGGCTATCAAAGAGCGTTTGGGGGAAGATGATTCACTGCAACGCCGTCTCCTGCACTTGGAATGTTTGGACGAAATTCGTCGGATGGCTCTACAGTGCATGGAAGCCACGCAAGCTCGACGTAAGGCTTACCATGACAGCTTCATCAAGCACAAGGAGTTCAAAGAAGGTGATTTGGTCCTAGTCTATGATTCACGATTTGGCAAGTTTCTTGGCAAGCTCCAACAGCGGTGGATGGGCCCCTATAAGGTACTTGCAGTTAACCCTAATGGTTCTGTCCAAGTACAGACCTTGGATGCCTCTGATGATCCCTTTCTGATCAATGGATATCGCCTGAAGAAGTACTTCCCTCCTTGGGGATCTTGACAATTACGGACCCTTGATCCTTTCCCTCGTTGGCACGGCACTGTACTTCTTATGATGCTACTTCTGATAGCCGTTCTTCAAACACTCCTGATGAAGTGGACGCAACTCTCTGTCCCCTCAAACCCCCCTTCCAGCCTTGATCTCTTGTCCTCTATTTTCCACCAGCATCAGTGGCGAGGTGGGTTCTGACAAATGGTAGTTCTACCATTCTCTTGCTCTATTCGCAAAAAAAAAAAAAAAAAAACCAAAACATATCGGTCATGGGAGAAAAGGACTTAGGTCCCTGTCATGCCGACCTATTCTTCGAGAAAAGGTGGAAACACCCTCGGGAATAGGGGAAAATAAGCAAAAGTAAAGAAAAAAACAAAGAAGAAAAACAAAAAAACAAACAAACAAATCTGTTATGAGAGAAAAGGAAGCAATTCCCTGTCATAGCAGGCCTCGTTCAAAGAAAAGGTGGTAAACACCCTTGGGCGAGAAGCTGGCTGTGGAAAAGGTGGTAACACCCAGCAGTCCAGAAAGCAGATTCATTAATTGATATCCCTAGGATCCACTTCCGAAGCTGCCTCCCTTGGTACGCTGTGTCATGGGTCTCTTTGCAAAGTGACTAACTGTCCTCTAGCAGACGACATGTTCCTATCCAATACAATGTTCGAATTTGATGGCTACCTCCCTGGGTACGCCTCTTCCACAACTGCTGACGCGATCTTCATCGACAACCCCTTTAGTGATGTGAGCTTTCATCCTAACCGGATGGGGAAGTGAGTACGGCTGCCCTCTTGTATCTATCAACAGAGAGTGAGACAGAGGGTGGGGTGAGAGACCAGTTTTTTCCCTTCAAATCAAATGAGGGGTGAGAAGTGTGAATGGAGTGTTGCACGCACGGGATGGGCCTCTCAATGCACAAAGCACAATTTGTTTCTGTGCACTGCATTATAAGGCTTCCTGGCCTTCCTTCTTGCACCGTATGCCGACACAGGGCGGGATGCACAGTTGCACCATCAAATGCGCACAAGGCATACACCCTTTGCACAAGTGACTGTGAGGATTACATCAATGGGTTTCAGGAAAAGGCTACCCTTCTGTATCTATCAACAGAGCGTGAGACAGAGGGTGGGTTGAGTGTGACTGGAGTTTCTTTAATCAATTACCGAGAGGTGAGATTGAGGGACGTTATGACACTTGGAGTCAGGTATGTTCCACTTTCCCTATGCACCCACGGGATGGGTCTTTACCGTCATCACAAGACACGTCACCCTGTTCTGTACACGGCACCATAAGGCTCCCTTGCCTTCCTCCTTGCACCTATGCCAGCCGGGTTGGACGCACAACTGCACCATCAACTGTGCACCCTGGCATACTCTTTCTGCACCATTCCCTCTTGTTGATTCCTCAACCGGGTATGAGATATGGGTTTCAATCATTCTTCTTCGAGTGATATTAGTCATGGGGCGAGTGACTGTTCTTTCATTCCAATTGAGTGACTATGAGTTGAGTGTAGTATCCCTCATCATCGACGAATTTCCTGCGATTCCTTCCATCAGCTACCTCCCTGGGTACGGCCGCGTGGTCCCTGCCATGACGAACGTGTGCTGTAGAGATGCCTTGGTTCCTCTAGCGCCAACAACCACATTGGACGTGCCATCGATACTCAACCTTGATTCTTGACGAAACGTGCCAAGTTTTTCTAACCCTACACTTTGGTTTCTTCGTGCTGGTCATGTTTTAAGTGTGGGGAAGTTAGTGGATGGTCTGTGGCGTGGTCTTAGGTCCCTGTTGTTCGGTTAACCCTATCCGTTAAGGTCTTAAGTGTGGGGACGCGTCCCTGCGCGTCTATATTGCATACCCTTCTGCATATGCCTTATCTTGCTCATGCATGTATACCATGATTTGCTTTTACCCTCTTGGGGTCCCTTCCCACCCGCCCGGTTACGTTCCACCCACCCTTGGTGCTATTTCCTTGCAGTTTTCCTTCATTCCCTGATTTTGCGGTCCTGTCCTGTGAATGCATCCTACGTTCACCAAAATCCAAATCCAACCTTATAGCCTTGTTCCTCTCTTTGAACTGATCATTTTTCCTTTTTACCTACCCCTATTCCGGTGCACGGTTTTTGAGTTATTAATTTTTGAAGCATTTTGCACAATTTAGCCGGTTTTCCATGTGAACGCACTTTTCTTGCTTCGGAACCGTGATCTGACGTCATAGCCCTGACCAACGCTTTTCCCCTAACATTTTTCCTTTTTATTCCGCATCATTCCGATACACGGTTTGTCCGTTATTAATTTTCCGGGTTTTTCGCGCCTTTTTCATGTGTATTTTTGACATTTTTCCATGTGAACCTGCCCTATTTGCATCGGAATTCCAATTTGACTTGACAGCCGTGTCCCCCGTGCCTTCCCCTACCTTTTTCCTTTTTCCTCTACCCTTTTTCGACTTCTGGATTTTTACTTATTAAATTTTAAATGAGTTTTCGGGAATATTTTTGGAGTTTTTTGCAAATGAACCCCTCCTCCTTCCATCGGAACTGCGGTTTAACGTGATAACCCTGTGCCACTCCTTTCTGTGGACATTTTTCCTTCTTACTGCATGTCATTCCGGTGAATGGTTTGTCCGATATTAATTTCCGATCCCATTTTCGGATTTATTTTTTGGGTTTTTCCCATGTGAACGCGTCTTATCTCAGTTGGAATTATGTTTTGACGTGATAGGATTGTCGGGCACATCTTTCTGCACAGTTTTCCTTTTTTCTGCACCTCATTCCGATGCACGAATCTTTCGATATTAATTTTTAAATTGCGTTTTTGGTTCGTTTTTTGTGTTTTTTGCACGTGACTGCCCTTTACCCCTCCCGGAACCCCCGTCCCGTATTTTTCTTGTTTCCCCCCTGTCGTCCTACCCACTTTTCGTTTTTACGATATTTCGTTTTGACATCTGGATTGGGAGTTATTAATTTTTCTTTACTTTTCCGTTTTTCTCGCGCCCGTTTTGTGCATGAACGCGCCCTTTTTCGATTTAACGTGTCTCCACGCGCCCCGGTCGTGTCCGCATACCCCGTACCGTCATCCCAGCGTCGTTTCAATCCCGTCACGGCAAATTTCTTTTTACCCCGCCCCGCGGACGTGCGCGGGACGGGGATCCGCCCCCTCTTGACCCCGCCCATCCTCCCTTTCCCCTGCCCGCCCACCTTTTATTTAAAAAACAAAAAAAAAATAATAATTAAAAAAAAAACCAACGGCCACCCCCTCCCGCCAACCGTCCCTTCTCTCTCTCTTCTCTCTCTTTCTCTTTCTTTCTCTCTTCTCTCTCTCTCTCTTTCTCTTTGCGTATCCTCTCCCTTCTCTCCTGCCCACGACTCCCTCCATCTCCACCCACTCTCTCTCTCTCTCTCTCTCTCTCTGTGCGTGCACGACCTTCTCCTTCCTCCTTCCCTCCTCCTTCTCCTCCCTCTACTTCTTCCTCCCCTCCTTCTCTCCTTCCTCACGCTGCCCTCCATTTCCACCTCCTGTCCTTCTCTCTCCTCCATCTCCCTCCTCCCTCTACTTCTTCCTCCCCTCCTTCTCTCCTTCCTCACGCTGCCCTCCATTTCCACCTCCTGTCCTTCTCTCTCCTCCATCTCCCTCCTCCCTCTCCTTCCTCCTCCCCTCCTCCTACTCCTCCTTCTCCTCTCTGCCCTTCTCCTCTTCTTCCCCTCCACCCTCGCCTCCACCCTCCAGCGCCGTCCTCCTCTCCTCCAGCCGCTGTCGTACTCCTCCAGCACGTCGCGCCGTCGCCGCCCCGTCGCTGTGCCCGCCCACGCCTGCGCTGAACCGCGCCGCCGGTGCCCTCTGCTCGCCGCGTTCGCCGCCTTCGAATCGCCGCCTGCACCACTCCCTCCTCCCTTCTTCCCCACCACCCCTACCTAAGGTTAGCTTCTAACCTTCCTTGGTATAACTAATCAACTAACCTAAGTCACATTAATCATTAACACTAACTAACCAAATCACACTTGATTTACCTGACTAGGTTAGTTAGAACCTACCAAATCACACTTGATTTACCTGACTAGGTTAGTTAGAACCTACCAAATCACACTTGATTTACCTGACTAGGTTAGTTAGAACCTACCTAATCACACTTGACTTACCAGACTAACCTAGGTAGACTTACCCGACTAACCTAGGTAGACTTACCTGACTAACATGACTAACCTGACTTATGACTAATGTGATTAATGTGATTTAGGTGACTTAATTAATCACTTCATTAATTTTTCCATAAAAAATTTTAGAAAAATTTCTAAAAATTCCTTCTGTCAGTTGCCAATTTTTGGACCTTTGTCTGCTCAGAATTGCCTTTCCTATAATTACAGAAAATCCATCTTTCCTAAAATTACCCCTAAATTGCCAAAAAAATATGGAAAAATCATTTTAAAAATTGTAAAAAATTCTAAAAAATTCTAAAAACATTCTAAAAAATTCCCCTCACCTCCCTTGCTCATTTTCCATTTATTCCAACATAAAAAATCACAACTAAAAATAAAATAAAATAAATAAAAATAACAACACCAACATAAACCAACTTAACACATCTGCTAAGGTGTTCTCATTGTTGTTTCATCAGTGCTTTTTGCTTTTCCTTTACTGGGACTCTTCCGTGCGCATTCCTGCATTACATACACACCCTTTCAGGTATTTATTTTATGTTATTTATTTATTTATTTTCCCCCTTAATCACAATTAATTGTTAAAATAAACCCTTTAATTCACCCACCGTTTCCACGCGCATTCGCGCTAAACACACATATTTTTTTTTAATTAAAATAAACCAGCCGTCACATGAGCACGCGCTGGTAAAAAAGCGCTCCACATCACCTTAATTATAATCAATGAATTGCATTTAGAGACCCAGTCGGGAATCGAAGTCCGGGAATCGAATAACTGCACCGCTTAACCTAATAATTGGTAATTAAATTTATAATAAGGAACCGCCGTTTTCTTATTAAGGTTTATCACCTAATAAAAATTCACCCATTTTTAATAAATGATTAAAATCAACCCTTAATTAAATTAAATCCCCCCTCACTGCATTTAATCCTTTTTTTAATGAACCGTTTCGTGGGATGGGTATACGCAGTTCTTAGTATTATTTTCCATGGTCCAGTCTTGGTTCTATCACAGATGTTGTATTACTATGGTATGGTTCTGGTTTCCTGTCTTAGTTACGGTTACGGGTACGGTATGTAGTTTTTTTCTTTTATTGCCTGATACGGGGTTCAGGGTGTTTGTCTGATGCATCGCATGAAGCTTTCGGTCGCATTTGTCTCGAGGTCATATCAAATTTTTTCTAGGATGTGGTTTGCTTGGGATTAGTAGGTCGGGTCACGTTTTATTTGGTAATCCTCTTATCCTTGGTTTTTGTCTGTTGGTTTGCAGGCATTCTCTTTGATTGTCTGTGTTTGTGGTGTGTGTGTAACCATCTGAATGGCGCCTTCTCATGCTCCTCCCCCTATCCAGTACGTCCCATTAGTTAGTAGGGATTACTCGTCCCTACTTACTTTTGAGCCCCTCACGAAGGCAGGACTTGCTGCTTTTGTGGCCACTCCTTTTCCATTACTTCCAGAGGATCCGTCCGTATGTGATGAGTTCCTGGCCTCTTACAGCAAGAAGACAGGAGTAGTCCAAGGCATGTCTATGACATTGACGTCTCGAGGCTTAGGGAAGGCTCTGTCCTTACCCTCCAAAGGAGAACCTTTTGTGACCACTCGTCAGCTCTTCTCTAATGATGAGATTCTCAAACTGTTGCAGAAGCAGACAAGGGAAGTCCTTGATGTTAAGAAAGTGATAAACTCTTCAGGAGTTTCGTTTTCTATGATTACTGATCCCGTCTGGAAGACGATGTGCCAGTTCCTTCAGGACAGGTTCATGCCTGCCAAAACGCCGTCCCACTATTTGTCCAAAGAGCTTTTCACAGCTTCCAGGATGGTGCTAAAAGGAGTTGCCATTGATTGGAGCACATACCTCCTTACTAAGATGGATCAGCATTTTGTTAAAGTCACGAGGGGTAATGTTACCAATGTTACCTACGGATCATATTTGTCTGCCTTCTTGACCTATTCAGGTTTATAGAAGACTGTGCCTCTACCTCCTCCATCAGATCCAGTACCTCCTCCTCCACCTTCAGAAGAGTCAGCACCTATTGACATAGAGGATGATGATTCTCCGCCTCCCCTGGTCATACAGCGTAAACGCTTGAAGCGGGTAGCGGACAAAGCCCCTGCTGTACTTCCCTCAGTGCCTATCCCTGCTACTTCTGGCAGTGAACTCCCTGGGTATCTCACTTGCAATAATCTGTTCCGAGCACATAGAGAAGGATCCTTGGAGATCTCAGTTCCTTCCCTGAACAGTCTCGTTTCAGGAGATGCCATTCCTTTCCTCTGCAAGGATATTCAAAGTTCCATTGAGTTGTCAGTGACAGCCTGTGTTCAACAGCTGTACGCATCTTTCTATGAGGAGCTCATGCAGTCCAAAGACCAGTTGCATAAGGCAACATCTGAGTTAGCTTCTGCTAAGGATACCCTAGCAGATCTATTTAAGCAAATGGAACAGCAAACCCAACTGGTTGCCACTCAAAGCGATGAGATTTCTTCATTAAAGACCCAGTTATTCGAGGCTCAGTCACAGGTTACTAGCCTTTCAGCAGAGAAGGAGAGGATGTCCAGTGAAGCGAAAGAATTCCAAGTTCTTTTAGATGACAAGCTTTTAGCTTTACAGATGGCTAATGACACAATGGCCAACCAAGCCTTCCAAATCCAGCAGTTGCAAGATCAGCTTGCAAAGTCCCGCTCTGTTCCTCCAAGCCCTCCTGTTTCATTAATTCCTTCTCTTTCACAGCAGGACTTGGCTGCCCTACAGAGACAGGCTACTTTGTGCCCTCTATTCCAAGACAAAGTGGAAAGATTGCAGTCCAGAATGGACTTGTTATGGTCTACCTTTGAACAGTTTCAGGAATATGTCTTACCAGACCATTCTTTCTTTGTCCACTATCACTTGCAGAAGTTGGTCTTCTATATGAAGCTTTCCACGATGGATTTACCTTTTCCCGAGGATGGCTGGAGTGGGGCTTGGTCTGCTGAGTTGTTGACAGAGGTAGTCAGAATGCTCTTTGAAGATTCTGTCACGCCAGACACCATGCTGATGTCATATATGTATCTCCGAGGAGATTTGTTAATTCCAGATGAGATAGATATAGCATGGTATGTGGGGGATGTGGTCTTACAGGCTGTTCTATATGTCAATCATTTGGAGTTGCGCATAGCTGATATGTTTCAGAGTTATTCCTCCAAAGTAGCTCATTGTCAGGATAATTCGTGGCATCCCATGATTGAGTCAGTGGTCCTCAATCAAAGACAAAACACAGCTCCTACCTTTGTACAGAGTACTAACCAACTGCGGATGGATCTCTTCACCTATCTTTCCAAACATAATCCATTTGATGCTATCTTCTTTGATGCCTATCATAGACGATCTCTCTTGGGACCTTCTGTTCCTACCCTCCTTTATTACCAACAATTGGCTCACCGCTCTGCTATATATTTTTCCCTTTGTCAAACTAATTCCACAGTAATTTTACCACTTCTTTTCCAACCTTCCAATTTCCCTCAAATTCCTATTTTCACTTACTGTTCCTTTATTGAGGATAGGGTATTTTCCCCTTCTCCACCTTGTCCTTCACCCCTCATAAATGTACCCTCCACATTTCCTATTTATCAGTTAACACCGTTCCTTAGTGATTCCTTACAAATTTCTGCCACTCCTTCTTTAACCTTTTCTTCTTTTTATGATTTTTCCTATCCTTCCCTACATCCACTTTCCCTTATTCCATTACCCTCTCCTAACACTTCCATATCTCAACCACCTCAGTTGGTTAGTGACTGTGCCGGTTTTGATACTCAGATTTCTAGAAGAAGGGGATGGAGTTCGGATGATTGCCTTACAGGACCGCAGATTAATTGGCCAGTAATTCCAGGGGAATGGACAGCTTCCAGTCATGCTTATCAAAACTATGTTCATTTTGCCCAACAATATTCACAGTCTGCAGATCCCTCAGTGAGATTAACTGCTCACTTTGCTTGGTACCTGGCGTATATGCATAGGCATTCTCATACTGATTCAAAGCCTATTCCAAAGTTGTGCATGAATGTCAATGTTAGCATTGATTCCCAACAGCTGGAGATACTGTATTTTCATGCCCTCTGTTTGCCTAGCAGATACCTGGTCCTGTTGGAAAGGATGTGCTGTCTCCAATTTTTCCAAAATCCTCCTAAAAACTTTGTAGATGAATCCTTATCTATGGATCGATTCCGACAACATCAATCTTTTAAGAGGGATCATCTTCATTGATACCTTTCCAATGTATGGTGCAAGCTATTTAATGCCAAACTCTTCTTTTTGAAGAAGTCATTCAGATGGTTGTGTATTAGTGTTTGTGTTGTGAGTTCATTTATGTCAAACGAACGTGGTGGTTTCCTATTGGATTTTGTGTACGAGCTCTGTTTTGGAGATTTGTCGAGATGAGGTCGTGGTTGGAGAGTTGAAGAAGATGAAGATGAAAAAGAAGAAGCAAACTCTTATATCCTTTACAAATTTGTGGTGATTTTTAGTTTGATAAGAGGTGTTAATGTAAATAGAGTTTTCCTTTCTTTGTATTTTTATATCAGAAACAGGTTATAAGTTGGGGTCGTGGTGGATGGATTCTTTGTAAGAAGGTAATGAAGATCAAAGTTGAGCTTTTCAATGAACTTGTATTACCTTTTTCCTAGGTTGCGAGGGCGCTTCCTTATTAAGTGTGGGGATATGTTGAGTGTTGAAATGACTTGTTTTTTGGCTGATTTTTGTTGTTTTTGAGAGCTGAATGGTTGATTTTATGGGATGATTGATTGATTTGGAAGAGTATTGAGAGTGTTTTGGATGATATTGATTGTGTTTTGGAAGATCATGATGTTTGTTGGTGGTTCTGTGATGTTCTGATAGGTTCTGAATGGTTCTGTATACCTTCTGTTTTGTTCTGTTTTGGTCTGTTTTGTTCTGATTGTCTTCTGTAAGGAGGGAAGGAGTATTGATTGATGAAGAATGAGATATTGTGAAAGTTTATTGAATGGTTTGTGAGAGTTTGGAATTGGTTGAGAGTGAGTTATGAGGTTTTGATGACCTTCTGTAACCTTCTGTAGGTCTTCTGTAGAGCTTCTGTTCTGTTCTGTTCTGTACTGTAACTGTTCTGGTACTGTTCTGTAGACTGTTCTGTAAGTGTTCTGTGGAATGTATGTGTGACTTTGGGGAAAGTTTTCTAGCCTTGGAAAGAGGTGAATACAAGTGCAAAAGAGCTGAAAGAAGTGGAAGAAGTAGCTGTTGAAGACTCAAGAGAAGACTAGAGTGAAGTGACAGTAGTGAGCTGTGAAGAGACACTGTAGTGGCTCTGGTGACCCTTCATATCAGACATACCTCTTGGGAGGGGTATCCACGACCTAAGAGTGATTATTGAGAGTAATTTTGAGAGATTGTAGTGAGGATATGATGTACTATTGATGGAGTGTGTGAGAGAGAGTCAGAGATAGCCAATTCTATTGAAACAGAGTGATTGTATATGAGAGATTGAGAGAGAAGACTATGAAGATATTGAAGATGAATACTATGTGATGTATTTCCATTCAAAGATGGTGTACTTCTTTGCTTTCTTTGTTCTATTGATGGATTTTGTGAAGATGTTGAAGAATATGGTTGATTCTATTAAAAAAACCGTGGGAGATTTACATGATGCTGCATGAAGATTTGTTGTGCCTGGTGTTCTTTTCTTCATTGTGATCATATGAAACATAATAAACAAGCTTGTTGATGTTACAAGATAGATTTTCTTGCAAGAGAATTCCCTTTTCCTTGGTGTTCCTCTCGGGGCTCCACTACCTTGAACTTTACAATTTTTTTAGGTGAACCGTTTCCATTTGGAACCATAGGTTCTCTTTTGTTGGCTCTTGTTATTGCAATTCTAATTCTACTAAGTTAGAGGCAGATTTCTAATTCTTTTGTTAATTATCTGTGGCATTAGCCTTGATAGGGCATGTGATTGGGACATTTAGCAGTGTGGCCTTCTCCTTTGCATTGACTAAAAAGAGGCTTGTTGCATTAACTAAAAAGAGGTTTGTAATCCATAGATCCTCCAAGTTTTGGATAGTTTGGGGAAATGTGAGCTTTCTCTCCACATCTACAATATTATACTTCAGATCTCTATCCATCACTAGATTGTCTTCCTTTGTAACATTGAGAGGGGAATATCCTTGGACCAAAATTAGGACCAAAACCTTTTGGCTTTGGGCCAGTGTCTAGGGTTGTCATCTTAGGTTCCCTAGCATGCGTTGAACCTTGCTTCTTCATCTTTCTTCCTTTTATCATGCATCTTGTTTAGAGAGTAGATGTCCTCTATGTGGTTCTTTCTCAAGAAATAAGAACAAAAGGCTCCAAGGATGGTTGACTTTTGGGTACATTGAATGGCTAAATGTCTTGCTTGATGACACTTTTCACACCAAGTATTTGATTGCATGACATCTCTTCTTGCTCTTATAGTGTTTGATAGGATGGGAGTATTTTTTGCTAGTGTTAGTAATTGTTAATCACATATATGAGCTTCTTCTTAATATTTGCAACTCAGCTCGACAAGTAATACTTCAAAATTTCTCCTTGTGGAACACTTGTAGTAGGGTTTTGGGGAGTCTTTGTAATCATTGCATACATTGGTTGGGTTTGATACAAAGAATCCTCTATTTTTATTTTGGTTCAGAGCTCCTATTTTAGACTATTGGCTATTGATTCTAGTTGGTAGGTTTTCATTGTTGTTGCGGATTTTTCTTTGGAAGAATTATTTCAGGCTACTATTGTTGTGGTCGAACCATCATTTGAGACACTGTCTATGGGCAACGTGGATTTGGTATACTATACTTAGGTACTATTGGTATCTCTGGGTAGGGTTAGGAAACAATTCTTGGGACTATATTTGGTCGATACACCATTCCTAGCATTGGAGGAGGTAGGACTCCTCTTTTGGAGTTCATAGTAAATATTTATTGCTTCAACTTCATCATATAGTCTTACATCTTTCACTATAGTTTACAGATTAGTTAGTCTTCTTAATTCCATGAATCTTCCAACTTGTGGTTGAAGGCCTCTCATAAAAACTCCCTTTTGGATGCCTTCATTCAAGTTATGGTTGGTCTATCTCTTTAGTAGGGATTCTATTCTAGAGACGTATGCTTCCACCTGTTCTCAAGAGGACTCACTCAAATTCATGAACTCCTCCTGCATTTGCTCTTTAAAGCCTTCATGATTGAATTTGGTGAGAAAGGCAACCTGTGTTGAAAGTTCTTGTTGTTTGTTTCTCATACCATTGAAATATTGCACCTTTGAAAGTGGTGGGGAGGAACATCATCAACCAATGCTCTAGGATTTGAGCATTGTTGGCTACATAGAATATACCATGAACTCAACTATATGAAGATTGGGTCTTCATTGTACTCTCCCTTGAAAATTGGTAATGAAACTATCTTTCGTGGCCTATCATCAACATTTCCAAGATAGATTTGGTTAGGAAGGGGGCCTTGATTCACCACTGGGACTTGTGTGAAGAGTACTACAAGGGTGTCAAAGGAGGCTTCTCTTGCTAGCTCATTCTCAGCTTTGACTTTTTCCTTCTCTCTTCTCATGTATCTCTGGATTCGTTCTAGTGCTTGCCTCATTATCATGTCATTCATCAGGGAATTGGTTCTATCTAGTTTGTTGGTGCTTTATAGAAGAGACACAGAGGAGCTTTAGTCTTTGGAGGACTCATTGCTCAATATTTTTTATACTTATTTCTTTTCATAGTCGAATTTTCCTTTCATGCCATTATAGAGGGGAAGATATTCTATTCTGAAAGTATCAAAATTCATTCTTTTGAGAATTTCCACAATGTTATTGTTTTGTTAGTATCAACTTTGAGGAGGCTCAATGTCATAGGTTGTGAAGAACACTCTATCTACAAGCTTCCATTGGGTTTCCAATTGGACAAACAGAAGGTTGTTAGTGTACCAAGCATTCCACATGTCTTATGGTTGTACATCCATGAACAACAAGACATTCCACGTGTCTTGTTAGTGTACCAGGCATTCCATGTGTCTTATTATTGTACATCCATGAACAAGTCCCAACTCTTTTCCTTCTCATTCTTGTGAATCTCTACTGACCATGACTTTTGGAGCTTCCTCACATAATCTTCCACTTGGAAACTTTTCAATGAAAGCCAAATATTCCATTGATGTTTATTCTTTTTGTTTCTTCTCATTCAATTTTTTCCCAAATAAGTTGGTACAAAAATGTACATCTCTGTTGCTTCTCTAGATAGGAGAAACAGTTTGCCACACAAGGCTGGTTTTGCCTATGAATTCTACCAATTTTTTTGCAGTACTTGAAATCTTACAATATTTTGTGCTTCTTTTTCTCTTCAATAGTATCATTTCCTTCATTTCGTGCCTCATGTAGGTGCTTATTGATGGTGGCAGTTCTCCTTTGCTGTATACCAAAATATGGAGTTCTCTAAAGAGCACCAAAGAAATAAGGAAAATACCATGAATTCTCTATGCAGCATCATAGAATGAATCTCCCACAAATTTATCACAATAAATATTCAACATATATTTATTATTATCCATCAAGGACCAAGAAAATACAAAACTCTACTCAATATTGAATGAAGTTGATCACATAAGCTTCATCATTATCATGATTCATAGTCTTCTTCCTTTACTATCTCATAATCTCTCATAGATGCAATGTTATTTACATAGAAAAATGGCTATTTTTCTCAATCTCTCTCTCACATATGCTATCAATCACTTATACATCATAATCTCTCTCACACATATGGATGTATAAGCTAGAAATTTTCCTTAAATATAGTTGTTTTAAATCTTTTATTCATACCTTTCCAAGATTATAAAGTATCCCTAAGCTAAACATTCATCCATTAGAACATTCACAAAAGCATATAGAGGCTTACAAAAGCTTATGAAAATATTATATAAGTTCGATAGAAAGTATAATTACTATATAGATCAAACCAAAACCAATCCAACTCCACAAAAACCATTTAAACCACACTCAAATCCAACAATTCGTAATCTCAACATCTCAATCAAAAAGAAAATAGACCAAAACAGAGGCAAAATAGGCTTATCAAAAGTAAATAATGGTTAATTAAATAAAACAAATAAGCATATCACAAATCATTCAAAAACCACCATGAGCTAATCAAATATATTAAATCCATGCCAATACACTCGAAAATACCTCAAACACCATTCAAACAATCAATTCTAGCACAAAATCAATCATTAACTACCCAAAAAGCAACAAAAAACAACAAAAAATCCAATCATTTCAATCCTCAACAATGAGATTAACATACATAAGTCAAGAAAAGGACTAAATGGGTAGGTTTTCTCAAAAGACTCAAAAGAAAATACAATGACAATAGTAAAGTAGTAAGAAGAAATAAAATTGAACCTTTTAGATAGAACCAAGCCTACTACTATAATGGTTGTGTACAAGCTAGTTTGCCAATTCTTAAAAAAGTGACATGCAAACTAGCATATTCTTTGTGTGTGTGTGTGTGTGCATATGCATGCATGTGTTTGTTTGTGAAAAATAATAGCTACTATTTTAATTTTTATTGATATTAATAGCATCCTTCACAAGGCTATAGGTCATTGCATAACAACTTTTCTTCACTTGCTTAACCCATTAGGTTGCTTGTGTCTATCCTTGCTTCACTTGAAAGTATCTATTCATAGTGTTATGTGATTTGTGGTATACATCACTTTACTTTGTGACACGCATGCGCATGCACACACGCGCATGCACGCACGCACGCACGCACCCACGCACGCATGCACACGTGCGCACGGACACACACGCACACGCACACGCACGCGCGCGCGCGCGCACACGCACACGCACACGCACACGCACACGCACACGCACACGCACACACACACACACACACACACACACACCCACCCACCCACCCGAGGCTAGATAGGTGAACATGTGAGTTCGATCCAAGGTGTAGTTTAAGCACGTCTTTGTTGTAACTCAACCATTAATTGAGATCATAGTAGGGATATAATGAATCTTCTTATCTAAAGTTCCTTCTCCACCTTACTATTAGCAAGTTCATCCCTCGGATACTAGTGTCAATGAATGGTGTTATGTAGAAAAGAAGATGCAAGTGACTTAGGGGGTTAGGTCTAACATTGGGCAAGTGAAAGCTTTCTCAATATGTTGTACCTTGAGGGATAGGATATATTGCCAATGCTAAGAAAAAGTAAATCATTAAGAAGAATATAAGAATATGTATGTATGTATGTATGTATGGGTGTGTACATGTATACATACATACACATATGTGTTGGAAAACATGATTGAGATAAGAGAATGAGAGTAATATATGAGAAAAAATAGAAGAAAAGGAATGAACTATAATGGCATGAAAGGGACTTGATTGATTTCGATGGTTGCAAGTATATTGTTCAATAGCTTTTTAGATTAGACACACATCTCCCTCTTTGCTTATTGGATATAATTCCTTATATGTGATTGTAGCACAACCTTTAGTACCATACATTTTAGTCCCCCCCCCCCCCCCCCCCCCGCTTGGTACTAGCTTACCCTGTACATAACTGCACCTAAAGATGTAGGTTTCCCCCCTTGAATGCTTGCAAGGCCTCTACATGATACAATGCAAAATAAAATGTAGGCAACTTTTACAAAATACCTTTAGAATATTCTTCATAAGATGGTGAAGATTCTTGTACAGTGATTGCCTTTTGATTCGAATAATCTTTGATGGTGTGTCCAAAAGTTGTTGCATTCTACACATTGGTTTTCCTTTGTTCCAACATACTTACTCATTGTGTGCATTTTTCCTGTAGATCTTGCAAAGAATTCTCGAAGAAGAAACTTTGTTATAAAGTGTAGTTATTGCAAGGCTCGTTGTAGAGTCTTGGGCTTTCTCCTTACGTTTACCTTCTTTCTCAGACAGAGTGCTTCAAGTGCATTGAGTTTTATATCATGTAAATGCCTTAGTGTTGAAACCACTTGTCCATACCCTTTGTTGTGTTTGTCCACGTTGTTAAGTAGTGTTGTAATTGTTTCATCCTTTTCTACATCTTTGCCTATCGAAGATGGATGTACTTTTAGACTTTAATTTTTAAAAAATTAATGATGTCAAGGAATCATATTGGTTTAGATCAAGCCAAAAAAATTTCATTAATAGATTAATCTTATAATTTTTTGCTTGAGAGCCAAATATATTATCTAGCTTGCCCCATGCCCCATTCCTTTGCACTTTTAAATCATGATATGTGGTGTATGGCATTATCAATCTTCATGATCTTCAAAAATCTCCCAAATGTCTTTCTCATTAGATGATTCATGGTCATCATTTTCCAAGTGTAGAACCCATTGCCATTGAATTTTTCCACTGTAAATCTAGTTTACAAATATTTTTATGTGGTTGTAGCTTGAGGGAACATTCTATAGGTGAACAAATATGAAAATGAATTGTTTTAATTGTTACAATGCGTGGACAAAACTTAAACCAAACCAACTTAAAAGGAGAGAGAGTGAATGAGGGCTTTAGGTTTTAATGTTTAATAACCTTAGAAGATAAGATTAGAAAGAAGAAGCATAAAGAAGAAGGAATCATGGAGCAAAGAGTAGCCAAAAAATAGCATCAGCATCATGAAGGATATTAGCATGTATTGTTGATAAGTGCTGGCCAACAACATCTTCAACTAATAAGCAATGAAGTTAGAGCTTCAAGCATAAAGGATGTTGGCATGTACTGATGACATGTTCGACCAATAAGCAATGAAGTTAGAGCTTCAAGATCTCTCTCTTCTCTTCCTTTTCTCTTTAACTCTCTATCTTTGATGTAGAGAGCAAGATCCCAACTTGTTGAGGAAGTAGCCCTTGAGCTTCTAAAAGAAGCAAGCCCCTAGCTTATTGTTGGAAATACTTGCTAGAGAAAACTATTAGTGCAATGGCAGTGTGTTGAGACTAGGTTTGAATCCTAGGCCAAATACAAGAAGATTTCAATAATTGGATAGACCAGAGGTTATCCATCACTTTAAGGTTTTGGGGGCTAGATGGATAGCCCAATTATGGAAAACTATTGGTTAAGTGCTTATTGGCATGAACAATACTAGGATGGGTGACCTCTTGGGAAGGGGAGGTATAGGGTAGGGCCCCACCTACTTTCTAACTTGGTATGCTAGATATGCTCAATGCCCCACCCTCATAAGGTGCCACAAATGATCCATGGTGATCTAAGTTATAAGGTCCCATTATGAGGAGAAGCCATGTGTGAGCACAGACATTGGGGGGTGGATCTAGACTTGTATGTCAGATGAAATCTATGTGACTAGATGGCAAAAAGTTAACCTTTGTAGATCTAGCCTTTGGATTAGATAGAGTAGTTATGCTAGTAGCAACTTGAGAAATAATGCATTGAGTTGCGGGGTGTGGGAGTTATCATTGGCCCCTATTTTGGGATCCAAGGGTTGTGGAAGCGGCCCTTGGCTAGGGGTCTCAGACTTGCCAACTAGACTACCTTCCCAAGCTATAAAAGGAAGATCTCTCTAAAGCCATCGTTAATCTATCTTTCACCCAGTCAGAGTTCTTCCAACTATCCTAAGCTCTTCATCTATCATCTTTCTACATCGCCATCTAAGCTTCAAAATGGAAGCATAGGGGTGGACAAAGCCATCTTTGTGTCAATTCATGTGAAATTAAAACTGTCTTTGTTCTTCTCATATTTACTATGTGTTCTCTACTCCTTGCTTTGATTCTATCCATTGTGCCATGTAATTTCTACACTTATGCCTTCTAGTTGCCCCTCATCTTGTCTTGAAAAGCAAGACCTAAGTTTAACTCAAGCATCCCCTTGTGCAAGCAATAGATGGTGTGGACCTCCAGCAAGTAGAGCATGTGTAACCCTTCGAGTTTCTACCTTTATCTTCTTCTTGATTAAAGAAAAAGGATTGAAACTCAAACACAATGGCAAGCTATCTCTCAAGAATAGTGGCCTTCTCCAATAATCTTTGTAACTTCCAACCTTCAAACTCCACTCCAAGATCTTCTTGAATAATAGCACCTCCAATGATTGAGCTTCTTGAGCTTTGAATGGCAGCCATGGAAGCTTCCACAACCTCAAAAGCCCTAGGAAAGAGGCTTTGATACCATTTTGAAAAACATAGTTGACGCAAGAGAATGAGAGTAGACTATGAGGGAAACTAGAATAACAAGGATGAAACCATAATGGCATGAAAGATACTTGATTGATTTTGATGGTTGTAAGTATATTATTTTATAGCTTTTCAACTTAGACACTATTCCTACCTTGTCTCGATAGAAGTGAAAGAAAATATTCAATTTGAATTTTTTTGACATTTCATTACCTCTCTTCATTTTTATTTTCCTTCTTCTTCTCCTTATTGGTTACTCACTCACTCTTCAAATTTTTTGAATTCACATACTATTCTTATTCAAAGTTACAAATTATATCTCTAGCTATGGATCAATCATCCAATGATCCTTGCAACACTATTAAAAGAGCTCTTTATTATCTTCGTGTTGAGTTAGAACATGAGTATGAACCGATCACGAAAATAACGAAACAAAATATTGTTTTAGAATTCATGAAACACATGTTTTGATTTGAAGGGAAGGAATATCTTGATCTTTGGTTGGATGAAACATTATGCCCCAAAGATCCTATAAAAAATAGTACTCATCCTTTTTATGATAGTTCTTCAGTGATGTGATTCATTATTAGTGATAGTTATAATGGATTTTTAGGCTATATATTTAATCTTATTGATGTTATTAAATTGGAAAATCACTTCATACTATTATGGATTTTTGGGCTATACATTTAGTTTTATTATAGAGAAAGATGTGCTTAAATTGGAGAATCACTTGTTAACAAAGCATAGAGATGAGTTGTTGCAAAAACTACATGATTGTCAATAGAAGAATCATTCCTTAGAGAAATGCATCAAAGCACATTAAAAAAAACAAACTATTTTAGGCCTTCGAAATCAACAAAGATATCTCAAGAATATTGAGTATCTCAAACGAGGAGGAGATGGTTGCAATAAAAGAATCCAAGCAATAAAATATATCTTTTTACTTATGAAGTATTGAATATAACTTTGCTTCTAATAGTGTCTAAGTTATAATATTGATATTGTTCAGGTCTCTTCTTCAACCAAATGTAAGTGAGAGAGATTCTTCAAAGGCATCTCAATTTTATTATCATCTCTTGTCCTCGATAATCCCAAATGATATTCTTGAGAAGAAAAATCTCAAAAAAGTAAAGAGATATTGCTTGGATTCTTTTATTAGATATCATTCTTGTTAAAATATTGAGAATGCATGCTATGGAGGATCATTGATGAGCAAATAAACAATCATAATAAGGCATAAGCATTGACAAAGAAGAACAACTAATATTATCCAAGCATAATGCAAGAAGAACTGAATAATAATGGTTGATGGAATGAGTGTGGGGATGAGTGCCTTTTATAGGCTTACAGTAGGTGGTATTGGTAAGTGGAGATAGGTGGAAAGTGACTATGGTATTCATCAACTCTGGTTTTAATAAACCATGCATACATGACCTATCTAAGGCTTTATTTGCAGTCTGTTTCTTTGCCTTGTTTGTTCTCAACAAAG